>NC_012873.2:17608009-17980509 GCF_000003195.3 Sorghum bicolor | reverse complement strand
ATAAAACATTTCAAATCAAGAGATTTTAAAATCATTTTATTTTATTATTATTATTTTCTTTAACACAAGGTATTGCTCCCTTTTTATTAGAGTCCAACAAACTAGTTTTGAAAATGACAAGAAATCATTTCGCATTTTGAAAGTTAAAACCTTCACAACCATTTTCAACATTTTTTTGAACTTGTAAGTTCATTTTAGTTTTGCTATTATATATTTTTTGAAAGGATGCAAATAAAATCTTTTCGCAATGGTTTTGTTTAATAAATCACTGTCAATTCCTTTTTCTTTTAATTCAAGGTTGATATTAAAAAGGAATTTGGCTCTCTAGATAAAGTCAAAGGCCTTTAAAACAAAACTGAGCCAAAGATCTTTGATTTAAAAACCACTTTGTTGAGTGAAAATCAAAACTTTTGTTTTTCTCAAGCGATTATGTCATACATTTTGCAAAATGACTTGTTTTAAACCGTTTCATAAATAGAGTTTGAATAAAATTGAGTTGAGAAAGGAGTTAAAACTGCTTTTATTTGTGAAAAGGGAAGATATTGAGAGAGTTTTGAAACACTTTTCCATTTGAAACCAAGATGTTTTTGTAAAAGAGGGAAACTTTTTCAATCAAAAGGAGAGAAACTTTTTCAACCAAAGGGGCAATTTTGAAGACAAGTTTAGTTGGAAGCCAAAAACAGTTTTGAAATAGATGGGCAAGACATGATGCATCAGCTTTACTCCCCCTTTTTTTAACTGTGTCAGCCAGGGTCACTTATCTAGTCTCGGGACGGTCTTAGGTTTAGTCGACTAGGTTGGACGGGATCCAGAGTCTTACTCACGTAAAACAGATTCTATGACTTACACTCAGACAACAAGAAGCAGAAGAAACGCGAGAATCATAAGATCCAAGCTCTCAAACAACATTACAACTCCTAATGCATAGTGTTGACTTGAGGTGACTCACAGACCTTCAAAGTCTCATACGACTACCGATCTAGCGTGGGCAGGTATGGGAAAAGATTCCAACGGTCGACTTTATGAAACAGGGAGGTCAGTTAGCAGCAAAATTCAAGGCGGACGGGGAAAACAAGTGTTAGCATCTATAACTCTACAAAAGATAGAATGTTTGGCTTCTAAACTAGTGTTTGGTACTAAGGGTCTTGTCCTAGGGTCAAGTATGGCTCTGATACCAACTGAAACGACCTAGATTTTTCCACAAAGGGAAAAATCCACAGATTCGAATTATAATGTGATAATTCAAAAATTGAGCCATCACATTATCATATATCAGCTGTTATCATAGTCATACATCGTGAGAAACAAAATTACAACATATTTACTTTACAACTCTTGGTCAACAAGCCTTTTACATCGTTTTTCTAGCGGAAACACACACGGGTCTTTATCAGAGTCGATGTAGCGCGTCAGCGGTGAAGGCTCCTCCTTCACGGGCAATCATCAGAGTCGGCGTAGTTTATCAGCGGGCGTAGCCTTCATCTCTGAACCAAATGTTGACGGTCCTTAAGTATTAAATTTAATTATCAAATAAACAAAGAAAAGGATCCAAATGAAATCAACATCTAGACTTAGGGTTTTATCTGACAGAATTCCACGAGTTTTGGTGTTTGTCTATCTCTGCAGGGGGTTATCAAGAAATACGGAAGAAAGGCCCACACGTCGGGATTACATAGAGATATTAACGTGCCGCGCAATTATCTTACATCTAGAAGACTCTAGAAGCCACGGGAAGGAAGCGGAGGCCGAGAGGGGCCAGAGGCAGCGCGCCCGCCCTGTTTCCCTTAGCGCCCGCCCTCTGTTGGAGTCCAGACAGGACTCTGTTTCTCGGGAGATCTCCACCGACCTAAAGGATCAAGGATAACCGTTGAATCTATGTCGGTTTGATCCAACGGCCCATATTCACTTGAGGGGACTATATAACCAGACCCCCTGGCCCCTGGAGGAGGAACCCCTTGATCATTATTCATTATTCATAGACAGAGCAAAAGCTAGGGTTTAGAGATGAGAGCTCTCCTCTCTTCTCTAAACTAGAGTAGATCTAGATAGTAGCGAGATGGAGAGCGAAGGAGGATTAGAGGATAGGCCGGCCTGTCGGTTCTTCCTCCAGTTGTACTTTGTCATGATCAAGCTCTATTCAAGCTTGCTCATGGGATGACTCTGGTAATATACTTCTAATTCATTATGCAATTACTAATCATGTATGTTCTGGTTCACAACTCTTTTGTGTACTTCTAATCTATAGGACGCTATAGGTTAGAGTTGTAGTATAGGTGTAAGCGTGGTGCTTAGATCTAGATTACTTGTGGATATCCCCTGTCTAGCTGGATCGTGTGGTACGCCGCGTAGGTGACAGTTACGTTGGTCCTCTGTAGTCCACCTCTCGTTAGCAGGATGGGTAGGGTTTATCGGCCTATGGATAAGCATCCTTTGTGGTGTAATCTTATCACGTGGTTCGTCCCAGACATAGACATACCCCTTTGAAGTAGAGAAACCATAGTTATCCTCTCTATTCTGCTACCATCGCCCATATACTAGAATTGCTCTATTCTCTGTTCCCATATTATCACTCACTGTTATCTTACCTTTAATATTGTTCTTATTTGATTCTACCATCTTTCCTATTTACACCTATTTACTTATCTTGGTTAAGTTAGAGCGTAGATCAGTTCTCCCGTTTCCCTGTGGATACGATAAAACCTTTAACCGGGTAAAAGCTTCAACGGTATCCGTGCGCTTGCGGATTATCTGTGTGCGTATAAATACCATAGTACACTCTAGTGCCATGCTGGGAATGACAACCTAGTATTCAAGTGGTGTTAGCAAGTGTCAACAAGCATTTTTGGCGCCGTTGCCGGGGAAACGGTTGCTGAGTTGACTACGAACTAGCTTAATCATTATATTCTAAAAAAATAAAAAAATATTTTCCTTTTATCCTTTGCCTCATCTCTGCTAATCTTTCTTCTTATTTAACCCTTGATCTCTGGTCTATCATGAATTCAAACATGTCTATCTACGAATTTCATAGACCTACGGGCACACATCTCGAACCACCAAAATCTTCAAAGCCTATCATAGCATCTAGTTTTGAGATAGACCCCGAATACATAGAATTTGTTCAAAAACAACCTTTCTCAGGAGAAGGTGAGGAAAACCCATACACACACCTAAGAGAGTTTTATAGAGTCTGTGACCTCCTTCGCATAGAAGGCATGTCCGATGATACCCTTCAATGGAAGCTCTTTCCGTTCTCTTTAACAGGAAAAGCTAGACATTGGTATAAACTCAAAGTAGGGAGTGTTCATGGAGATTGGAAGGAGTTACATAATAGTTTTCTTTTTAAATATTTTCCAATCTTCAAAGTGGTGGAACTTCGGCATGAGATTCTTTCTTTTAGAAAACTGGAAGAAGAATCTCTTGGCAAATCATGGGACCGCTTTATTAACCTTACTCTCACTGGCCCAAAGCTTTTTATTCCAGAAGAAGTTCTTCTAATTCATTTTTTTGAGGGCCTTAGTAGGGAAGATAAGCAAACCCTTCATGCGGCCTCTGGAGGATCATTCCACCACCTATCCTCTAGTGAAGCTTGGAATTTGATTGATTTATTAAGTGGAAAGTCTCCTAGCTTTTATATCTCTGAGAAAGAGAAAGAACCAGTTCCTAGACAAGAAAAAGAAGTTTCGATAGCCAGATCAGAACCACTTCAATCCCAAACTTTAGCTATCGATCCTAAACCATCAATACCCCAAAATTCTCCAAGGGAGGAAAGAATTCTGACCTTAAATATTTCAGATACTGATGGTTTAGACTTCTGGTTCCATAAGAGACCTTCAAGTATGGATAATTCAAATCCTTGCAATAATGGTTCTCTTAGAGAATGTCCTGATTCCAATTATGAAGAAGTCGAGGATGACATATCAAGTGAAGGAGAGCTAAGCCATATAGAAGATTCTATCAGCTCCCCTGTCTTGATCATAAGTTCTAAATGGCTAGAATGTGTAGAATGGATGGATAAGGAAGAAGCCTTAATGGATTCTGAGTTTGGCTCAATTTCAAATGATGAGTTCTTGACTCCCTTTGAAGATGAGATTCATCCAACTACAAAAGAGGACATAGGTGAGACCAATCCAGGAGAAACTCCAAACATTCAGATTGGAGACAAAGATAACATTAATGAGCATAGAATTTATTTCATAGCCACTTCGTTTACTCCATGGTCTTGCAACATCTTCCCAATCTATTAGTCTCTCCAACATCACCACATTTGAGATCTCCAACCCCCTCTTCCTTTCTATTTATAAAAACTTTAAAAGGGCGGTTGTCGATGCATATGTCTATAATAAATATTGCAGATCTCGTTAAGTTGATCTTGATTTAGGTCAGCGTTGGAAGGGAAACCACTTCGTAGACATAAATTGATGGTTTCCCAAGGACAAGCTTGGTGTCCTAAAATAAGCACTGATCAGATCATAACATGAGTTTTTCATTATTTGCAACATTACCTTGTGTATTGAGCATATAAGGATAATTGTAAAAATATTCCATCGGGTATTCTTGTCACTAACCTTTCCAGGATTGGAACAAGAAGATCAGATGAATGACAAGCAAGTACAAGGCATGTCCAACCAATCATCATGCAACACTGAATTAAATTCATCCAAACTTGAATTCTGCAAAATTCAAGCTTGGGGGAGTACTTTACATAAAAACATCCTTTGCCATGTTGCTATGTTGGTTGTCCCTACCTTTATGACATGCTCAATTTGTTAAATACTAATCACACTACTTCATCTCCACTTGAGTAGATCTCTATAAATGCTGTCATGTTACCTTTTTCTATTTACTAGTAAGTGTTAGTTTGGAAGTACTGCACATACTTCTATTGGCTTTTAAATTAAGCATGGTGCTTAGGTTAAACAGCCTTCCTTATTCTGATTAGACATGGAGTCTAGTTCGGTTATTGAACTAAAAACTGCTTGTGTAGACATTGGTATATTTTGTCGGACTAACCCCTGTAGGAAAACTTTCAATATCGATTTGGGAAGTCCTGAGATAAGCTCACATTAGAGATGAAGAGAGTGACACATGAAGTTTAACAATTTGCACAAGAAGGACATAGCTCATTCATCGTAGAGAGATGATCCATGGATGGTGCCACAAACACGATGCACAACCGCTAAGAAAGGAAAGCTTCCACAAGGTGATACTGTACCATCACTCTTCAAGCAAGGTAACATCTTAAGGTACTTGACTATCACTTTTATAAGCTTCTCCTTGGTTCTGGCGTTCATATAAATAAAAGAGACAAACATGTATGATTTACAACTCTAGATTAACCAACCCAACTGATTCAACATGTTTAGTCCTTTAATCCTTGTTCTTAGTACTACCTCCATGATCCCACACTCCTAATCATATGAGCTAAAATGTTACACATTCAATCACTGAGAGATATAAAGAAAAAGACATATACATAGATAGATTATCTTTCCATAAGGTTGAGCGATCTGATCTGACAAATGTTATAAGTGCTACACTCATGAACTTTTCATCCATCAACTTTGTCTTGCTCACTATGCTTAGGGTTAGAGAAGAACAAATACACTTTAGGTTCTGTTGGTGTTTTCCACCAACAAGACCCATGCACTTGATATCTGCCTTGTCTCTATGTGTAGGTACACTTCGAGCAAAACACGGAGGAGTTTTATAACTCTCAGACTCTACCAAGTGAAGGACCTGGATCTACGAGCACAAACACACTGAGCAAGATACTGCCAATGCCGCACTTCGAACTGTTGGGCAAACGAAGAGGTGCAGACGTCAAGGTCCACACCTGAATCAAATGACGCACCTGAAGAATGAACACGGTGAGAAGTCTTGTTTAGAAGACTTAAATCATTGAACCCTCGCCGAAAGGTAAAATCGATAATTATCCATATTTATCCTTTCTACATTTTTCCTTAAATTATTTACTTTCCTTAAATGGCTTGTTAGTTAGTCATGCTTTATTGAAAAGAAAATAAAAATGTTAAAAATAGTAAGCCCCATGTGACTATGCTTGTGGCATAAGTACATTCACTGTGGTGGCATAAAAACAAAATAAATATTTCTTTTCTGCTTTATAAAACAAAAATAAAAAAAATAGAGAGTAATATTGTTAAGGAGTCTCAACATGATAAATGCTGGATATTTATGCTAACACTTAATCAGTTCCACAAGCTTTGTTGTCTATTTGAGCTCCACAAAATTTAAGAATCAAGAAGACTAGCAGACGGAGGACATTCTAATCGCTGTCAGAATGCTGCTGACTTTCAAATACACCTCTGCCACCTGCTAGCTACATCAAGAGAAATTACGTCAAAATTCAGCTTGGGGGAGAGCACCCCCATTTATCTCGCTAAGTATTTCTACCTATCTTTATACTTATATTATGTTAGAATATTAAAATATATAAACTATGAAAAACCAAATAAAGATTTTGTGCTTATATATATATCTTTTGCTTAGTGTGTTTAATAAATAAATAAAGCGACTATGCTAATCTGAATCTTAATAATGATACTCTAGCATGGATATGATGAATAGTTGCTCTGCCTAATTTGCAAATTTGAAGTTCTCTCTTAAGTTTAGACATAACTGTTATAATTTAAAGCTTGCCCTAGATCTAAACTTGTGGGATGAAAACTTGATCTGAAATCTAAGTTGTTAACGGATATGATATGGGAAGGTTGAGCTGATGTTTATCTGTTCCTAAGAGATGCTAGAATTCTGGAGAATTTTATCTTTGAAAAAATCTTTAAAATATTGCATGATGAGTTCCTGTATGATGAGAGTTAAATTCCTACCACAACCATATATACATGCTTGCTAGACTTTGAGCCACACATTTACTATTTACTGCTTATGAGCATTGAGTGTGGTCAAGCTGTGTAGACCATTAGGAGCTTGTCATGTGGTTAAATCAAGATTCACTTGCACGTTCACTCATATATGCTACTTCTACTCCGGAAGCACCATCCACATATATCCATCCTTGTCCATCTCTAGAACCACCCAAAAATATTCTACTCCTAATCTGGGAGAGAATAGCCAAAAATATTTCTGTTTTCCCTTGTGAAATAAATGCTCAAGTTATCTTGCTACTACCACTTGCTATATTATCTCAAGAGATGAGTGCTCTGAAAAAAAAGAGAAGAAAAGAAAAGAAAAAAATGAGAAAATAAAAAGGGGCAAGTGGCCGGAACCTCGAAAGAAAGAAAAAGTGAGACGAGAGGTAAAAATGGACAAGTGTCCGATAGTAGAATTAGGGGTACAAGATACCCACCTGAGAGGAAAGAAAAAGAAGAGCATCTCATTCTCCTCATAAAGTTTCAAAAAGCAAGGAAGGTATGTATCCCCTCAAAAGAGCAAAAGTAGAATTAGACTTTCACCATTGTTATCACCATCATCACCATACACCATTCATTCGCCACACAAGCACATCTTGATTTGGCTTATTGATTTGTTTCTTTGGATCCATGG
Organism: Sorghum bicolor; assembly: GCF_000003195.3. NCBI lineage: Eukaryota > Viridiplantae > Streptophyta > Magnoliopsida > Poales > Poaceae > Sorghum > Sorghum bicolor. Next base: position 17,972,988 of record NC_012873.2, on the reverse strand, counting down.
TTTGACTATACAATAAATATCTTGTAAGTATGTATACTTTATCTCCCACGTATGAGCTCCAAATATTAAAGCCTTATTAGAGTAGGGTGAGAGAGAAGGCAATGTCACTATGCCTTATACCACAAATACCACATATCTTGAGAGAAGGCATATACCATCACTGCCTTGGTAAGGATCTAGAAATACCACAAAAGAGAGATTTAGAGAGTCATACAAGGAATATCTGAGTTTATTTGAAAATCTGCAAAAACTCCAGAGCTATAGCTGATCAAGAATAAGAGACACGGCACTTGGCTAGACTGTTCTATCTTTTAACTACTCAAGACAGAAGTGACGGTTACAAGTCCCATGGTGAAAGGTAAAGTAAGTAAGTTTTAGTTCTTGACAGTTTACTCTAACTCAGAGATGAGATCTTATTTAAAAGTATGTGTACTGTCAAATTTTTAAGATATTGCAACAACTTCTGATCCATTGTTGAGTCTATCCTTGCTCAGGGACGAGCAAGAGGTAAGCTTGGGGGAGTTTGTTGACGGTCCTTAAGTATCAAATTTAATTATCAAATAAACAAAGAAAAGGATCCAAATGAAATCAACATCTAGACTTAGGGTTTTACCTGACAGAATTCCACGAGTTTTGGTGTTTGTCTATCTCTGCAGGGGGTTATCAGGAAATACGGAAGAAAGGCCCACACGTCGGGATTACATAGAGATATTAACGTGTCGCGCAATTATCTTACATCTAGAAGACTCCAGAAGCCACAGGAAGGAAGCGGAGGCCAAGAGGGGCCAGAGGCAGGGCGCCCGCCCTGTTTCCCTGGGCGCCCGCCCTCTGTTGGAGTCCAAACAGGACTCTGTTTCTCGGGAGATCTCCACCGACCTAAAGGATCAAGGATAACCGTTCAATCTATGTCGGTTTGATCCAACGGCCCATATTCACTTGAGGGGACTATATAACCAGACCCCCTGGCCCCTGGAGGAGGAACCCCTTGATCATTATTCAATATTCATAGATAGAGCAAAAGCTACGGTTTAGAGATGAGAGTTCTCCTCTCTTCTCTAAACTAGAGTAGATCTAGATAGTAGCGAGATGGAGAGCGAAGGAGGATTAGAGTAGAGGCCGGCCTGTCGGTTCACCCTCCGGTTGTACTTCGTCATGATCAAGCTCTAATCAAGCTTGCTCATGGGATGACTCTGGTAATCTACTTCTAATTCATTATGCAATTACTAATCATGTATGTTCTGGTTCACAACTCTTTTGAGTACTTCTAATCTATAGGATGCTATAGGTTAGAGTTGTAGTATAGGTGTAAGCGTGGTGCTTAGATCTAGATTACTTGTGGATATCCCCTGTCTAGCTGGTCGTGTGGTAGGCCGCGTAGGTGACAGTTACGTTGGTCCTCTGTAGTCCACCTCTCGTTAGCAGGATGGGTAGGGTTTATCAGCCTATGGATAAGCATCCTTTGTGGTGTAATCTTATCACGTGGTTCGTTCCAGACATAGACATACCCCTTTGAAGTAGAGAAACCATAGCTATCCTCTCTATTCTGCTACCATCGCCCATATACTAGAATTGCTCTATTCTCTGTTCCCATATTATCACTCACTGTTATCTTACCTTTAATATTGTTCTTATTTGATTCTACCATCTTTCCTATTTACACCTATTTACTTATCTTGGTTAAGTTAGAGCGTAGATCAGTTCTCCCGTTTCCCTGTGGATACGATAAAACCTTTAACCGGGTAAAAGCTTCAACGGTATCCGTGCGCTTGCGGATTATCTGTGTGCGTATAAATACCATAGTACACTCTAGTGCCATGCTGGGGATGACAACCTAGTATTCAAGTGGTGTTAGCAAGTGTCAACACCAAACTTGAGCGCAGGAACGAGACCACCTAATCCTTCTATTCTCCGTAGTTATCGTCATAGACTGCGTTCAAAACCTGCTAAACAACTTTCAGTACGATTTGTACTGGTCACTGGCTCCCACCTTATGCTTTTGCGTAAGCTTTGTGGTAAGTGGAATGCAAAGGGTAGATCATGAGGCATATATATATGGCTGTAGTTTTTCCTATGCAAGTTTGTCAATATTTAATAATAATAATTCATCAAGTTTTATTCCATCTCATCCACACATCCATCCATCCATCCATCCCATCACACACATCTCACCACACTCTCACTCTCTAGGCGGCAAGTATGACTCCCGCTCGTGCCTTGCCTCAACGGCCAACGCCGGATCCAACACAAACCCAGGGGAAGGTAGAAAGGACTCCTCTCACTAGTCAAGTGAAGCTGTACTTAGGAAAGGTCCATAGCCGACGAGTCGGCATATGTATCGATCGATCAACCAAACTCTGCAGAGGTTTACACTAACCACAAGATCACCATCATCGACGGTGGCCCCCGTCTAGGCTGATTTCGAGCTGCCTCCCAACTAAATACGATGCCACCCTACCACTCAGAACTAGGGCCATACCGGAGTACCACCGGCATGCTGAGACTGTGAGGCGTAGTACCAGGCCCCAAAGGTCACTACGCTGTCTTAGGAGGGTGTGGGTCCTCATGCCCGTACCTCCCTACACTATCCGCTAACAACCTAGTAGTAGTGGCACCGCACTAGCTGGTCGTACATCCGTCCCGCACCATAATAAGGCGAGTGGCGTGTAAGGCTTCCTAAGACCCGGTCCACAGAACATTTCAATCCTTAGGGTGACCAAACAGGACATCTTCACGAGGGGCCAACCGATGCCCCGCTCGACGGGACATCCGGCTACCCCTTGCTAAACAACACCTCCCATCCCGGCGCTTCGTCCCACGAAGACACTCCACCCAAGACTTGTCCTAGGTAGCATCCTCCGGCAAGACTTGTCCCAAGACTCGTCGTAGATCCTGCTCGGTTGACTTGACCCTCACCACACACCCAAGACACACGCCAAGATCTCCCCAAATCCATTACCATCTCACTATCCAATTATTGGCACCACGTGCCTTATCCACTCACATCCAATCTTCCACAATGCATCACATCACAGACATAATGCGCAGTAGAAGCAGTAGCAAGTAGTATGCAAGCATCTAACCTAACAGCGGGTGTGCAAGGGTTATAGGTTGCAACAAGGCAATGGCTCACAAGCATTTCGACCATGCAACCTATCTCAGTTCTTTTGCATAAAAGTAAAGCACTAGCATCTATAATATTGCATGTCTAATAGGATTCTACAAGGTTGGGTGGGACGTGGCACCTGCTGAATGTCATTTCCAAGATCCACAGTGCACTTGTAGTTGTTCTCATCCGAGATCCTCCTTTCTGCATGTCCTCCCTCCAACGGGTCCTGATCCGATCAACGCTAACCGAAGCAACTACCTCGAAAGCGACAAACAAGGCGAAACAATCAAACCAGTAGACCTAGAAAGACTGTGAAAAGAGGCGACAAAATACTGAGGAACAACTACACTAAAAGAACAACAAAAGGGAAACGGCTTAGCCCTCACGGTGGATGTCCGATCCCTGGGTTAAAAGAAACGGAAATGGCTGTTCACTAAGTACAAGTCAGAGTCTTAGCCTAGCCGGTACTTCCCGGGTCGATCGTGTCGACCTGTACGGCTTAATAACAAAGGCATAGTCCCTAACTTATTCCAAGTAAACACCAAGGCTTCCGGTCTTTCGATCCAAGTGTCATAGAGATCGATAGGAATCGAAAAGACTATGAGTACGAGAAGTTCCGGTCTCTCTCAATCCATACGCCATTGTAGTTGGCGAGAGCCAAGAGAGGGTGGAACAAAGAGAAAAGAAATGGGGAGTGGTCTACTTCTTCCCATCCACTTGCCATGGTAAGAGACGGGGGATTAGAAAGAGTGACACACAAAGAACACGAGTGCTCAAGCTACTTGTAGGGTACCACAACCTAGGTGCACTAAATGCACTAAGACACTCCTAGGGTTCTTAGCAGTGCGGTTGTCACCGCGAGAACCAAAGAAATGCTACGGTTGAATATGTACAAGCATACAAGAGTTTAAACACGAAGAACCAAAGAGGCGGGAAAAGACATGGGATTCACTTTCCTTTGACCCGCTCGCCATAGCAATGGCAGGAATCGCGAGATTGGAAATAAAACACCAAACAACAAAAAGGGCTCAACCCCCATCTTACTGGATCGACGGGGATTGAGAACAAGAGAGAAGAAGAACGAAATCACACCCTTTCAACCAACTCGCCATGGAACGAACGACGGTTGGACAAAAGAGATACGAACCCATGATCTAAACCCACTCGTAGGGCACCACGACTGTGCATCTAAATCAGCACAAGGCTATTCCTAAGGCTCGTAGCGATGCGGTTGTCACCGCTAGGTCCGAGGGAATGCTATAGTCGAAGTGGTGCAAGCATACGAGGTGGTTAGGATAAACACGTGAGAAATGGGGTAAAGCCCGATGGTCATGGCAAGATGGACTTGCGGCCATGAGCTTCATCTAACGAGTTGGCCTCTGTCAATTCCACAAAGGTTGTTCCTAATCTGTATCCTACTAGACTAGATCACAGAGGACTCGAAGGTGCGGGTAAGAACCGCGTCATTATGAATATCGAGTCCGCAATGATCAAACCCTAGGGACGAGGATAGGAGCTAACAAGCGTAGCGTGACGAAGTCAACTAAACATGGGGAAACGGGTTACGCTCGGCATCGCGATCACGGCGGGACGTACCCACGATCGAAATGATCAAACATATTACGATCCCCCGACCAGCTCGAAGGCACGATCCAAAGCGACAAGAACCACACACGACCCGCAAGAACCACAACTCAACAACACCAACACGACGATACTCGGAGTAGCACATACATCCATAGCACAAGAGATAGAAAGATGGATAAATAAATAAATAAATAGACCGGCGTGAAGGCACGGCACAGGCATAGCATAGATAGATCATGCATCGACAAGATAGGAGATGAATGATCAAGTACGAATGATAGATAATGAAAAGGCAAGTATGAACAAGATATGAATTAATGTGAAGGAGTTTCGTCAACGTCGATTAGGGTTTAGGGGGTTCCGACCTTGCAGTTGGCGGGCTTCGGGTCGCGGTCGTGGACGATGGCGTCGGGGTGGTCCTCCGCTCGGCGTCGGGAGCAGATCGACGGGCCTGTGTCACGGTTCGGCTCGATGGTCACGGGCTCAAAGTCGAGGACGGAGCCGTGGACGCCGAACGTGGTCGTGGTGCTTGGTCACCGCAGCGACGTCGTGGCTACCACGCTGCTGCCGGGGTGGTGACCGCGGCGAGCACGTGGCCAAGGGCTCGGGCGACGTCGTGGTCGGGGTGAGGTCGGTGTCGCTGTCCTGCTGCTCGGTGTCGTGACAAGGAAGAGGACGGCGGTGTGGCCGTGTCAGTCGTCGAGGTGAGGGCGCCATCGTCTCTGGCTCTCGGTGGCGCGGCGGCACGGGTTCCTAGTGACCGTGGCGAGGACAGGACGAAGCTTGGCGCGGCGAGCGGCTCTGGCACATGAACAGGAAGGAGCTCGGGGGAGAGCTCGCGGTGCTGGCTCGGCTCGACGTCGCGCATAACAGCGGGGTCCATGCCCGTCGTCGGGGCACATCGCCATGGCAGACAGGGTTGGGTTGGTGACCGCGGCGAGCTCGGAGCCGCGGTCGGCTTGGTGGCGCGGCTCGACGCAGAGGCAGACCGGGGCGTCGGGGATGGCCGGGCTCGGAGCAGACCACGGAGAGGACGTCATGGAGGGCAACACGCTCGTGGCGGCATGACGAGGACGGCGTCGAGGCTTTGCTTGCGGTGGCTCGGCGAGGTCGTGCACAGGAGCTCGACGCGGCGGGCGGTTCCGGTGCGAGGACGGCGCGACACGGTCCTGGTCGGGGCGCTCGGGCGTTGTGGTTGCGGGCGACGTCACGTGCAGCTCGGCGTTGCGGCGGCTCGGTGTTGGCGCCGTGAACACCGGTAGAGCAGAGGTGGTCGGGGTCTCCGTGCTCGGCTGCCCGTGGCGCCCGCGTGGTCGACGTCGCGGCCTCGTGCCCCGGCAGGTGAGGCGCGGTGGTGCTTGGCGGCGTCGTGGTCTAGGGTGAGGGCGAGGCGTGTCGCGGCCACGGCGTGCGGACGACGGCGTCGCGGGGTCGGGGCTCTGTGCGGCGAGAGCGCGGAGCTCCTGCTCGACGGCGAGGGTCGCGGGGGCGACAAGCGGTGGCGCTCGGGCTTCTGCTCGCCACGGGTGCGGCTGTGACGGGCTCACCGCGGGTGGAGCAGAGGAGGGTGGCAGCACCATGGGGAATGGGGCAAGGGCAGCGGCGGCTCTGGTTCTTGTAGGGCACCGCCTAGGGCTCCGAGGGCACTGACGGTGATCCTCGGCTTTCGTACCGCGGCTGGGCACGTGGCGGGCGTCGGCACGGACGTCGAGGGGTACTGGGCAGGCGCAGGCAGAGGCACGGGTGCAGGGGGCGCGGGCACGGGGGCGATTCTGCCCACCCTGGGCGGTGGCGGCTGCGCCTAGGGAGCAGCTGCTCCCTAGGGTTCACGTGAGGGCGCGCCAGGTGGGCTGGGCCGTGCGCGGGATGGGCTAGGCGGCGCACTCGCGAGCTGGGCTGGCCTGGCTGCTGGGCTAGCAGAGGGAGAGGAAGAAGAAAGGCTGGGCCGACCGGAGGGGGGGCGAGTTGGGCCGGCCTGGTGCGCGCGTGGGCTGGAATGAGAGGGAGAAGGAATGGGACAGAGCAAGGAGAGGGAGGAGGAGAGCTAGCTGGGCCGTGGGAAGACATGGAGGGAGATTCGGCCCAAGGGGAAAGAAAAGGAAATTCTCTATTTATGAGCAAGGGAAATTGAGGGAGATTCAAATATATATGGAAACGGACTCGAAGGAATACGACAGAGATTCGAGAGTAGATTTGAAAGGAGCTCGAGAAGAGTCCAAAGGAGTTTTGAAAATTACTCCAATGGAGAAGGTTGAGAAGGGATTCGCTTAGCCTTTGAGATAGGCTCAACGAAGACTTGGGAATACTTGCTACGGATTTGTGCACTCCAAAAGAAACTCAAAACCCTATACAAGACCCAACTCAAGACGACTCACGAGTAGAAGCACTTGCCTACAAACAAATCTATATGTATGCCACGATTTGTTCGCGGGTTAGGATCGAGCTAGACCTAAAAACTATATGATTCACACGATTACAGGAAAAATTTTAAAAATCTCGTATTTTTGGTTTACGTAAAAATCTAGGATGTTACAAGGTCCGCTATCCAGTTGATGAGATCGATAGTTCTGTGCCTTGCTCTCTAGTCATAAGGTATGGTTTTAACAATAACCGTACAAGGGAAGTAGCCACAGGACTTGCGATCCCAAGGCGTCCATTCCATGGTAGTGAGATCCCTGAGGACTACTGCAGGGTGGAAGTGTTGACAGTAGTCCAAGGATATGAGGACGACATGCTAGACATTCCCGGTCCCGAGGGCATTGAGAAACTGGGACAAGCTATCAAGAATCTTATTCTTTGGCCTCGACGGGACGTCCTGCTATCTCAGCTACCAGAACCATCACCCCGAGAAGTGCCACAGACTTAGGATTCATCCCATCCCACATCTCTTCCCACTCCACCAACCTCTCCGATCTTGCATCCACAATCCCCACCACCACCATCACCAATAATGCCTCAACCACCATCCCGGCCACCATCAAAACCCACTCCACCACCAACACCTAAACCTCATGCTTCACCACCATCACCTAAACCCCATGCTTCACCAGCATCATCAACATCGCAATCTTCCACACCACCAGCACCCAAAAAAGACGATAAGACACCACCACAAGCAAAGAAAACAAAATTTTCGGTCCCCAAATTGGTTTCCCCGTACGAGCCAAAGAAGAAGGCCGCTGGTACGGCCCTATTTTTGTCCGGAATTGCAAGGAGCCGCACTTCAAAACTTGTTGACTTGTTAGAGCATGAGAAGGAGGAACCGAAAAACTTTGAAACACCTATTGTCAATATCAGGCCACCAACGAAGGATGATTACAAATTTGTCTCTACTAAATATGAGCCAGGCAGACCACTACTTACTTGGGACAAACTCAAAAAGATACCAGCTGGTATAAAAAGGATGCATGACTGGTATATGAGAGCAGCTTCTGTAGGCATTGACACGATCAATGTGATTATACCACCAAAAGCATTCAATAGTGATCATACAAAGGCAATCTTTACCTTCGAGGTCATGTGGCTAATGATGAACCTCCAGAGACTAGACATGCAGCTGGTAACCATGTTTGCATTGTAAGTGTCACTCGTACTATCTTGTGTTATTATTCATTAGTTGCATCAATTTTCAACATCTAACATACAAGTGCTCCTTGTAGAATGAATTTTGAACAAGGATGCGGTACGGTTCGGATCCGGATAGGTCTACCAGTAAGCAAAACTTCAGAATCAGAGAGAAACACGACTACTTACAAGGTTTGGATCCCGCTGAGAGTAAGAAGATAATAGATGAAAATCGACTAGATTATGAATGTAAGTACGACATCTACATAGCCTTGGCACTACTCAAGTATCAAGATCGAGAATGTGTTGTGGCCCCATAGAACTTTGGGTAAGTGTCAGTTTGTATTCATCGTCGTATTAGTAATTTCAATGGGCACTTGCATCATAAATTTGATTCTCTCAGGGACCACTGGATCTGCCTCCTCATTAATCCTAGTCTCGGACGTGTGCTAGTCCTAGACTCTGCAGACTATGATCCTTCAAGTTATGCAAAATTCATTACACACTTAGAACGGTAAGCTGAGTAAATTAAATATTCATACCTACTTTTATAAGAGTTTTAGAATAACTCGAGGATTGTGTATCTATAGGGCCTATAGGTATTATAAGATCAAAGGTGGAAGGTGCGAATCATTAGAACCGGGGCAGCCATTGAGATTATTTTATAAATGGCCGGTATGTACCAAAATATCACAAGCTGTCTTTGTTTTTTATAAATATAATATGCATAGGACGATGTTGCAACTAATAAATATCCACTTTTTCGTCATACCTCAGTGCCATAAGCAACTAGTCGGATCGGTCCACTGTGGATTCTACGTCTGCGGGTTCATGAGAGAGACCGGAAGATATGTAACTAACCCTTCTAAGGTAATGCTCTAATAGTCGTTTATATAATTGTGTCATTTTTTGTTGCTAAGCATGTGTTATGAAGTATAAATTTATGATGTTTCTAACTTCCTCCGCAGCAACATGAGTTGGAAAAGGCGAAGAGCGTGACTCAAGCTGTTCTATACAACATAGTTGAGGACCTCTGCCCTTTCCTCTTGAGAGAAGTCAATCCCACCGAAGGAAAATATCAGAACCCGACCAGCATCCTAGCAAAGCCTGAGTTTAGAGCGCTAAGAGATATTAGTAGGCTAAAGCTATCTCGATCGGGTTATTAGAGTAGAGGTTTCAGATATGAAACCTCATATGTCTATAAACAAAAAACTTGATGTGTGATGTTTGTAATTAATATAATTTTATATACAAAGTAATGGTATATATAAATATATTGCATGTTGCATTGGTTGAATCCTCTAGGCTAACATAGTTTCAATATTAATTTATATAATATTATATATATATAATATTAAAAATAGGGTTTGCAGGGAAAATTTAGAAATTGGGTTAAATTGAAAAATCTTACCATAGGCGGTGTGTTTATGGGAACCGCTTGTAGAAATTGATTTCTACAGACGATTCACATAACCGAACCGCCTATAGAAATACATTTCTACAGGCGGTTCTCAGTTAACCGCCTGTGGAAACTTTTATTTCCACAGGCCAATAGCACTAGCGGTTCGTCAATCCGCCTGTACAAAGGGTTGCGAACCGTTTGTATAGTACCTCTGTGTACTAGTGGTATGTATTAATATTTTGCCAAAAAAGTTCCTCACAAATGTACCAATTTTTGTGTAAAAAAATGCCGGTAAAAATACATGCTCTTTAAGATAAACACTAGAATAATCCTCTGAGTACATGGACATACTCGAAGTACAAGTATGTGTTGTATACTCAATTTTTCTTATTAAAGTATGCGTCCATACTTGAGTATACTCAATTTTCTTATTAAAGCATGTGTCCATACTTTACTTGCAGAAAAGAACGTCCGTGAACAATTCAATGCTTTCTTCGTAATATTTATCTGCCCAGGCGCTCTCCCCTAATCATTTATTAAATAATAATGATATTCACGTACATCCTGGAGTACTTGGTCAGGATATACTTTAGCGTGAAACACTTTTGAGTAACTAGTTACTATAATGTCATGTCAGGATCAGTCTTGCATAGAACGTGGCTACTGGCTACTATAATTTTGACATAACTAGGTACTGTATTTTTTTGTCACGATATAACTAGTAATGTTTATGAGAATTGTTTACAAGATTTTCCATTAACATATATTTACAAGAATCCTTTTTTGAGAGGACATTTACGAGAATCTGTATAAAAAGTATTTACATGAATTTGCACTAATAATATTTACGAGAATCTGCACTAAGAAATATTTACGAAATTTTTGTATTAATCTAACTTAATTTAAATAATCAATACAAAACAACAAAGCAATCAAATACATAGTAAAATATTGGCTCGAATTAATAACAGTATTAGATATAGTACACAAAATACAACACACCATCCCTATACATTGTGAAACTACATGTCATCTCAAAGATAACTGAACATTGCTTTTGCACATTCTCTATCTGGCACTACTCCGACACCTCCATCCTAGTGCGCAGACTGAGATCAATAGCTCATGTCTGTTTGATGCTCTGTAAAGTAACCAGCTGCTGTCTACAAGTCTCATTGCCTGAAATCATAAAAAATAAGAACAATTGTAAATAATATGATGCTTTAATATGAACAAGTATAAGATGTACGAGTAATAGAATTATGAATTGACCAATTGAAGGCGTGTCGGCAATCTGCAGTTTGTTGGCCGAGTCACGGCAACAGAAAATCACGCCCTAACCGGTAGGCATTACTGATGAATAGGCATTATTAAGGTACTAATCTGTTGGGTGCTTAGGGAAAAACTAGAAACCAATTTTTTACTCAAGATTGATGAATATTAGCAATAAAAATCACAAATATCAGCTGGCAAATTGGTATAGGGATGCATACAGCCAGAGGCAGCTGTCTAAACTAAAAAACATGGATGCTGCTTGGTAATTAATTTCCCCTAAAATATCGTCACTTGAAACAGAAACAGTAGCAGTAGTAAATAACATGATCGTTTAGCAAGCAATAAAATCTGGAACTTTATAATCTTGAACTAAAAACAATCTGAGAAAAAAAATTGGCAGCTAAGGATCGAAATTACTTAGGATGCAGATTTACAATAATCCCACGACTATGGCCTTGTTTAGTTCGCAAAATTTTTCAAGGTTCCCCGTCACATCGTATCTTTGGTCGCATACATGGAGCATTAAATATAGATGAAAATAAAAACTAACTGCACAGTTTATCTGTAATTTGTGAGATGAATCTTTTGAGCCTAGTTACTCCGTGATTGGACAATGTTTGTCAAATAAAAACGAAATGCTACAGTACCTAAAAACAAAAAATTTTGCGAACTAAACAAGACCTATGGTAAAAAAGATTAGTTAATGAGAGCTTTAGATAATAATAATAATAAGAGAAATAAGCATTGTTTTCATGTAACACATTAGTAATCTTATATTTGATAAGTAGACTAGTACTAGTAATAGTCCAAATATATATGATCTCTATCGATAAATATATAATCGTGCCAAGACATACAATAGTTGAGGACCAAGTATTCTCGTAACCAGACCAAGTTTTCTACTAATAGCTTGCATGTACACTGGCCGCAGGTCCAAAATTACCATGCAGTAATTGACCAAGCAGTAACTCCAATGACTCTGGGTGCAGGTGCAGTAATTCATCCGTGTTTGCCGGCTCAAATTGGCTCGGCTTGCATGCGTAAGGCCAGTCTTAATGGACAGTATCACTGTCAAGTCATCAAAATTGAAATGAAACCATCTCTGAAATAACCCTAGCAATGAAGCATTTGACTTTGTTGTTTCTAAGACTAAGCAAAGCATTTAATTGATGCAAAATGATTGGATCACATGCAAGATGGTGAAACGATTTGGCTCTCAGTGGGGATTTCATCCCGCTTCACCGCGTGGGAAACAACGCCCGCGGGGTTTCACCATGGTGAAACTACTTCCTTCTCTCACCTCTTCGTTTCATGCAAAAAAAAGTGTAGTTTTGCTGACATAACGCTCTAATAAATGTGCATGACATCCTACTAAACCCCCAGCCTAACAGCCTGGTTTGGTGGGAGTATGGTGCGGTCGGTGGTGCACCTAGGCCAGTTTTAATGAAAATTTTATATGAGTTTTATTTGCATTAAAAAAGTTGCCACATAGGATTTTTATGACATGTAGCATATTTAAGAAGAGAGAAGAAATGAGTTTCATCTAAATAAAACTCTTTTGGCACAATTACCAACTCTCTATGTGTCTTAGTACTATGAACTATAAAATGAAACTCTCCATTGAGAGTAGGTATTTCATCAAAGTTTCATTTCATTTCACATGATATGGCAGTCTTGAAAACAACGCCATGAAACTCCTGACTAAGACTGGCTTTATGGCCCACCTACAAAATAAGGTACTCTTTAGGTAGCTACAAAGTATACTCTCTATATCTACTCTACTAATGCACTAACTTTTTCATTGCTAAATCCACCCCAAAAACGTTCCCTGCTGAGAACGCTTTCCTTCGTCCACTCAAAAAAATGTACCCAAAAAAATAACACCTTCGAAATAAATTGTTTAGATTGCTTGTGAATCTTCACTTCTACTTTACTAATGCACTAACTTTTTCATTGCTAAATTCACCCTAGAAAACGACCCCTGCTGAGAAGCTTTTCCTTCGTCCACACTGAAAAATGTACCAAAAAAATAACACCCTCGAAATAAAATTGTTCCGATTGCTTGAATCTTCTCTCTCCCTACTCACTCAAATCGAACGGATAGAATCACATGTATGGTCCTCCTCGTCTCTCCCATCTCCCACTCCCACGCCTAGCCACTCACGCCGATGCCTCGCAGCCACAGTTCGATCCTCAGGCCCTCTTCTTTTTTTTTGTCTATTTTTCGCTCGAGCGCGTAACCCTCTCGGCCTTCCCTCCCCCGTGCGCTGCCTCCTCGCCCCCAAGCCGAGCCGAAGTGCCATGGTGATGGGGTTCTCCAGGAACAGCATCATGGAGGCATGTTGGGCTCGAACGCCATGGTGGGGTGGATTGACAAGATGGGGGTAATGCCTTGATCGGAATTGTTGTTTTTTCATGTGTATTTTCATTGATGATTTGAAGTTGTTATTTCTAACATAGGCGTGCCTTTGTAGTATCGTTCAAGTTGTTGCATCTTTCCTATTTGTATTGTAAATACAGGTATGCCAACCTCCGTCATTTCCATGGGTTTGCATGTTACTCAGGTTAGTTGCAGCAGGTTAGACTTGAGCGGGTGCAGAACATCTCAGTTCTCGCAGTGGAGTGGGAGGTGCAAGGGTTGTCCTCCTTTGCTGGTGAAATCTAATAATTCAACATCATATTGTGAGGACCCCTCTAGATTTCAATGCCTGGTTATTTGATTAATTTATTTTTTACTAGCATTCTCCTTCTAACTTGTAATTTGAACTGTATTTTTTTCATGTGGTTGGTGGTTGCAGTGACGTCTTGGCAATTTTCTTTGATAAAGGTAAATTCACTCTGGCCTTATTCTAATTGGAGTTTGACACAAAATCTGAGTTTTGATCCATCATAGGCAACTGTGATATATGGCAATAGAGAAGTTATCAGTTTAATATGAAGACGAACTACATCTCATCAAAGAAATTTTCATTTCATTTTTTAGCAGAGATTGCATGATGTGCCTTCCTCCAAGGGCCCCTCGGCCATGTGGATGATTTTTGGCGTCAGCTTTTAGGCGTGGACAACCATGAGGAGGACCTCTGGAACTACATCTGCTTTTAGTATGTATTATATATGTTCTCAACAACAAGAGTACATGTTATTCGCCACTAATACTTGTTTCATGAGGTCTATTAAACAACATAAGGTTCTGTTCAATAAAAAGTAATGTAGCACACTTTCTCTATGATGCCTTTTCCTTTACTTTTTCTATTCCAAATTTAGCAGTAATTACCAATTCATTTTGTTGATTGCCCTTGAGGCGAAGTATGATATGATGAGCCCTTCAGCTCACAGGTTTTATTTTCAGACTGCACAGGAAGTGTTTATCTTGGAGAAATAGTGTTGCGCACTTGCAACATTGTCTTGCAGAAATATGGTTCAGACGATTGCAATATTGGAGAATGGAGATCATGGCGGGTTAAATTGTTCGAAGCAAGTAAGAAACTAATTATATTTAATGATATCACTCATTTGTTGTTTTCCCTTTTGGGGCGTCTAATATGCATTTAAATATGCCATGTCTTTGTTTATGTATTATCGAGGTTAAGTAAATATGAAGGTCTAATAGTGATGGAAGAGTGGACTTTGGGCCGTGCAAGTGCAACCGTCTCCTGACATGCTACCTTGGGCAGGATTATATATACGTGGGAGTTCTATGTTGTAATCATCAATATTCAGATGAATAAATAATAATCTCCCTATCTTGTGTCTATTTGTTCTTCTACTTTCATCTACTATGTTGATTATGAGAGACAGAGAAGGAAAAGTCCTAATCGCTGGTAACATGTTTTATAACACGTTATCAGCATGACAAGCTCTTCATCGACATCGTCGCTAGAGTTGCCGCCGATCTTCGATGTCGACACTCATGCTGACGTCACTGCCGCGACTACTTCGACGACGTCGACATCTCCATTATTAGGCCCTGTTTATATTGGAGATGAAAAATTTTTAGGTGTCACATCGGATTTGTCGGAAGGATGTCGGGAGGGATTTTTAGAAACTAATAAAAAACAAATTACATAGTTCATTTGGAAACTGCAAGACAAATCTATTAAGCATAATTAATTTGTCATTAGCGCATATGAGTTACTGTAGTATTTAAGGCTAATCATGGACTAACTAGGCTTAAAAGATTCATCTCGCGATTCTCAACCAAACTGTGTAATTAATTTATTTTTTTATTTACATTTAATGTTCCATGCATGTGTCCAAAGATTTCATGGGATGAATAAAAATTTTTTGGTGGGAACTAAATAGGGCCTTAGCGGAACGGATCTGCTACCTCTACATACTGATCTGCACTGCATCGACATAATTATGCACTGTCGTCATCAAGCATGTGGATCTACGAGAATACCAAAACACCCTACACGGTATATATCTACTAACCACTGTCCTACGCGGTATGTGAGATAGATCTAATTGACATCTTATACACGGTATGAAAATATCATATCTGGCAGATTGTGTTTGTCCTTGCTATTGAACTGGATATTTTTTTTTCATCGTACATGTAGTACGCACGGGTTTTGTACATGAAGTATATCGCATATACGAGTTAAATCCGGAGTTATTAATAAAAAAGGGAGAAGTCTTGGCTATCCGCCTGACCGTCACACAGTCGGACTGCAAATTAAATGTACGGACGGCATCGGCATGAAGTCAATGGTCCGCACGTCATCAACGGCTCGCTGCAGGATTGCCGTATGTACTGTTGAATCTAGCATGTCGAATATGGTCCCTGAAAGAAACAAAACGTAGCAAGCAGCAACACCATCTGGCCTGTATGCCCATGTATTTTGCTTGAATGACCACCAATGTGTGCTACCACTTTGTGGTTCGCGCGTGCCAACGCTCAACTCAGGTTGTTGCGTACAAAACACGAATCACCCCACAACTTCAAAAAGTCATTCTCGACTTAAGCTTGTTTGATTCATCTTGCTAAATTTTAGCTAGCTAAACTTTAGCCACTTTAGTAGCTAAAGTTTCAAACACATTGACTAAAAATAACTAAAATAGTTTAATTCCATTAGTCATTTAAAATAGCTAAAATAATTTTAACTAAATAAAATTTAACAAGAACAACCACAGGCCGGCAACACCCGTACGCGATGAGCAGCACCTTTGTGCACCGCCGGCATGTATGTCCACCATGCCTTGAATGCCGCTGGACGCTCATCTTAAATTAGTCATGTAGGATTTCGGATATGTGACACCGCTCGTAATGTTTTTGGACCGTGTATGAGAAAACGGCCAACTTAGCCTAAAAAAAAGAAAAATTCCATAAAATTCTAGAATATTAATAATTGATTCAATAAATCTGAAATTTATGAATGAGACCTTAATTCTTGTAGAATTTAACCACAGGTCAAGTATTCTCGTAGAATAGTGTCTTTATTCTATGATGAATTAGACCCATGGTTTATGCATATTTACTATGTATATATGTTATACCCATATGTATATGAACTTATATACAATATTAAATCTGTAGTTTAATTATTGTTGATTTGTCTAGCTTTATTTTCTGAATTAAATAATAGATTAATTCTAAAAATTTTCTACACTTCAAATTTAGTTCTGAAAAATGCTAGCACAATATTATTGTGATTTATATACCATGTAATTGTAAGAATAAATCTTAAATGATTACACTATGGTATAAGGTATATGAGCTTTCTAAATCCTGAAGATCTTAGACTTATCCCTTTTGAGCGCTCATATTTAGTTTTCCTAGCAAAATAAATTTTTAGGATGAATATATGGTTGATATTAAATCTTAAAATTTATATTTATACCATAATCGTGAAAAATGCTAGGATGCTTGTAAGAGTATTTTTGTATAAGCCTCCACTGTCTTTTTGCACCTTGCTACTTGTTTACGTGCAGTAAACTTATGTGCACATAATTATTTCAATTATAATGCTATATATGCATACCTTCATGAAGAAGAAATATTCTAGACTTGCCTTGAATAAAATAATTATATAGCATGGTCATTGTTAAATCCTAGTAGGATATTCTACTACCACCGAAGTGAAGTAGGCTCAGGCATTATAGTTTTTCATATTACTCTCAAGAGTGAGTATATGGCCATAATAAATCTCAAAGGTCTTGTAGGATACATGAAAAATTTTAGAAGATGTCTCATATTATTGAAAACTGAATTTTCAAGCTTCACAAGACCCTATGAGATATATATGCTGCTCTATAAACAAATACAATAGTCCGAAGCTTTGTATTAAATGTCATAGAAGACATGATGGTAAATAAAGATTTTGTCGGTGAATATTCTTGAAGAAATATCTCTTGTCTATGGAATATTAAAGAGCAATATAATACATGAAGTATTTGAATTTATCATCATAAATTACTCAAATAGAAGTTGAGTTAGAATTTTTAGATAGCTCTGTGAACCAGAATATATGACTTGCATATGTTACACTCCTAGAAGGATTATGATTACATATCACAACTATAAAGTAGAGTATGCATGAAGCTGCAAAATGTCAAGCATAGAAGCTAAGACATGTAAGAATGGATAAAAATTTGAATATTTAAGATTTTCTTGAAGAACTTAAATCATGTGCTTATAAACTTGTTTTGTCTTTAAAATTACTATCTAGAAGTATTAGTAGTAGTGGTGGTGCATTAAGTTTGAATTTCCATTGAATTAAGTAGATTTTATAAACTCGTAGAGGAGTTAATGGTTATTTTATTAGCTTGAAGACTAATATAAAGCATTTAATATTCTTAGTTGCAATTCTTACTTGCAGTAATACGTGTTAATCTTGCATGAAATGAATTAGAATTATATGTTTCACATATAAATAATTGCCTATTTTGCCTATCTAAATAAGTTTGCATTGTTTTATCCACAAAGAAGCCTTAATTAACCATGAAGGTTATAGTCTTTGTGCATTACTACCATATAGGTTGGAGGGAAATTGAATTTCCTAAGCATAAAAATAATTGGACTATACTAAAAAAACTAGAAGTTTATGTCCTATTCCAAACATGTTGCTCTAGACTGAATAATACACGCGACATGTGTATTTCATGCCACAACCATTGAATACTAGAAGTATGATTGAATTATATGAAGCATTTGAAATGATTATTCATAGATGCATAAAGCATATTACTACTCGAAGTAATTATGGCATGAAAAGGGGGAGGAATTTCAAGTAAAGGCATAAAAAAATATGGATAATATATATTTAATAGGTATAGCCTTTCTAAATCTTTCTTTAAGTGCATGTATAAGGACTTGAAGTTCTAGCCGTGACTTTTCCGACTATGTTAATTTTCTCTATATTGCACTAATTTATTGTAAGCTTGTAGCTTTACATTTTGTTGTTATCTATTACATTGGATTGAATACCAGTATTCCATGTTACACTTGAATGTGTATTACTATGTTGTACTTCTATCGAGCTGCAAGTATCTCCACTCCTGCATGGATGTTAGCATAGAAGAAGCTAAATTTGTAGCTAGTAGCTACCTTGCACTCTTCTCATAATTAGATTGGCTAGCTAATACGCTATGTCTATACAGTTCCCTTTGAACTAAGAAATATTTTGCTTTTAATGTGTTGCATACATAAGCAATATATTGGTCTATGGCCAAGCGGCTTAAGATCACGGGGAGTGAGTTAATCTGAAATTAGCTAAATAGAGAAGTAAGCCAATTGAAGGGATTAAACATTATGGAATTAAGATGATGGATAACACTAAATGATTTGGGATTTATGAAGAAAAAGCATTTGAGGATATTGCATTAATGGCAATTTAAAAATTCTTGAAGAAATTTCATATAAATTTGAATGTTGCGTATTTTATACATTTGAAGTGTATGGTCTATTTTTTATGTATGAGAACTTGGATCAATTTTTAGGCTAAAGAATAAAGAAGCTAGATAATAAAATAGTTTTATAAACTATAATATGTGCAAATCAGGGGGAGAACATCCTTGATTTTATAGGAATACTGAACATTCTTAAATGCACTTTATGAATTCTAGCTCACTGCACATAATGTATAATAAACCCCACATTCAAATATGTGCGTGAATATTTCACATAAATCTTTATCATAGCATATATGAATGGGCCTCCACTTGTAGTTGGAGATACATGAATTTGAATTATTTTAAGCCCACCGTATGGGATTTTTTTGAAGTATAAATCTAATATTGGCATTAGGGGGAGAGAAACCCGATGCTGAATGCCAAATATTATTTCCATGGAAGAAAAATAATCTTAAGAGAAAATATTCCTTGAAGCTTAAAGGAGGAATAGTATCACGCATGTTGACACTTACTAACACCACTTGAATACTAGGTTGTCATCCCCAGCATGGTGCCAGAGTGTACAAAGGTATTTATGAATATGGAGGCTCTCTAGAAAATAATCTATTCTATCCGCAAGCGCACAGATAAAATACCTCATTGTAGTATTTCACCAGGAAAGTATTCTAGGTATCGTTATTTATAATTTTGCTTAAGAGAACAGGGGTGAAATGAAAACAAGGATAAAATCTATCAAGGCATAGACTAGAGATAAACTTGCAAGAACATGATAACTAATGAGGAACTCGTCACACAGTCACTTACTTTGACAGGGGGTAAGCCATAATAATAATGATAATGAAATATAAGCTCATGGATAATTAACACAGCGATTAGAAAATAGACTACTCCTCATATATGTAAGGAGACATCGGATTAGCTAGAGAATGGATTCTAAGTTATCTACTATCTACTAAGTCATAATCTACTATAGTTATCTATAAGATCATATATAGTATAAAAGACTCTTCATTCATGTATAAGGAACATTGCTAAAGTAAATCAGAGCATCGCAAAACTCACTCCGCAATACAAATTCTGCCTGTCCTATCAACGGAGGGTGGACTATATAAGAATCAACGAAGCTGTCACTATCACGAACTACCACACGACCCGGCCAATAGGATACATTTGCAGGTAAATAACATCTAAGCACCACGCCTACATGTGATCTACCACTTAACTCCCACGTGTCAAGAGCTAAGCGCTTTGCAAACTTATATATAAACTCATTATCAATCATAACTATATCAAATATAGAACTAGAGCAAACTAAGAGCATAATAAATAGAGACATAATGCAATTAGAATAAAGTAGTAGAGAAAGATATGAAATAATACCAACCTTTATTAACGAAGATCCGAATCCAGAGCACTAGGCCCTACTTCTCTAATTCTATCTAATCAATCCTCTAAACTTGAAGGATTAGGGAGTAGCTAATTCTAATTCTCTATGGGAGAGAAGTTCTAAACTCTAACTTTGATGGCTACCTCTGATAATGATTTCTCCTCTCTCCCCCTGGGGTGGAGAGGCCTTGATTATATAGTCCTTTCAAGTGAATTTGGGCCGTCGGATCAAACCGACATTGATCGCACGGTTTTCCTTGATCCTTTAGGTCGGTGGAGCATAATCCGCAAAGTTGATTGTGATTGGCCCCGAGGCCAGGGCGGGCGCCCATGGGGGGAGGGCGGGCACCCTGCCCCCGAGCCCGTCCGGTCTCCCGTTCGTTTCCGTGGCTTCTGGACTCTTCTAGATTATGGAAAATTGCGCGGCACGTAATTATCTCGTTGTAAACATGACATGTGGGCCTTCTCTCCATATTTTCTGATAACCCCCTACAGAAATAGACAAACACCAAAGTTCATGGAATTCTGTCAGTTAAAACCCTAATTCTAGATGTTTGGTGTATATTGATCCTTTTCCATGTTTAGTTGATGGTTAAATTTCGTACTTAAGGACCGTCAACAAACTCCCCCAAGCTTACCCTTTGCTCGTCCCTGAGCAAACAACTAAACTCAGACGTATCAGGAGTTGCTTTGATGTTTTCTTTCCTGACAGGCACACATGCTTTCACATAAAACTTCTTCCAGGTTAGAGTGAAGTGTCATGGAGCTTAGTACCTGCACTTAAGTCTTAAGTAATCGAAAGACAAAATAATTAATCAAGCACTATTCCTCCTGTCTATACTTCACCTTTGTTGGAGTTTTGCATAAGTTTTCAAAATAAAACTCAGAGTTCCCAGCAATGATTCTCTCAAGATTCTCTATATGTGGTATTTGTGGATCCTTACCAAAAATGTCACTTACCTATAGCTAATGGAATATTTAAGTGGAGCTCATAGGAGTGAAAAACAGCTCATACATATGTTGTCTCATCGAGCCATGGATCCAAAGGAACTCAGCATATAATTAAATCAAGATGTGCATGTGTGGTGGAGTAAATGATAGTGATGGTAAAAATGTATAAATGATAATAAAACTTACTTCTCATTGCTCCTCATATTGCTAGCTCTCCTCTTCTTTGATCTTTGCTTTGTGAGAACATGGGCTATCTTTTTCTTCTCTTTTTTTCAGGTGGGTAGTAGATACCCCTAATTCTAGTGTCGGACACTTGTCCATTTTTTCCGCTTAAGTGGGTATCTTTGTACCCCTAACTCTACTCGGGACACTTGTCTATTTTTACCTCTCGTCTCACTCTTTTTCTTTCTTTTTCGAGGTTCCAGGCACTTGCCCCTTTTTATTTCCTCGTATATTTTTGCATAACCCATGCCTCTTCTGCATTGAATCTTTTTAGAGAGAGAGAATAACAACACTTGGGACAGTTAGTGATAATAATATTTTTAGCAATTTTAATGCACGGTGGTGAATGATGTAGTGGATGTGTGCAAGTGAATATCTTAATTTAACCACATGAAAAGCTCCTAAGGGTCTACACAGCTCGATCAAACTCAATGTAAATATAGTAAAAGATGTTATAGCAAGTATGGCTGTGGTAGGAATTTTGTAATGTTAGGAACTCATCATGTGATTTGCAAGTTTTCAAAATAAATCTCCAGAACTTAGTGTTGTAAGAACAAGATAAACAGTAGCTCAAACTTTATATTATGCCTTTCTTTTACCTAGACTTTGGTTTTATGCTTCCCACAGATAGTAATTTTAGTTTTAGTAATTCCTGGAAGAACTCTAATATAAAAGCTAGATACTCGAAAGTAAGCAAACAGAGCAACTGTTCATCATTTCCATCATGCATTTTTTTGGTCTTTTATTATTTTTTCTAGAGATTAAACTTAGTAGGAAAATAAAGCACACTTATCTACACACTCTTTTTATTTTGTTTTTCATGTTTATAAAATGCAGTAATTTAAAGCAAGAAAATATTTATTGAGTTTTCTAAGTTTTTTCTCTTTAAGATAAATAAAACACTAAAACTGAAAAGAATAAATAAGAAGAGCAAAAATAAAAACTTACTTGATATAACAGGGAGGAACTCCCCCAAGCTAGATGTGGTTGTCGGGCTTACCCAATGTTCTAGAATCGCATCATGGTGGTGATGTTGTCGTTCATTGTCGTGGTGTCTTGTCTCAGTTCTTGTACTGCAGTGGTGTGGTCCTGGTTCCACTTTTGTTGCTGTTCTAGGAGTCGTCCATGTTCTGCTTGCGTATTCCGGATGTCGAGGAGGGTGTTGTCGGTACGGGTGAAGAAGGCGCCGGCCTCTTGGTAGTAGTCGTTCGTGAAAGCATAAGAGGCGTCGGAGTATCGTCCTGCATCGAATTGGAGTGGAGGTCTGGACCCTGAAGCTCCATATGGATCAGTGGAGTACCTGCCCGTACGGAAAGGTGGGTTTGTCCACTAGTGATCTTGGCTCTCCGACCATGTGTCCCGTGTTGGCTCTTGTGGTTGAGCATGTCGAACCCATGGGTCCCGGAGGACTCAGGGGTTGTCGTCGCAATAATGCAGTTGCGTTGCTTCTTCCGGCCCGGGATCAGCTCCATACCAGGTGCGTTCTTGATGGGTGGTCATCCTTTCAGATGCCACTCGTTGTGGAGCTCTCTGGTTTACCGGTGTCACTGCAATCTCAATCAAAAAATTTTGAACAACATAGAGGCCCAGGTTCGGGTTAGGTAACCAAATATTGCCTTTATTATCGTATAACATATACATTATGTTCCCTTCTTTTGTTAACATCCGAGCTTGCCTAAATGTGTCATAGCCATGATAAATCCGTAACTCATCTATGAATTCCAATGACGAGTTTTTTAGCAAATGAAGATTAGAGGCTAGACGAGTGATAAGTGAAGTACATCCTACTGGTCCCTGAAGACTAGGTATACTAAGCCAATGAGAAACCAAAAGAGTAACAGGTGAAATGGGTACTTTATTTATAGCAGCATATAGAAGTTGTAAATCTCCTACTCTTACTTTTCTAATATCATCACGATGGAATAGATTGTACCCAAGCCATTTGTGGAACATCCTAAGAGTGGGGTGTTCCATGTCACTGGTTCGGGCCTGACTATAAAACTCATCTCTAGATATCTCTCTCCAGAACTGGTGTCTCTCAAAATTGGGTAAGTCGGAGTCAATGTCTACGATGCATCTTGAAGAGAAACCAAGATGGTCGCTCAGTTCTCTCCAAGACAACACAATGTCCTGTTTGAACATCCGAAAAGCAATTCTCCCCTCATAATATTGTGAAGTGTAAAGAAGATAGGAACCCAGCTCAGTTATGTTCCAAAAATTTGTCCAACCCACCATTTGGAAAATCAAATCAAATTCAGTATCCATAGCTATTTCTTGTAGTAAGATAGGATCAAGAGTGTGGGTGTGAATGAAATCCTTGTTCTTTAGCTGCTGGTAAACTTCTTTTTCCCTGTGGGTCTTCATTCCAAGGTCTCCTATCTTGAGGAGGACCTTGACTTGTGGATCAGATGAAGATGACGGAGCTTGCCGGGGCGTTGGGTCAATGCTCATCTCTAACTGGTGCGAGGAGTGTCGGGACGAGCTCCTTGTACCAATGTTCTTGAGGGCCTTCCCTGCGTTCTTTACCTTCTTGAACATCCTGTAGACAAAAGTTGACACAAACACCACTAATGGAAAATGTGAGAGAAAATGTTAGTGGTCAGCTGTTTGAAATGTCAGTAGTCCAGGGGTTAGTCGTTCAAGACAAGTTTTTATTTTGGCAGCACCTTCCCCTAAACAATTTTTACTTCCGCTCTGGACAGTGGGATCACTACTTTCTAGGTGAACCTCAGTCTCTCACTCAGAGACTACCAACCTCTCTTCCACTCTTCTCTTCCTCTCTACTCTCTTCTTACTTTACTACAAGAGCTCCTTCTCTGGAAACTGAAACTTGCGTGGTTTTCTAGAATGCTTGTGTGAAGAAGTTGGAGGCAGGAAGTGGCAATTCATAGGAGGAAAGTGGGGCAGGGCGGTCGCCCTCTGTAGGTGGGCGGGCGCCCACCTTTGGTGGCCATCCTGGCTGCCTTTTCTCCACTCCCTCCTTTGCTTGGCTCTTACGCAGAATAATAGTTCATGGGTGGTGGTTGGTCGGTGGAAAAGTGCTGGTGAGTGGAGTTATGTTGGTGGATCAAATAATGTGATGGGATGTATGTGAGGTGTGGTGTATGACATGTGGGACCCAAGGAGTGTGGGTCATGCTTCTAGAAGGTTGCTATAATTAAATATAATGCATGAAAATTTATGAGAATTGAAACTTATTGAAATGATAATGGAAAATATTTTTGTGCCTCCACAATAATTAATAAATATGGGTTGTTACACACCATAAATATTATTTATGTGGGGCTTTTCATTATTATAATAATGCTATGAATAGATATTACTAATGCAAAAATTTAAACAATGTGGATAAATACCGATTTACCTCCCGGCGAGGGTTTGGGATTTTTGGGTCCCCCAAGTTGGACCTCCAAATCTTTTAATCTTCTGAATTACCTTCCTCCGGAGATGGTGTCTGCAGTGGTTCTTCTTCATGAACTTCCTTCACTGTAGAGTCTCTCTCTGGTCTGGGCTTGAATGTGAAGTGTTATTCTTTTCCATTTATGTTGAACTTGATTTCCCCCTTCCGACATCGATGTGGGCATTGGCAGTGCTCAGAAATGGCCTTCCAAGGATGATGGATACTTTTGAGTCAGGACTCATGTCCAGTACCACGAAGTCTACTGGCACAAGGAAATCTCTTATCTTGACTGGAATGTTTTCGGCGATACCCAACGGGTGTCGAACTGATTGATCTGCTAGTTGCAGGCACATTGATGTTGGTTCTAGGGTTGTATGCTCAAGCTTCTCATAGACTGATGCTAGCATCACACTGACACTTGCTCCGAGATCACAAAGTGCATTGTTAATGTCTTGGTTTCCGATCGAGCAATTAATAGTGGGACATCCGGGATCCTTCTTCTTCCTTGGTGGTTTATTGAGGATGGCCGCACTACATTCTTCTGTCAGCTTGATAACCTCAGTGGTGGGCAGTGGTCTCTTCTTGTTAAGAATATCTCTAATGTACTTTGCATATGTGGGTACCTGTATGGCATCAAGCAGAGGTTTGTTGACATATAATTTCTGAATGACCTCTACAAACTTACCAAACTGATCATCCGACTGGAGTCGTAAAAATCTTTCCTCATTTCTCCAGTTCTTGGTGGTTGTAGCAGATCTTCTGCTTCAACTGGGCTTTCTTCTTCTATCACTGCTGGTTGCACCGGTGCTGTTGTTCTTTGTCTCTCTTTTGGGTATGGGGGATCCCTAGTGGCTTTGCCCCCTCTAGTAGTTATGTTCTTTACCTGCTCAATGTTAGTGGCAACAGGCAATGCAGCAGCTAGCTTTATTAATTTAAGCTCCACCCTTTTATTGAGAATGTTTTGCTCATCAAAGGCAGTTAATAGAAAATCCATTTTATTGTGTATATCTTTTAAAGATGATTCATTTTTATCTAGCCTTTGTTTAACTTCATCATTAGTTTTAGTTTGTTGAGCAATTATCTCTTTCAATGAAAGTTGCTTTAAAGTCTTACCTGAATTCATACCTTTGCTATTGAGCTGACTCGAAGTAGGTTGATATTTGTATGCTGTCTCAATGGCCCTTTGATCTTCTTTGAACTTGGCCCTCTGGTCAATCCAATGGAGCAAATTTTCCATCTTGGTTGATAATGTATTTACTTCTTCTGGTATTTCTTCAGTTTGATGACATTGTTGAGCTTCATCTTGGAACCAGCTTTGGTTTTCTGCTATCTTATCCAAAAGTATCCCTGCTTTTCCAATTGTAAGCTCCAAGAATGATCCTTTAGCAGATGCATCTAAGCACTAACGAGCCTTGTGGGTTAATCCATGGTAGAAGGTCTGCATAAGTAACCATGTGGCCATTCCATGCTGAGGACAATCTGATATGTATCCTTGAAAATGCTTCCATGCTTTTGAAATGGTTTCTGTCTTCTGCTGTTGGAAACTGACAATATTTCCTCTTAAGGCAGTTGTTTTGCCTATAGGGAAAAACTTTGATAGAAAGGCGTCTGACAAGTTCGTCCAGTTGTTGATGTTATCTTGATGAGTGTAGAACCACTTCCTTGCTTTCCCTTCTAGTGAGAATGGAAAAAGGCGAAGCAGTATGACGTCTTTGTCAACTCCGTTGATGCGGATTGTGCCTCCAATCTCTACGAAATTCTGTAAGTGTGTACTAGCATCTTCATGTGTCTTTCCACTGAATTGTGTAGCTTGTACCAAATTGATGAGGCTTGACTTGAGCTCGAACTCGGGTGCTCCTTCTTGTACTGCAAATCTTGGACCAGTTGGAATGTTCTCAAGACTTGGAGCAGAGAATTCTTGCAAGGTCTTTTGTGCCATAGCTTCAGCAATTGGTAGCTAGCTTCTTCTTTCTTTCTTGATTGCTTTGGTTCTGATGATGAAGAGTTGAATGTACCAAAGTCAATCCTGATATACCCTGTATAAAAATATAAACATAGAAAAACAACAGGGTGAACCTGCCAAAGCAGAGGTGCCTTGTTACGATTTCTCACTTAGTAGCAGTTTTATGCAATTATTTCTCTATAGTCTAGTCTAATATTTTATATGAATAACCTTGACTGATTTCTTGACTTTCCTTACCGTTCCTATGTGTTTCCCTTTTTGTGTGTTCCCCGGCGACGGCGCCAAAAATGCTTGTTGACACTTACCAACACCACTTGAATACTAGGTTGTCATCCCCAGCATGGTGCCAGAGTGTACAAAGGTATTTATGAATATGGAGGCTCTCTAGAAAATAATCTATTCTATCCGCAAGCGCACAGATAAAATACCTCATTGTAGCATTTCACCAGGAAAGTATTCTAGGTATCGTTATTTATAATTTTGCTTAAGAGAACAGGGGTGAAATTAAAATAAGGTTAAAATCTATCAAGGCATAGACTAGAGATAAACTTGCAAGAACATGATTACTAATGAGGAACTCGTCACACGGTCACTTACTTGGACTGGGGGTAAGCCATAATAATAATGATAAGGAAATATAAGCTCATGGGTAATTAACACAACGATTAGAAAATAGACTACTCCCCATATATGTAAGGTGACGTCGGATTAGCTAGAGAATGGATTCTAAGTTATCTACTATCTACTAAGTCACAATCTACTCTAGTTATCTACAAGATCATATATAGTATAAGAGACTCTTCATTCATGTATAAGGAACATTGCTAAAGTAAATCAGAGCATCGCAAGACTCACTCCGCAATACAAATTCTGCCTGTCCTATCAACGGAGGGTGGACTACATAAGAATCAACGAAGCTGTCACTATCGCGAACTACCACACGACCCGGCCAATAGGGTACATTTGCAGGTAAATAACATCTAAGCACCACGCCTACATGTGATCTACCACTTAACTCCCACGTGTCAAGAGCTAAGCGCTTTGCAAACATATACATAAACTCATTATCAATCATAACTATATCAAATATAGAACTAGAGCAAACTAAGAGCATAATAAATAGAGACATAATGCAATTAGAATAAAGTAGTAGAGAAAGATATGAAATAATACCAATCTTTATTAACGAAGATCCGAATCCAGAGCACTAGGCCCTACTTCTCTAATTCTATCTAATCAATCCTCTAAACTTGAAGGATTAGGGAGTAGCTAATTCTAATTCTCTGTGGGAGAGAAGTTCTAAATCCTAACTTTGATGGCTACCTCTGATAATGATTTCTCCTCTCTCCCCCTAGGGTGGAGAGGCCTTGATTATATAGTCCTTTCAAGTGAATTTGGGCCGTCGGATCAAACCGACATTGATCGCACGGTTTTCCTTGATCCTTTAGGTCGGTGGAGCATAATCCGCGAAGTTGATTGTGATTGGCCTCGAGGCCAGGGCGGGTGACCAAGGGGGGAGGGCGGGCGCCCTGCCCCCGAGCCCGTCCGGTCTCCCGTTCGTTCCCGTGGCTTCTGGACTCTTCTAGATTAAGGAAAATTGCGCGACACGTAATTATCTCGTTGTAAACATGACATGTGGGCCTTCTCTCCATATTTTCTGATAACCCCCTGCAGAAATAGACAAACACCAAAGCTCGTGGAAATCTGTTAGTTAAAACCCTAATTCTAGATGTTTGGTGCATATTGATCCTTTTCCATGTTTAGTTGATGGTTAAATTTAGTACTTAAGGACTGTCGACGAAAGCTGATTGGTAGTCTACCTTGGGGTATACCCACGGTAGTAGTTTATCGGTAGACGGTGCGCAAGCTACGAACTCGTTGGTGACGCAAGACACAGACAAGGTTTTTATCCAGGTTCGGCCGCCGTGTGGGCGTAATACCTACGTCCTATGTCTGATTATATTGGATTGTGTTGAGAGAACAATGATGTCGTAGGGGGGTCCCTTGCCCCTCCTTATATAGTCTGTAGGGCAGGGTTACAGATCTGGAAACTAATACTAGTCGGTTACAATTGCCTTAGACAGTTCGATATCAATTCCTATTCTAACCGACTAGAATCCTGCTTGATCTCCGCGTCTTGTTTCCTTGCGCAAAACTCCGAGTGGTCGGATCAAGCCTCGAACTTGACTCGTAATGGGCCAAGCCTCCTGGCCCAAGTCTAGCCGTAAGGGTATAGGGGTTTATACCCCCATAGCTAGTCCCCGAGCACCATGTATTGTGAAGTAACACGCCGTCTTGAGCTTCTTCGACCAGTGAAACTTGACGTCTTCAATAAGTAGGAAAGTCGCCTAAACAATTGCGATGGTATTTTTACCAACTCAAAAGATAGTTGACCAACATTGGCGTCGAAAAACCTGGTTGTTCAAAGAATGCATGGTGCTCTCAAGAAAAAATATTTC
Organism: Sorghum bicolor; assembly: GCF_000003195.3. Classification (NCBI taxonomy): domain Eukaryota; kingdom Viridiplantae; phylum Streptophyta; class Magnoliopsida; order Poales; family Poaceae; genus Sorghum; species Sorghum bicolor. The sequence goes on along the minus strand of NC_012873.2, from coordinate 17,943,819 downwards.
TTTTCTTGGTGAAGTGTGCCCACTGTACTTTTTCAAAAAGTATGCTCTAGCCAAAAAAACAAGCAAGTTCACCGCAAGGTGAAGTGTGCCCACTTAGTCCCCGAGCCTGGTAGTAGGTGACGTAGGCACGTGGTGCCAGGGTCAGAAGAAAAGTCCTCAGAGAAATTCTGAAACTGAGATGCATCACCAGATGCATCGTACCGATGTAGTCCCCGAGCTTGCTGGAAGGCGAAGTATGAGCCTTGTAGCAAGGTCTAAAAAATTAAAATTATCCATTCCCCGAGCATCTCATGCTCGTGTGCCATCAGATAGACTTATCAACCAGTCCCCGAGCAGATAACGCTTTGGTGGTTGGTACAGTCCCTAGTTCTTCCAGACTAGCAGACTGGTCGACCAGTCCCCGAGCGTATAGTGCTCGGTGGTCGGTGCAGTACCCAGATCTCCAAACTGGCTGACTGGTCAACTAGTCCCCAAGCAGACGGTGCTCGGTGGTCGGTGCAGTCCCTAGGTCTCCAAACTGGCAGACTGGTCGACCAGTCCCCAAGCAAACAGTGCTCGGTGGTCGGTGCAGTCCCCAGGAACGTTGATTCTCCACCAATTTATGTCTGTTATTTTGAAAAAGCATCTTATCACATAAATGAGTGATGTGACAAGGCCTCCTAACACATTGTCAGATGGTTGCGTGAAAAGGTGCGCCTGGTAACTGTGCCGCCGCTCTTTGCGCGTTTCAAGAAAAGGAAACCATCAATTATACAAAAAGGCCGCCGTATTAACTGCCGGTAATTGTTGAAAACCGAAACGCCGCGTCCACCGTTGGGCCCGCCCACTTCCCAAGAATGCGGGAAGTTGGAGGGGTGGAGTTGTTGCTTATAAAAGCTTGTCATTGCCCCCATATTGCTTACCCTGCCATTGCCTCCAAGCTTTCCATTCCTGCCTTCTGCAATCACCATCAGCCCCCCAACTCTCAGTCATCCCCGCAGCGTCAATGGCGAAGAGCGACTCCAAGAAGAGGGGGTCGAGCTGATGGCTAAGGAGTGGAAGAAGTCCCGGAGCAGCGTGAGGTCCCTCAACGACCTCGTCGGCATGGGGCTACGGCACGGCTAAGAGCTCGGTGGCTGGAGGGCGCCAGAGGGGGAGAGCTACCCCGACCCCCGTGCCGGTGAGATCGTGGTTTTCGAAGATTTTTTCAAGAGGGGGTTTGGGGTTCCTGTCCATCCTTTTCTCTAGGGGCTTCTTCTTTACTATGAGATCGGGATCTACAATCTGCACCCGAACTCGATTCTTCTTATTTCCACTTTCATCCATCTGTGCGAGGCCTATGTTGGGATAGAGCCACACTTCGATCTTTTCTGCTACCTTTTCTATTTGAGGAAGAAGGGAGCGGTTAGAGGCTCCAAGATTGCAGGTGGAGTATACCTCAATCTTCGTGACGGGATGAAGAACCGGTATCTCAACTGCCTGTGAAACACTTCTCTCACCGAATGGTACAAGAAGTGGTTCTACGTCAGGGAAGAGCCGGGCAGCTCCACGTTCTGCGACGTGGGGTACATTCCCGAGAAGAGGGTCAGTTGGACACACCGCCCAGAGTTCGTCGGTCAGGTAGAAGACCTGATGAAGCTGATCGACTGGTCGCGTTTAGACGGGCTAGGAGTGGTCGGCAACTTCATCTGTCATCGGGTGAAGCCCTGCCAGAAGAGGGTACATTCGGCGTACGAGTACACGGGGAGCCAGGACCCGACCAGGATGAGTCCTGAAGTTCTAGAGAAGGCAGAAGTGCAACAACTGTTGAACGAGCTGTTCAACTTTGCAGACAACAGCTTCGTTCGAAGCGGTGATCGGGTGCAGGCCTTCAAGCTAGGGCGACTAGCTCCTAAGGTAATGTCACTGACTGATGTTACCTCCTTAGTTATTGTTCTTCCAGTTGTTGACTTGTCTTTGTTGTTGTTGTAGATCAGAGACGTTGACCGGTGCACAGTGTACGTATCACTGGCACCTGGCATGGAGAATCCCGCGGGGGAAGACCCACCAGAAGACGACGCTGCTCGGTGTGCTCGGTACACCAGCAGTGAGGAGGAGCAGAACCATCCTGCCCCGACCACCGAGGACAGAGTGGCGGGGAAAAGGCCACTGGCGGCGGACCCCTCCCCTGCGGCAACACTGCCGACGGAGAGCAGCCAGGCGCTAAAGCGCCGTCGACTTGTCCAGATCGCCGATGACGACGAGGAGGAGGAGGAGGCCGCGCAGTCGTCCAGACGTTGCGCCCGCCACCACTGGTCGGGTGACCAGTGACCCGCCTGCACCGCACGTCGAGCCGACGCGTGTCGTAGAGACGGGGGCGCAGGTGCCGACTGGTAGGACCAAGAGGAGGTTCACCGCAACACACTGGCGCTCTGACCTGTAAGTTTTCATTCTTACTTTCGTGCTGCAATGGTTTGCGTTTTGTTGCTGCGTTTTGACATTGTTTGAATGTCGTCTTATTGTTAGCGCGGCATCGAACGTCGATCCTGACCACGTTGCTGGCCAGAGGGTGGCCGAGCCTGTTGCTGCCGTTGGCGACGTCGCGCCGCAGACCACGGAGCAGCCCACGGCGACAACCGCGGCTGAGAGCGCCGAGGAGCATCCGGCCTCAGCAAAGGCCGCGGCGAGCACCCTGACGAGGGACGAGGAGGCTACGAGGATGCCTCCCCCGAGTAACGTCGTGGAGGAGGAAAATAGAGCCCCGACTCCTCCACCAGCCGAAGAAAGGGGAGTCCCAACACCGCCCCGAGTAGGGGCCTCTTTGCCCGCAGGCTCCCCTAGCCTGGACCAGGGGCCAGTGATGCCTGCGACCGCAGCCGGTGGCAGTGCGGCGAACGAGGAGACCCAGGCGGCCTCCGACGACGACGTGGAGGAGATTGAAGGTCGTCCCAGTGATGGCCGCCAGCACGTCTACGTGTGGGGTCAACGCGGGGACCACTTCATCGGACACGAGGTGGTAAATGGTCCTTTGCGCTGCTCTATCCTTATGTGCAATGTTCCTGGGTTCAACATGTATTCTTCGTGTAGGGTGCGATGAAAACGGCGAAGTACCGGAAAAGGTGCTTCGACCAAATTGAGAGCATTATGGCCGAGAACAAGGCCCTGTCCGCGGAGGTGGATCTGCTTCGGTCGGAAGCCGGAGAGAAGACGGCCGAGATGAGTGCTCAGGAAGGGCGCCTTCTCGACCTCAATCGGCGGTTAGCCGACCAGGACCGGCAAAGGAGAGGTCAGTCGCGTATTCCGAGCAGCTGTATGTAGCCACGTGGTCAGTTTTGTCGACCAGGTATTGTACCTACAGACTTGGAGGAGGAGGTTGCACGCCTCCGGCAGGAGAAGGAGCAGCTCGGCCAAGAGCTTGCCGGGGCGGTGGAGTCCGGGCGCCGAGCCGGCGAGGAGCTAAGCAACAGGAATCTGGAGTTGTCTGGTAACAACCGTGGCACCTATTTTTTACTTGGTTGCTCAACGTTCCTTTCCTTATTTGCGAACCGACCTCCTGCTTGATTTGTAGTGCTCAAGGTGAATACCAAGAAGCATTTAGACGAGCTGATCAAGGACCGGGACTCCTGGAAGACCAACTGCATCAAGCTTTGGAAAGGAGTGCCCCGGTTCTTGACTTGATCAGCCCCGAGCTCCCTGAAGACCAGCCTCGCGCGCTGAGACTGACGCCAGTCGAGAAGGCGCAACGGGCGTGGGACTGGCTCCAGCAGTTCGTCAAGGACGCCGGAGAGTTCGCCGGCGCGCATGTCCTCAGCATGGTGCGCGCCCACTATCCCCTGGTCGATCTGTCCAGGCTGGAGAGGGGGTACCTGTTGGGTATTTTAAACGCAAACAGAAAAATCCGCAAGCGCACGGATACCGATGTAGCCTTCACCCGGGAGTATTCCAGAGTATCGATTTTCCACAGAGAACGTGAGTGTACTAATTAACATCCAAGATCGTCCAAGGATAACTATATAATTATTTTTGGTGGGAAGAGAGGAAGTTTCCTGAGAGTTCTCTAGTTGATCTAAGAATCAAGAATTACTTCAAAGATTATCTATATCGGGACATCAAAACACTAACCACAGAAAGAGATGAGAAGGGACTAGGAAGCTCCGACTACGGTCCTACAAACAACGATCCAAACGAGGTGGAATACATCGACCGATAGGGCTGTCACTACCCTAGGGCTACCACAACAATCCGCAGGATTGGGTGCAATTCTAGGTAATCGCAAGACTAAACACCACATCTAATCTATTAATTACTACTCTAATGTTTCAAAGACTAGAGCACTTGATGCAAGTGGGAATCCAATAAATAACTTGAATGTAAATAAAAGTAATTAGAGAACTCAGGAGTTATGAGTTGAAGAACCTGGAGAACGATGAAGAACGAACCAGTTGCTGCAAAAGTACAATGTTGAGGAAGATCCGACAGATCCGGCTCCTCCTCCGCTCTCCTCTTCTCTCTCCCTATTTTCTAGATTACAACTAGAACTAACTAGAACTAGAACTAGAGGAACTAGAACTATAACTAGATGAACTAGAACTAGAACTAGATGAACTAGAACTAGATCTAGATGAACTAGAGGTAGAACTAGAAGAACTAGAGGGATCCTCTCTACTTGGATAAAGAATTGAAACCCTAACTTTGATTCTGTAGAAGAGGTATGATCTCCAGGGGCCAGGGGGGTCTGGTTTTATAGTCCCTTCAAGTGAATCTGGGCCGTAGGATCAAACCGACATTGATCGTGTGGTTTTCCTTGAAGTATTAGGTCGGTGGAGCATGATCCCCGAACTTCACCCTGATTGGTCCAGGGGGGAGGGCGGGCGCCCTCAGGACTAGGGCGGGCGCCCTGTCCCTGAGGCCTCTCGGCTTCCGCTTCGGTCCCGTGGCTTCTGGAGTCTTCTAGATGATAGAAAATTGCGCGGCACGTTAATATCTCTATGTAAACTCGACGTGTGGGCCTTTCTTCCTTATTTCCTGATTGTATTTGGATCCTTTTCTATGATTAGTTGATAGTTAAATGTGAGCATTAATGACCGTCAACAAGCTCCCCCAAGCTTAACCTTTGCTCGTCCCTGAGCAAAGATGAACTCAAGAGTTTCTGCAGTGGTTTCATAACTTAAAGATACACATGCGTTTAAACAAGATCTCATCTCTGGTTAGAGTAAACTGTTAAGACTTAAAACTTAATCATTTACCTTTCACCACGGGACTTGTAACCGTCACTTCTGTCTTGAGTAGTTAAAAGATAGAACAGTCTAGTCAAGCGCCATGTCTCTTGTTCTTCGATTAACTATAGCTCTAGAGTTTTTGCAGATTTTCAAATAAAACTCAGAGATTCCTTGTATGACTCTCTCTAGTCTCTCATTTATGGTATTTTTGGATCCTTACCAAAGTAGTAATGGTGTATGCCTTCTCTCAAAGTATGTGGTATTTTTGGTATGAGGCATAGTGACATTGCCTTCTCTCTCACCCTACTCTAATAAGGCTTTTAATATCTGGAGCTCATAGGTGGGAGACAGCTAATACATACTTACAAGACATTTATTGTATAGTCAAACCATGGATCCAGAAGAACAAGTCAATAAGTCAAATCAAGATGTGCATGTGTGGCGAATGAATGGTGTATGGTGATGATGGTGATAACAATGGTGAAAGTCTAATTCTACTTATGCTCTTTTGAGGGGATACATACCTTTCTTGCACTTTTGAAACTTTTTGAGGAGAATGAGATGCTCTATGTTTTCTTTTTCTTTTCTCTCAGGTGGGTATCTTGTACCCCTAATTCTACTATCGGACACTTGTCTATTTTTACCTCTCGTCTAACTTTTTCTTTTCTTCGAGGTTCCGGGCACTTGCCCCTTTTTATTTCCTCGTATATATTTTTTTTCTCTTTTTTTTAGAGCACTCATCTCATGAGATAATATAGCAAGTGGTAGTAACAAGATAACTTGAGCATTTATTTCACAGGGGAAAAACAGGAATATTTTTGGCTATTCTCTCCCGGATTAGGAGTAGAATATTTTTGGGTGGTTTTGGAGATGGAAATGGATATGTATGGATGGTACTTCCGGAGTAGAAGTAGCATGTATGAGTGAACGTGCAAGTGAATCTTGATTTAACCACATGACAAGCTCCTAAGGGTCTACAAAGCTTGACCACACTCAATGCTCATAAGCAGTAAAAAGTAAATGTGTGGCTCAAAGTCTAGCAAGCATGTATATATGGCTGTGGTAGGAATTTAAACTCTCATCATACAGGAACTCATCATGCAACAATTTAAAGATTTTCAAAGATAAAATTCTCCAGAATTCTAGCATCTCTAGGAACAGATAAACAACAGCTCAACCTTCCCATATCGTATCCGTTAACGACTTAGACTTTAGATCAAGTACTCTCCTCACAAGTTCAGGTTTAGACCAAATCTTAATTAATAACAGTCATGCCTAAACTTGAGAGAGATTTCAATTTTTAGAACTAGTCATGGCAGAGCAACTATACATCATTTCCATGTGAGAGCTTATCATGAGGATTCATAGCAAACTTTATTTATTTATTTATTTAGCAAACTAAGCAAATATATATATGAGCACAAAATCTTTATTTGGGTTTATATGATTATGCATCTTTTTACTATTTAGAGTAAAGTATAAACGTGAGTAGAAACACTTAGCTGGATAAATGGGGGTGCTCTCCCCCAAGCTGGATTTTGACGTAATTCCTTCTGATGTAGCTGGTGGCGGAGGTGTAGTTGAATGTCGGCAGCACCCTGACAGTGATTAGGATGTCCTCCGTCTGCTAGTCTTCTTTGATCCTTGAATTCTGTGGAGCTCAAATAGACAACAAAGCTTTGTGGAACTGGTTAAGTGTTAACATAAATATCTAGCCTTTATCATGTTGAGCCTCCTCAATAAATGTTATTCTCTTTAGTAGGATCACAATCTTATTTATATTTTCATTTTTATAGGACAGGAATATATATTTATTTTATTTTTATGCCACCACAGTGAATGTACTTATGGGTTTTATGCCATGAGCATACTCACATGGGGCTTACTTAACATTTTTATTTTCTTTTCAAGATGATATGAACCTGATTAACTAACCAAACTATTTTAAATAATTAAAAGGAAAAAGATAACTACCAAGTTTACCTTTTGGCAAGGCGTTCGGTGTTATTACGTCCTCCGAACGGGACTCTCCGTTTTCTTAGTCGTCCTGGGATTCGCTGGATGGCGTAGTCGGTGGTTCCGGCGGTGCCTGCTCTTCGTGTATAACTATCTTCTCTCTCCACACCTGCCTCGATGCTACGGTCTCCTCAGGACAGTTCTATTCAAGTTGTATATCTTCAGACCTTACAACTTCTCCTTCATAGTCTACCCATCCGTCCTTGATGATTTGCCTCCTCTGGTTGCGGTTGCGTCGTCTTCTTCTTGTCCTGACCTGCTTAGAGTCTTTAACTATATAGTTAGAGTCAGTAAAATAGCGGCGTACCTTCTCAGAGGGGAAATGCATGTGGACTTCTCTGGTTCCAATGTAGATGATTGCTTTAACAGTGTTGAGGAACAGTCTTCCAAGGATGACAGGTGGATTGTACTCATCTTCTCCCATGACAATAACCTTAAAATCATCTGGAGCTGAATGTATGTTGGTTGTAGGGGCATGGTTCCATGCAGGAGTTGATAAGTGACTGCGGCCATTATGTTGATGTTAGATCCGGTGTCGTAGAGTGTCTTCTGAAAAGAATATCTGTTGATTGTGCACTCGATGCTTGGAACACCAGGGTCGTCCTTCTTGATCAAGAAAGGTGACTTGAGTTGACGATCTTGACCTCCTTGAGCTGCAGTGACCATCTTAGCTGACTCGGTACACATTTGCTTGTTCCTATTCCTCCTGTTGGTCCTCTTCCTTGGTTCATGTCGGGATTGCTCTGAGATTTGTATAGTCTTGTTCTTGAAGGAAAACATCTCCTTCCTTCCCTTGATGTAGAAACTGATCTTGGCAGCACTAGCGTAGATGATAGCTCCCGAGGTGTTCAGGAATGGCCTCCCTAGAATGATGGGTGCCCTCTCATCACTACCAGTCTCTATCACCACGAAGTCTGCTGGAGCGTATAAGGTACCAACTCGGATGTAGAGGTTCTTCAATATTCTCTTTGGGAAACTAAGCGTACGATCTGCAAGCTGCAAACACATGGCTGTTGCTAATAAAGGATGTGTAAAGAATTTTTCATAGAGTACCCGGAGCATAATGTTGACGCTGGAGCCAAAGTTGCAGAGTGCTTCTAGGAAGTCCACCATGCCGATGGAGATCGGGATGACGGGACGTCCTGGATTGTATTTCTTGACCGGCAGAAGGTCAGTAATTACTTCCACAACAGGGTTACTCCAGTAGTTATGTCCTCAAGCATCTCAGGGCAGTGATTGCCTGAGTGTCCAGTATCTCCAGTGTGTTTGTGCTCGTAGATCTAGGTTCTTCACTTGTTGGAGTCTGGGAGTTATAAAAGTCCTTCATATTTTGCTCAATGTGTACCTGCTCATAGAGACAAGGCAGAGATCAAGTGCATGGGCCCTGTTGGTGGAAAACACCAACAGAACCAAAAGTGTATTTGCTCTTCTCTATCCTTAAGCATAGTGAGCAAGACACAGTTGATGGATAATAAGATCATGAGTGTAGCATTTAAAACATTCGTCAGATCAGATCACTCAACCTAATGGAAAGATAATCTATCTATACTTATGTTTTGTTTATATCTTCCAGAGATTGAATGTGCGACATTTTAGTTCATATGATTAGGAGTGTGGGATCACAAAGGTGGAAGGACTAAACATGTTGAATCGATTGGGTTGGTTAATCTAGAGTTGCAAATCATACATGTTTGTCTCTTTTATTCATGTGAACGCCAGAACCAAGGAGAAGCTTATAAAAGTGATAATCAAGTACCTTAAGATGTTACCTTTCTTAAAGAGTGATGGTACAGGATTACCTTGTGGAAGCTTTCCTTTCTTAGCGGTTGTGCATCATGTTTGTGGCACCCTCCATAGACCATCTCTGGTGCTCATGCCTTCCTTGTGTAAATTGTTAAACTTCATGTGCCTCTCTCTTTGTCTCCAATGTGAGTTTGTCTCAGGACTTCCCAGGTTGATATGAAAGTTTTCCTGCAGGGGTTAGTTCAACAAAATATACCAATGTCTACACAAGCAGTTTTTAGTTCAATAACCAAACTAGACTCCATGCCTAATTAGATTAAGGAAGGCTGTTTAACCTAAGCACCATGCTTAATTTAAAAACCAATAGAAGTATGTACACTACTTCCAAACTAACACTTACTAGGATAAACAAAGGTAGCGTGATGGCTTTTATATAGATCTACTCAAGTGGAGATGAAGTAGTGTGATTACTATTTAACAAATTGAGCATGTCTCAAAGGTAGGGACAACAACATAGCAACATGGCAAATGATGTTTTTATGTGAAGTACTCCCCCAAGCTTGAATTTTGCAGAATTCAAATTTGGATGAATTTAATTCAATGTTGTATGATGATTGGTTGTACATACCTTGTGCTTGTCATTCATCCGATCTTCTTGCTCCAATCCTAAAAAGGTTAGTGACAAGAATACCCGAAGGAATATTTTTACAATTATCCTAATATGCTCAACACACAAGGTAATGTTGCTAATAATTAAAAGCTCATGTTATGATCTGATCAGTGCTTGTTTTAGGACACTAAGCTTGTCCTTGGGAAACAATCAATTTATGTCAGTGAAGTGGTTTCCCCTCCAACGCTGACCTATATCAAGATCAACTCAACGAGATCTGCAAAATTTATTATAGACATATGCATCGACAACCGCCCTTTTAAAGTTTTTATAAATAGAAAGGATGAGGGGGTTGGAGATCTCCAATGTGGTGATGTTGGAAAAACCAATGCATTGTGAAGATGTTGCATATGAGCATGGAGTAAATGAAGTGGCTATGAAATAAATTCCATGCTCATTAATGCTTAGAGTGAAATCCATGTGGTATGGTGAAAATGATATGGTGAGTGTGGTAAAAAAGGAAAATAAAAAGGATACACGGATGACTTGGTTCGAAACTAGCACAGCTACCGCTCCCCGGCAACGGCGCCAGAAAGCTTGTTTGGTATTTTAAACGCAAACAGAAAAATCCGCAAGCGCACGGATACCGATGTAGCCTTCACCCGGGAGTATTCCAAAGTATCGATTTTCCACAGAGAACGTGAGTGTACTAATTAAGATCCAAGATCGTCCAAGGATAACTATATAATTATTTTTGGTGGGAAGAGAGGAAGTTTCCTGAGAGTTCTCTAGTTGATCTAAGAATCAAGAATTACTTCAAAGATTATCTATATCGGGACATCAGAACACTAACCACAGAAAGAGATGAGAAGGGGACTAGTAAGCTCCGACTACGGTCCTACAAACACCGATCTGAACGAGGTGGAATACGTCGACCGATAGGGCTGTCACTACCCTAGGGCTACCACAACAATCCGCAGGATTGGGAGCAATTCCAGGTAATCGCAAGACTAAACACCACGTCTAATCCATTAATTACTACTCTAATGTTTCAAAGACTAGAGCACTTGATGCAAGCGGGAATCCAATAAATAACTTGAATGTAAATAAAAGTAATTAGAGAACTCAGGAGTTATGAGTTGAAGAACCTGGAGAACGATGAAGAACGAACCAGTTGCTGCAAAAGTACAATGTTGAGGAAGATCTGACAGATCCGGCTCCTCCTCCGCTCTCCTCTTCTCTCTCCCTATTTTCTAGATTACAACTAGAACTAACTAGAACTAGAACTAGAGGAACTAGAACTAGAACTAGATCTAGATGAACTAGAGGTAGAACTAGAAGAACTAGAGGGATCCTCTCTACTTGGATGAAGAATTGAAACCCTAACTTTGATTCTGTAGAGGAGGTATGATCTCTAGGGGCCAGGGGGGTCTGTTTTTATAGTCCCTTCAAGTGAATCTGGGCCGTCGGATCAAACCGACATTGATCGTGTGGTTTTCCTTGAAGTATTAGGTCGGTGGAGCATGATCCCCGACTTCACCCTGATTGGTCCAGGGGGAGGGCGGGCGCCCTTAGGACTAGGGCGGGCGCCCTGTCCCTGAGGCCTCTCGGCTTCCGCTTCGGTCCCGTGGCTTCTGGAGTCTTCTAGATGATAGAAAATTGCACGGCACGTTAATATCTCTATGTAAACCCGACGTGTGGGCCTTTCTTCCTTATTTCCTGATAACCCCCTGCAGAAATAGACAAACACCAAAACTCGTAGAATTCTGTCAGATAAAACCCTAAGTCTAGGTGTTGATTGTATTTGGATCCTTTTCTATGATTAGTTGATAGTTAAATGTGAGCATTAAGGACCGTCAACAGTACCCCAAGGAAGTTTGCCCGCAGGACGCAGACGACCTTCGAGCTGGCCTGCTTGACTTGTCGTCGACGGTGATCGGCGACATCAACCTCTGCGGGACGGCCACTCCCCCCGACCAGCCGGGGTCAGACAGATCGGCCAGGGAGTTGTTGGGGGCATCCATTGCCGGAGATGGGCAGTCGATGCCTGCGGTCTCGACCAGCCAGGCGCCGGTGGCCCCGACCCCTCCGTCTGGGCAGCAAGGCCAAGCGGGTGATCAGCCCGAGCAGTAGGCCTGTAGGATAGTCTGTAGGAGTAGACTAGTAACCGCCCGGCAGGGTGTTTATTGTAAACTCTGTATGCAAAGTTTGTAATGTAGTTTGATTTTGTCATGACCATGATTTTGAGCGCTGCAATGTTATCTGAGTGATGTATCACTGTGTTTGATTAATAATCGCTAAGGATCTTCGCCCCAGGGGAAGATTGTTGTGTTCGACGAAGACTCTGCGTGTAAAAAATATACAGCAAAAAAGAGAATTTTTATTATTTCTAATTATAGGAAACTTACAAGGAGAAAATGCTGGAGTTTATGCATAGAAACGACGCAGTTTGTCTATGTGCCAAGAATTAGGGAGGCGTGTTCCGTCTGGATACGCCAGTCTGTAGGATGTAGGACATGTGACTTCGGCGACCACAAAGGGTCCTTCCCAAGGCGTGGATAACTTGTGTGTTCCTTCCTGGCTTGTTTTCCACTTGAGTACCAGATCACCGACCATGAAGGAACTGTCTTTGACGTTCCTGTTGTGGTATCGCCTGATGGCTTCGAGATACTTTGCTGTTCGAAGACATGAAATTAGACGCTTTTCCTCCATGCAGTTGATTTCGAGCTCCCTGGCGTTGTCAGCTGTTGACTGGTCGAAGTTTTCAACTCTTGGAGATCTGAAGGTTACATCAGGTGGGAGCACTGCCTCGGAGCCGTAAACCATGAAGTAGGGTGACACGCCTGTATTGCGACTGGCCTGTGTTCGGAGACCCCAGACCATGGCCGGTAACTCTTTCATCCATCGACCAGGCGCTCTGTCGTTCTCGGTGTACAACCTTTTCTTTAGGGCATCAATAATCATTCCATTCGCGCGCTCTACTTGACCGTTTGCTCCTGGGTGCCAGTGAACTGAGTGCCCAGGTCGGTGATTATACTGCTGGGGATCCCGAATCTGTGTATGATTTGATTAAGGAACTCCACAGCTTTCTTGGAGGTTGCTTTGACCAGTGGCATGTATTCGATCCACTTCGAGAATTTGTCGATTAACACGAAGACGAACTTGAAGTTGCCGGGAGCCGGTTTAAATGGCCTGATCATGTCGAGGCCCTGGCAGGCAAAAGGCCAGGATGACAGAATAGTTTGAATCTCGTGAGCAGGTACGTGGGTCCTCTTGGCGAAGAACTGGCATCCTTCACAATGTCGGACCAGTTTCTCTGCGTCGGCGACCGCGGTTGGCCAGTAGAGACCTGCTCGGAAAGCCTTCCCGACCAGTGTTTTGGAGGCCGCGTGGTTGCCGCAGGATCCGGCTTGTATGTCGTCCAAGAGCTTGATGCCATCATCTTGGGATATGCTTTTGAGCAGCACTTCAGAACTTGCATTCTTTCGCATAAGTTTGCCATCCACCAGTATGTAATTCTTTGATCGTCGAATGAGGCGCTTGTTCTCTGTTTTATCCTGAAAGCCCGACCCGTCCGATATATACCTGATGAAAGGGGTGCACCAATCACGGCTGCTGGTTGTCGGAGTAGCGTCGTCTATGAGCATTTCCTCATTAGCTTGCTTTTCGACCAGGTCTGTGCCCACACTTGGCGCGTGGATGTCCTAAACGAAAACGCCTTGCGGGATCTGGGCCCGAGATGACCCTAACTTTGATAGCGCATCCGCTGCCTGGTTTTTATCCCGAATCACGTGGATGTATTCTATGTTGTAGAAGTTGGATTCCCATTTGTGGATTTCTTTGCAGTAGAGGTCCATCTTCTCGTGGGTTGTGTCCCATTCCTTGTTGACCTAGTTGATAACTAGGGCGGAGTCGCCATGGATGTAGAGGCGTTTGACTCCCAGCTCGACTGCTAGTCGTATGCCGTGCAGGCATGCTTTGTACTCAGCGACGTTGTTTGACGCCGGAAGGAGGATCCTAAGGACGTAGCACAGTTTGTCCTTGTTAGGAGACATGAAGAGAATCCCGGCACCAGCGCCGTTGATGTTTAAGGATCCGTCGAAGAACATTGACCAGTGATCGAAGGTGTCGGAGACGGAAGGTTCGTTGAGGTCCGTCCATTCTGTGATGAAATCGACCAGGGCCTGTGACTTGACGGTAGTAAGGCTCTGGAAGTCCAGGGAGAATGGGCATAATTCCATTGCCCAATTTACAATTCTGCCGTTGGCGTCCTTGTTGCGCAGAATGTTCCCCAGAGGGAAACTGGTGCTTACCAAGACCCGGTGGCCGTCGAAGTAGTGTTTAAGCTTCCTGGACGTTATCAGGATGGCGTATATGAGCTCCTGTATCTGTGGGTACCTGGTCTTGGACTCGTTTAGGACTTCGCTTATGAAATAAACGGGTCTCTAGACCTTGTAGACGTGACCTGGCTCGTCTCGCTCGACCACTATTGCCGTGGAAACGATCCTGTCGGTTGCTGCAATGTAGAGGAGTAGGTCCTCGTTGGGCTGAGGCGCTGTGAGAACAGGCGGTGAGGTGAGGAACGTCTTGAGCTGGGTGCAGGCGGCGTCAGCTTCCTGTGTCCAGGAGAATTTTTCTGACGCCTTCAGGAGTTTGAAGAAAGGGAGGCCTTTTTCTCCCAGTCTTGAGATGAAGCGACTGAGAGCGGCCATACATCCGGTGAGCTTCTGAATGTCCTTGACGTTCTTAGGTGGTCGCATGTCGAGCACTGCTTTTACCTTTGAAGGATTCGGTCGTATGCCGTCGCGGCTGACGACGTTGCCGAATAGTAGTCCAGAGGGGACCCCAAAGATGCACTTTTTGGGGTTGAGCTTCCACCTGTATTTCCTTAAAGGTTCGGTCTAAGTTATCGATTAGAGTGCTTGCATGCCTTGTTTTGACGACGACGTCGTCTACATAAGCCTCGACGAGGTCATCACGAATCTCGTCGTGGAGGCATTGCTGGATGGCCCGTTGATAGGTGGCTCCGGCGTTTTTGAGTCCAAAGAACATGGTCGTGTAGCAATATGCGCCGAAGGGAGTAATGAAGGATGTTTTGATCTGGTCATCTTCCTTTAGCGATATCTGGTGATAACCAGAGTAGCAGTCTAGAAAAGAGTGGAGTTCGCTTCCAGCCGTTGAGTCGACCACCTCGTCGATGTGAGGGAGACCGAAAGGATCTTTAGGATAGTGTTTATTGAGATCGGTGTAATCAACGCACATTCTCCATTCATTATTCTTTTTGCGTACAAGGACTGGATTGGCGAGCCAATCGGGATGATACACTTCTTTTATAAATCCAGCTGCTAAAAGCTGTGTTATTTTTGTCCTAATAGCCTCCTTTTTGTCAAGAGCGAACCGTCGCAGCTTTTGCTTGATGGGTCTTGCGGTCTTTGAGACGTTTAAGGAGTGCTCGATTAGGTTTCGTGGGATGCCGGGCATGTCTGCGGGTTTCCATGCGAAAACGCTCACGTTGTCCCTTAGAAACCTGACGAGCGCGTCTTCCTATTTAGGATCCAGGTTGGCCCCGATGAGGGCCGTCTTCTCGGGGCTTCCGTCGACCAGCTGTACCTCCTTGTATTCCTTGGACCTTGAATTCTTCCTAGCGGTCTCCTGCTCAGGTAGTCGGACCTGGTCGGGGAGGAGCTGTGCAGCTTGAGCCGTCGTTTCTGCCATGCGGATTGAAAGATCAATTGCTTCGGTGATCTTGAAGCTTTCCTCCTCGCAAGTGTATGCGGTGTAGACATTGCCCCTTATAGTTAGGACGCCCTTCTCTGTAGGCATTTTGAGGACCAGGTATGAGTAATGTGGAACTTCCATGAACTTTGTCAGTGATGGTCGGCCGAGTATAGCATGGTAAGTTCCATCGAAGTCGGTGACCACAAAGTTGACGAACTCTGTTCGAAAGTGGTCGGATGTGCCGAATTGGACAGGCAGCGTTATCTGTCCGAGGGGCACTCAACTTTGACCTGGCAAGAGTCCCCAGAATTGAGCGTCGTATGACTTTAACTGTGCTGGGGTTATCTTGAGGGCAGGTAAGCTATAGCGAAAGAGGATGTCGATGGAGCTTCCCCCGTCGACGAGCACGCGCTCGAATCTGATGCTGTTGATGCAAGGATCCAAGATTAGAGGGAAACGTCCTGGCTCCGGGATAGCGGCCCACTGATCCTTCCTGCTGAAGGAGATCTCCCTGTGCGACCAGGGAGGAAATTTCGGATCGGCGATCAGGCCATCCGTGCTGTCTATGTTGAGGCAGGCTCTCTTTAAGAGCTTTCTTTCTCGCTTAGACTGGATGGAGACCTTGCCCCCGAAGATAGAGTGGACCACGTCGGTAGGACTGACATACTGGTGTCGTGGGTCCCTATCCTGGTCTTCGTCCTCGTCTTCGTGATCGCGCCCGTCCTGTTTCCCGTTTTTCTTGGCGGGGTCGTCTTGAGCAGCCCCCCGCGTGTAGATGTTTTTGAGGACGCGACATTCGTCCATCGCGTAGTTGGATTTTGGGTGCAGTTGGCATGGCCCCTTCAATGTCTTGTTGTAGTCTTCTTGGTAGTCTCGCCGCCCATTGGGACGCTTGACCGTATTCACCTCGTGGTCGTGGTCGCGAGGGCGCTTGCCTCTGAAGTCGTCGCGATTGTCACGCCACCTGTCCCAGCCTTCTCTGTGGTCCCGGTTGTCGGGGCAACGATGGTTCCTGTTGTCGAAACGACCTCGACTGTCGTCTCGTCGAGGAGGCTGGTCGGGACCTCTCGCATCGTCCCGAATGAGTTTTTCTGCGTCGTCGGCGTCGGCGTAATTTTTAGTCGTGGCAAGGAGCTCGGCCATCGTTGTTGGCCTTTTGCGCAGCAGCTTGTTCCTCAGTGCTTCATGGAAGCGCAGCCCCTTGATGAAAGCAGATATGGCCTCGTCGTGAGAAATTTTCGGGATCTTAAGGCGCATATCCGAGAATCGTCGGATGTAATCGCGCAGAGGCTCGTTTTTCCTATCCCTTATCCTTTCGAGGTCGTACTTGTTCCCAGGCTGCTCACAGGTAGCGATGAAATTGTTGATGAATGCTTGGCGTAGTTCTTCCCAGGAGTCGAAAGAGTCCTCGGGCAGGCCTAGGAGCCATTGGTGACCAGCCTAGTCGAGGACGACTGGGAAGTAGTTGGCCATGACGTGCTCATCTCCTGCTGCTGAACGGACGACGATCTCGTAGAGAGTGATCCAGTTCTCTGGGTTTTCCTTGCCGTCATATTTTTTGAGTTTCTCGAGCTTGAAATTGTGGGGCCACACGACCTGGCGGAGGTGTGAGGAGAACTGTCTCAGGCCCGGGGGACCGTGCGTTGCATCGTACTCAATGCGACGCAGGTTTTCGTGAACTGCTCTCTCCGTGGCGCGCCTGTTGATGCGGTCCCGGGCGTCTTTGGGAGGGATGTTGTATCGAAGATCCCTGTGCTGGTTTACTTGCTGACCACGCCCGCGATTCTGCTCGCGGTAGCCACCAGCGTCCCGACCGCCATCGTCACACCGTGAATCTTTTCGACGATTGTTGGGGGAACGGCTGCGGTGGTGCTCGATGGGTTGTGGTGAGGTCCGGCTGCGATGGGTCTGGTCGGAGGAGACCTCTACATAGGAGATAGCTTGGACTCTTTTGAGCAGAGTGGCTGTCTGTCCCATCGCGGAGATCAGATGCGCGCGTACGCTGGATCAGACACCCTGGCACTCGGGAGTATCAGGGAGTCGATCTAAGTTGGCCTTGGCAACAACCACGTTAGCGCTTGGCGTTTTGTAGACTTGCTGATCCCCGACCATGTCAAAAGCGTCGGTGAGGTTATGCGGCGGGAGTTGTCGTTCCTCGTCCGCGCGTCGTCGGGCGCGGTCGGCATTGCGCTGCTCGCGGAGCTGCCTCTGCTCGTCTGTCTCTCCATCAATGACCGGCTCATCACCGCTGACATTGAAGACGAGGTCTCCTCGCCGGGGTGGAGAGACCGGGAAGCGAGAGAAACCCGGAGGATACGGTGGTAAATCCAGGTCGTAGTCTTCGTCCTCGGAGTTTATGACTTCGGTGGGAACGGATCCAGTGCTGGAAGCCTGGCCGTCCCGTAGTTCTCAGATCGTCACCATGTTGACGTAGTGACGAGCTGGTCGACCTCGCTCTGTTTTGGCAACCAACCAGCCTCGTTGAAATGGGATTGGATATGCCACGAATAGAGAACGGCCGAGTTGTTCAGCCCGTAAGGAGAACCTTGATCTGGATCAGCCTCGAGTTTGACGGACCGTCCTGAGGGGGTGGAGGTTATCGTCAGAGACGTTCCGAGCCGTTCGTGTGTGACGACACGAGTTGGCCGGTAGGAGTTGAAAAAATCCGTTGGCGCGGCTTGATCAGGCTAGCGCGAGATCCCATCTACTAGTCGGGAAGCTTCGAGAAGCTTGAGATCCGCGCGATCAAGAGCTCGGAAAAGGTTTGAGCCATCGATCTTCTTTCCCTTGTAGCGCGGAAGCGGTGGTCGGGTGCTAGTGTCAGCGTGGTCGGAGCCGATGCCGCCGTCGTCCCAGATTGGATCTGGGTTTCTTCCGAAACCGTGGCTGTGAGGCCACCGCCGCGAGTCATCCACGTAATCTGGCCGATGGTGAACGTGAGGCCTTCAGGCACGGCCGCGGAAGCTGGAACGATGACGATCTTGTTCGCCGGAAAAGCTGTACGCACACCCCCTACCTGGCGCGCCACTGTCGACGAAAGCTGGTCGGCAGTGTACCTTGGGGTATACCCACGGTAGTAGTTTATCGGTAGACAGTGCGCAAGCTATGAACTCGATGGTGACGCAAGATACAGACAAGGTTTTTATCCAGGTTCGGCCGCTGTGTGGGCGTAATACCTACGTCCTGCGTCTGATTATATTGGATTGTGTTGAGAGAATAATGATGTCCTAGGGGGGTCCATTGCCCCTCCTTATATTGTCTGGAGGGCAGGGTTACAGATCTGGAAACTAATCCTAGTCGGTTACAATTGCCTTAGACAGATCGATATCAATTCCTATTCTAACCGACTAGAATCCTCCTTGATCTCCACGTCTTGTTTCCTTGCGCAAAACTCCGAGTGGTCGGATCAAGCCTCGAACTTGACTCATAATGGGCCAAGCCTCCTGGCCCAAGTCTAGCCGTAAGGGTATAGGGGTTTATACCCCCACAAGGACCGTCAACAATGCACTAAATCAAACAATAGTTTGACTAATGCTCTTGTGAAGCATGAAGCAGAGCATATGCCAGATATTTTTTAAAATGGGAGGAGTAATTTGAAGTTATAAACAAGAAGTTGTGTTTACTAGTAGTAAACTAAATGTGTATTCTACGAAGCTAAAATATACGGGGAAGCCAGTGGGTTCTTGTTTAGTGTATACTTGTTAAATGAAATAAGAATAAACTCCTCCACTCTCATGAAGAGAACAACTCATGAAGAAGGTTAGGCGCCTCATGAAGAGGATCATCATGAAGATGAAATCCAACACATTATGCCCGCATATCATAGTGTTGGGTATGCAGAAGAATAAATTATCTCTTGTTTAGAAAATGACAAAGACATACAGTAATCTAACATTGTGAGAGTATTGGGAGAAAATAATAGTTGTTGACAACACTACCTCTATAATTGCAAATATTTCTCTTATGAGAACCCAGATCCAGAAAACAAAGTCCATGGCAAAGTCGCTTGAAGTGATTATAGCGGGTCAACAAAGAAAGCAATTGAGGTTCAATCTCCTGCTATGAAGAAATAAATGTTCTACAATATCTCTGGCAAATAAAATGGATAAATATGAAATATACAGTTATTAAGTGGATTCAAAAAATCCATATAGTTCCTGAAGAAAAGAAATCGCAACGTACAAAAATTAATCTCATACTAAGTACTAAGAAGTCTAAGGTAGAATATATATTCCAGTATGAATATTAAAGTGTCAAGAAAAGCATATCCTAGAAGGAAAAGAGTCACTGAATGACCTTGTAGTGAACATCACTATTTTACTATGTATATTACATAATAATCTCTCATGTACTAGAGAATATATCTCATAGAAGAGAGATATTATTCGCTAAGGATGAGAACATCCTTGAAGGATTTAATCCATGAAGGATTTACCAGTCGATTCTTAACAAGCACCATTAATTCCTGAAGTGAATGTAGACCTGAGAAGCAATAAAATGAGGAATTCTAAATATCATGAAGATATCATACAAACACTCAGAAAGTGTATAGTGTAAAGCTAGCAATATAGTTTTGATATCCTCTAGATATGATAGAAGGTATAAGAATAATGGTCATTTTGATCATTGAATTATCCCCTAAATGCCAGGTGCAAGACTGGATTTATTGTTTAGTGGTATAGTCAAAATCCCGAAGATTTGTAGAATATATAATTTAATCTACTAAACAAGAATTATAAGTTTGATGTATTATCTAGAAGATATTGAATATTGTAAGTTATTTACCCCATAATCCTCAGAAAGGATTTATTACCCTGAAGATAATTTTTATTTGTTTTGCACAACTAATAAGTGGTTATTTATACATGAAGCATAATGCTCTTGTTTATACCCATATAATTCATAGATGAATTATGAGCAAATTTTTGAAAGATATAGTATTGTGGTACTTGAATGAATAGCCTATTTAAAAATTCTACAAACTCACAAGAGGTTAGTAATTAACAAAGCAAAGCTTTTTGCTCTAGCTCTAAAGTGGTGTTTGGAAGCCACCTATCCAACAATTCTAGTTGATATGATCACTAGGCACACAAGAGCTATGTCACTACAAGCTACACTAGTGAGCTAGGCTACACAAGGCAAGACTAGCAACTAAACTAGTTACACTACTTTGCGGTAAGTAAATGGAGAGGAAGAGATATTTATACCGCTGTGTAGGGGATGAACCAATCACAATAATATAAAGTCCAATCACCAGGAGAAATCCAAAGAACAATCACAATGGAGACACACGATTTTCTCCCGAGGTTCATGTGCTTGCCGGCACGCTACGTCCCCGTTGTGTCGACCAACACTTGGTGGTTCAGCGGCTAAGAGGTGTAGCATGAACCTCGTCCTCACTGGAACACCGCAAGAACCTACCCACAAATGAGGTAGCTTAATGACACGAGCACTTTACTAGAGTTACCTTTTGGCTCTTTGTCGGGGAAGGTACAAGACCCCTCACAATCACCGGGAGATGGCCACGAACAATCACCAACTCGTGCCAATGCTCCTCCGCTGCTCCAAGTCATCTAGGTGGCAGCAACCATCAAGAGTAACAAGAAAACCGCAGCCAAATTGATCCCCAAGTGCCACTAGATGCAATCACTCAAGCAAATGCACTTGGAATCACTCCCAATCTCACAAAGATGTTTAATCTATGAAGGAGATGAGTGGGAGATGTTTGCTTAGGCTCACAAGGATGTCAAGTATGCTAGAATACTAAGAGAGTGATCCCCAAGCCAGCCAACACGTATTTATAAGCCCCTCAAACAAATAGAGTTGTTGGCTCCTTCACTGGGCAAAATACGGGGCCACCGGACGCGCTGCAGGAGGCCACGGGACGCACAGACCCTGCGTCCGGTGCTCCAGAGGAAGCCACATGTCAACCCTTTGAATCAGGCACGTTGATCTCTAATGGTCAAGAGCGAACTACCGGACACGCTCAAGTTAGCACCGGACGCGTCCGGTGTACACCGGTCACGTACGTAGAGAGGTCTGCAAACGCGTGGGGTCACCAGGCCCACACCACAGGACACGCTCTGAGCGTTCAGTCTTTTGCTAGAGAGCACTACAAATGCGCAGGGACACCGGACTCACATCACTAGACGCACAAACAGGGTTTAACCCACGTCCGGTGCTTGGCGTTCGGTGCTTAACCCTAACATAGCCAAGCACTAACAGCACACCGGACGCGCAAGCTCAGCGTCCGGTGCCTCCGCGGCCAGCGTCCGGTGAGTATTTCTTAGCGAGAAACACTCTCACGACTTCTCCAAATTTTCCATCGGCGCAATAGAAAATATGCAATTCATTTTCTCAAAAAGCGCTGAACAGTGACACCTAGTGTGCCAACACCACCAAGTGTGTACCAACAAGTGCAAGTGTGTTAGCATTTTCTCAAGCATTTTGTTCGAAGGAGTTAAGTTAGCTCACTAGGTTCTAAATGCATGCACATGAACAATGACACCTAGGAACCTCTTAGCCAAAGAATTCCCCTCTTTATATTACGGATATCTATCCTAAATGTGATCACACCCTCTATGGTGTCTTGATCACCAAAATTAAAACCCTAAGCAATACCTTTGCCTTGATCTCCATAGGATTTTGTTTTTCTCTTTCTTCTTTTCCAAGTTGAGCACTTGATCATCTTGTGGTCATCAACATCACCACCATGATCATCTCTTGCTCCATCACTTGGCATGTACCAACCTCATTAAGTCTACACACACTTAGTATAGAGGTTATTACTAGGGTTTCATCAATTATCCAATACTAAACTAGGGCTTTCAATCTCCCCCTTTTTGGTAATTGATGACAACCCTTTTTACAAAGATTTTCAATAAAATTTTCTTGGATTCATGGTGCTTGCCCAAGCATTTTACAACGTGCAAAGGTTATGGACAAGTTTCATAAACCCAAATTGGTAGCAATGGCTCCCCATACATATGTGCTAAGAGTTTTGATTCGAAAGCTTGCACATATGCTTGAATAGGAAATTAGGAGTCAATTTCTACCAAATGATGCTAAGGTGTAAAGAATGGACCTTTGAAGCGTGATACCAATCAGAGTTGTCAATATATACCATCCTTAGCACCATTAGTAACTAGACATTCACAAAACTAGAACACCTCGTGAGATCAACATTATGAGCAAGGTTCTAGTACCACTTGTAAAACAAATAATAGTCTAGTTACACTACCTATGCATGCTAGTTCTTCATTTCATCAATCAAACCTACAACTAGCATACATCACACAAACAAGGTATCAGAGAGAAAGCTTCTAAAGCTAATGCTAATGTAAGCAAACATATTGATGCACATTCAAATGCAACATACAAGTTTATGAGCTTGCTCCCCCTACTTGTGTGCTTCAAAATAATTGATCTCCTTCTTTTATCATGTTACTCCGCTATCTTTGTATTTCTTTTGTAATTTCTCCCCTTTTAGCAAATATTTGGGAAACTCTCTCCCCCTTTGTCATCAATGACCACAAAAGGTGAGCTCAAATTTTAGATAGGTTAGTATGGAACCATGTGAAGTGAGATCATTTTACCAAATTGGTCTAATCTAGATTACTTGCCTAAGATATTTAACTCGGTTTGATCCAAAGACAAGCTTTTTCACACCTCCAAATAAGGGTTATCTTGTACCATGTTGAGTTAAACACTTGTAGCTCATATTCTAGATCAAACACTAGGATTGCAAGCCCAAAAACATGTCATATGCTACCACTAGATCAAGTCAAGCATAGAAGCAATAGTGGTACCATACAAGCATCAAATTCATTTGATTTTCATGAATGAGCCTAAGAAATGTAAGGAATGACTAGATGCACTAAGCAAGTCCTTAGCATAGGTGTTGGTATAAATTAACTGCACAACACTTCACCAAGATTAACCCAGTTTTAACATCGAACCCAAAGAAACAGTAGGTGATTTATGACTTAGACTATAATTTCTTAATCTATGGGGGCACAAACAATCTAGAAACTATTGAGGATGAGGAAATACTAATGTACTTTTGTTCCAATAATCGGTAAACTTTTGTAATACCCGATTTTAAGGACAAAACCAGATATACACCATATGTGAGTCTTAAAAGTCAAATCTCACATATAGCTACAAATAAGGGGTAATATCAAAAGATAATGCATAAATATATGACGTACTTAGTATAAAAGAGGTAACCTTTGATAGCAAACAGCGGATAGACAACTCCAAACTTCGGGTATTAACTTCACTCTACAGGATCCAATTGACTAGTTGACCACAAGCCTAAACTTCTCCTAAGGTTTGGGGTAAATAGCAAAAGTGAGTCCATGTCGAACTCAACAAGTATAGCAACTAGATTGTATAGATCCCACAATCTCATGATCAATGTGACATAAATAATGTAGAGCATTAAATAATAAATAATGAGTACATTTAACACACAAGAATCATCACCGTCGATGCAAGAATCCCTAAGGCCGCTCATGACCGTGAGCACGGCTACTATACCAGTTTTACACTCTGCAGAGGTTGTACATCTTTACCCATGAGTCATGATTTACCCTTTTGCCCGAGGTGATCAGCCTCTTAACCCACTACCAAGGAAGATCGGCAGGGATCACTATGAAGCCTTTCAAAAGTTCGTCTAACATGTTAGGGCCGCAAGGTTTCCTTTGTGCGCAGATATAGAGCCCCCCTTCCGATGGCACAATGACTCGCAACCTATACACATACAGACAGAGGCCACACTATACCCAAAACGGTTCAGCCCCTCCGCCCTTTCGGGTAACCTCTAACAAGCTAGAAAAGGTCTTCATACTGTGCTAAAGCCAGAGCCAGTATAGCCTCATGGTTGCACTGTTGTCCCGGTTATCACTTACAGATAAATCATCAAGTGGCTAAAAAGTCATTTTTATCATTTATTACTTAACATTAATCTAGTCACAGGATCACGGATCACAGAAATAAAATCCAAATGCTATACTTGCCTTGATCCAAATGCTCTTGCTTATCCTTTTGGTTCTGCTGGTCTTTACTTGTTGCCAAAGCTCTTATCTTGATCACCAAAAACTGCTCTCCGACTAAACTCGATCATCGATCACACAAACAATCGAAGAAAACATACACGAAGCAAACAAGGCTATAATTAGAACAGTACACCAATCAAATAAAAACAGTATGAAAAGTTTATAAAATGGTTCTACGCATCGCTACGATCTCACAAACGTAAATATCACGAAAATCGGAATTAAAACATAGAAGTTATGATTTTTCTAAGATTTTATATAGAAAAGAAATTAATTAAATAGGGTCACGAAATTAAAAAGTTTCAAACTGGTGAATTAAGTTTACTAACATGTAGAGCTCATTAATATGAACCTAACACAATTTGAATGGGTCAAGACGTTGTTAAAACGGAGAAGATATGACGTAAACAAGCTAATGTATTTCTATTGTATTTTTGGATTTATTTTTTAAAGGAAAACGGCCAGAAAACATCTACATGACCACATGTGATGTCATCAAAGCTAGCTAATAAGCAGGCCACGTACAAATTATGATCAGTGGACGTGAGTAGAAAAAAAAACACATCCAACACTTGGATAATATATAGCTAAAAAAATACCAAACTTGTATGGAGCAGGAATAGGTGGACTAAAAATTGATTGAATAACGATCTGCTCTGGTCATAGATTGTAAGGATGGAAACCCAGCGGTAGACTGTATGATCTGTAGATAGCTAGTACTCACATATCAATGGTGGAGAGATACTGCAGATTTGCACGTAAGCATGCATCATGGAATTGTGCTTGCTTGGTAATGGCCTCCTGCCACACACAGAGCAGAGAGATTGACGACGTGTGATAGCTGGTTTGCTCGGCTTGCAAAAGGCAGTGGAACTGGTTGGTTGACAGAGCCTTGTAGTCTCTACATATAGCAAGACAGAGTACGCCATGAAACCAACAATAGCTAGAAACGGAAGATTGGATTGTATGACATACATAGAATCATGGCTGACGAGAAGGTTGGTGTACAAGTGCTCACCATGTTTCAGCTAGTACGAACGGCAGCGACGTGCGGCCGGGCTCGACGTGGAGACGAAAATGTCAGCTTCATGTGGTCTTGTTCCTAACGTGCTGGATGAGGTGCGATTGTGGCGTTAAAGATAGTATAGTAATTTACTACCTAGAGGATTTCCAAATAAGGGACTCCCCTTATGGTAGTTTTGGTATATATATATATATATATATATATATATATATATATATATATATATATATATATATATATATATATATATATATATATATATATGGAGAAAAACTCTTCATATCCACATCAATTAGCAATATGGTACTAATTGATGTTGCAACCTCCATCTTTACTAATAGGCCTAATTAATTATTAAAGCCCATTAGTAAATAAAAACATGGACCTTGAGCATTGGAGAAAGAATAAGAGATTTATTATTTTCGGAATTAATTATTTTCATTGATAAAATAATTCTAGAAAAGTTTAGAATTAGTAGTTAAACCACGAAAAATACTCCGAAAGCTCCGAAAATTCGAGAAAAATTCTCAGAGATATTATAGAACATGGGGAACCCAAATAAAGTTTTTGAAGCTCATGATAAGATTGTTTAGAGCATCTAAAAATTAGATCATGCTCAGAGAAAAGTGAGAATAGAAGATGAAAAAAATTCCCGAAAAGTTTGTAGAGGTTGCTTGATGGACGAGGAACTAAAAGAAGTGCTTTGAGTGACAAAGAAAAGATTTTAGAAAGCTCCTAATAAAAACTTGAGTTGAGAAACAAGAAGATTTGTTGATAAAGATAAACATAAAGACGTACTGGTCAACAAAGAAGATCGATCTACTAAACGCATTTTAAAAACTTTGCTCACTCAACACATAAAGGAGCAACAAGCATCACATCAAAACATATGCACCAGCATGTATGCATAATAATATTGCTAAGCCTTATGATAAATTTTAATTTAAAATATATATTATTTTTTCTATATTTTCATGAGCACAAAAATATAAAATTAAATAATTTCATCTATATTTCAAAAGGAGTAAATTTTAGGGTGTTACAACTTTGTATAGTATCGTCTTATCGGGCAAGTAACCCAAATAGGGGGAGAATCAGAGTAACCCCTGTAAGGACCTTGATGTCGCCTAGAGGGGGGGTGAATAGGCGTATCTAAAAATTTCTACACAACTCAAAGTCACTTGTCAGCAACTGTCTGAAGTGATGACAATTTAGGTCGGAACTTCCGACATCGTCAGAAGTTCCAATGCAAACTGTCAGAAGTTCCGACGCCTACGGGAAATGAACTACAAGTGCTTAAATGAACTTTGTGAAGCCAATAACTTACAACCCCACTTCCTAGTGGTAAGATGAAGTTGTCCAAGTGCTTCCTTGACCTTAGAGAGCCACCAATTTGTAGATCGTGACCAAACCCTAGAATCACAAATAAACAAGTAGAGAGCAACACAAATAGCAAGAACACAAAGTGACAAGGTATTTATCCCGTGGTTCAGCTTAACACCAAGGCTTGCCTATGTCCACGTTGTTGAGGAAGCCACACAGGCTTTTCGGGTCTCTTTCAAACCTCATCGTTCTCAAGTCAAGAGAGCAATCTCTTGAGATGAGGGGTGATTTCCCTAGATGATTTGAGTGATTACAAACCTCCCGGGGCTACCACATAAGTTGGAAGCTCCACGGGCAACGCCTAGCCGGCTAGGAGCCTTGCTCCAAGAGTAACAAACACAAATCCAACCGGCTTGACAAAGAAATAAAGTGCTCAAGCTTTGCTTTGATGTTTCTCTCACCAAGAATCCTTCTCTCACTCAATCCCTTGCAAGATTTGAAGTTAGGAGCAAAGGGGATAGAAGAGAGGAGCTTTTGGGAGCTAGAGAGGTGCTCTTCTGAAGGTTTGGTCGAGTGAATAAGTTGGCCAATGGTTAGAAGCGTCGAGAAAGCTATTTATACAAGAAGTTGAAAACTAACCGTTCAGATCTACGTCAGAAGTTCTGACACAGATCTCGAAACTTCTGACATATACTAAAAACACTGTTCACTTGGTTAGAAGTCTACACAAAACCAGTCAACGTCATCAGTTCCGACGCGTCATCAGTTCTGACACACGTCATCACTTATGACACGTCATCAGTTCCGACGTACGTCGGGACTTCCGACGAACGTCATCAGCACTTTCGACATGCGTCATCAGTTCCGACGCGCGTCGGGACTTCTGATGCAAGCGCAAGTAAAGGTAGCAAGAGGGCCAGGTGTCGGGACTTCCGACATACGTCATCAGTTCTGACATATGTTGGGACTTCCGACACCCCAAGTCATATAAAACTATTCTATGTGCTCATGAAGTGCTAGAGTGCCTCTCTTTTGATTAAGTTTTAATACTTGAGCACTCTATCTTCTCAGACCAACTAAATTTGCATCTCTCTTTATAGTACGACATATCCTAAACTCAAGATCAAAAGTATATAACCATTTTAACCACTTGAGTCTTCAATGTCTTCATATGCCACTTCTAACTATCACTTCATTAGGGATGCAATTAACTTTGTCTCCTGTCTTTGAGTAAATATAGCTTGAGCATGTGACTTGAATTATTTCATCACATGTGAGTTCAATCCATGGCTTCAAGTCACTTCCACTAATGATTTGATCCTTAACACAATATGACTCCTCATAGCTTAATTAGTACCTCGACTCAATGTAAGTACTCTCGTCTTCACCTTAGCCATGGTACCTTGGTCTACAAGCCATTGCTTGCCCTTCACCTTTGCTTAGTCCCTCGAAGCCCTTTCCTTGCTATCTTCACCCTATAGAGCCATACTCAAGTCACATCATGTTAAGCATCCATTGACAAACCATTTCATCAATATTGTGATCCTTGCTTGAATATCTTGTTGATATGAGTGTTGATGTCAATCAAGCTCTAGTTTATAATAATACAAAACTTGAGCCTTCATTTGAGTATTATGTTAAATACCATCAAGTTTGGTTTCTTGTTGAACCTTTGATACACTTAGCAAACTTATTAGGCCTTTAACTGTGTTGTCATTCAATTCACCAAAACCCACTAAAGGGCTAGATGCACTTACAATCTCTCCCTTTTTGGTGATTGATGACAACACAATTAGAGCTTACAAGAGATTGATAAATAATAAGATTTTGAATCTTCTGATATAGTGAGCTCCCCCTAAATGTGTGCATTTAATAGAATTCAAATGTTGGCCTCACATGCTAAATGCACATATTTAATAAAAGGTGTGGAAACTCTTCTATATCTTAGCATCCGTGGGGTGCAAGGTGTCATCACGATAGATGTGATGCTCATGACAATTCATGCACTTTGGAGAAAAATAAACAATACATCATTCAAGGCATGAATATCACACACTAGCATAAATGGTCGTTATCAAGAGCATCAATTTAAACTATCTTTGCACATTCCACACAAAAAAAATTGAAAAATCTTATATGCCTCTCTTTTACCCCTTTAAATCCGCATATCAATCTCTCCTCCCATACACTCTCCCCCAATATTTCTCCCCCTTTGGCATTAATCTCCAAAAAGGATCTCTCCACCAGAAGGAAGAAACAATGGCAGACAAGTGAGGGCAAGAGGTAGGTAAAAGTTTAGCATTTAGGATTTTTCTTCTGAGTTTTCTACAAAGCAAAGTATGCAACACCTTAAGTCAAGATTCTTGAGAAGTTAGCATGTTTAGTTCATACCTCACTTAGATGACAGTTTTAACATGAGACAAACTCACTTCATCACCACAAGAGGTATCAACCAAATATCTAACTCATTCTCTAATTGTCACCACAAGAGCAAACTTATGGTGTGACTCAAAATATTGCACACACATGCACATACGCTAGCATGTGTAGGGTAGAGATGGCGGACTAGAGGGGGGGTGAATAGTCCTTTCTAAAACTTATTGCGTCGGCTAACCGAAACAAATGCGGAATTAAAACTATCGGTCTAGCCAAGACTACACCCCTCTATCTAAGTTCTTTAGCACCTTGAAAAGATCCTAAACAAGCAAGCAAGGTGCTACCTTAGCAAGAGCTCATCTAACCAATTCTAGAAGCAAGGTCACACAAACCTATGCAACTAGTACTTTGCAAACCGGGGGAGCTCCTACACAAACTAGTGAGGCAAAGCGCACAAAGCCTAAGCTCACTAGCAAGCTCAATAACAAGGCAACTAATGCCAAATTAGAGAGCGCAACTTACTTAGCTACACAAACTAAGCAATGTGACTAACAAGGTTACACAAACCAAATTAGTCACGCAAGGGAACTACTTCTAGCTACACAAGCAAGAAGGTAACTAGCAAGCTACACAAGCTAACTAATTACAAGAGCAACTACACAAGCACAAGTATATAAATGTAAAAACAAGCTTGTGTTAGGGACTTTGCAAACCAACGGGAAGAACAATGTTGACACGATGATTTTCTCCCGAGGTTCACTTGGTTGCCACCAAGCTACGTCCCCGTTGAGACAAGCTCCAAGGTTGCCGCCGGTCCTCTTGCTAGTGGTGACCCGCAAGTCACACTCTCCCACGTGGAGTGCTTACCACAAGCTCTAGCACTTGACCCTGGCCGGACCACTTGTCGCTCTTCACGTCTCGCTCAACTAGAGTTGCTCTTCGCGATCCCCGCAGGGCCGTACCCCTCACAATCTCTTCTCCGGAGCACCGCACAATCTCCTTGCGTGCTTCGACGGAGTCACAAGCCACCAAGCCGTCTAGGAGGTGGCAACCTCCAAGAGTAACAAGCACCACCGGCTTGCAACACGAACACCTAGTGCCACACGATGCAATCTCTCAATGTAACGCACTAGAATCGCTCACTCACACAATCGGATGATCACTATCAAGTATATGTGAGTTAGAGGCTTCACTAGCACTCCCCAAGCATGGACACTAAGTCCCAAGGGTGCTCTGCACCGGCCAAGGCCGGCCAACACTTTTATTTATAGCCCCAAGGGCTAAACTAGCCGTTGCCCTTTCACTGGGCAAAACACGAGGGCACCGGACGCTCACAGGGAGCCACCGGACGTTCCACACCTAGCGTCCGGTGCTCAGCTGACCGCCACGTGTCACTAGCCGTTTGAACTCGACCGTTGCCGCCAACGGCTACTTCGCACGCGCGCCTGCTCAGCACCACCGGACGCTCTGCAAGTCCACACCGGACGGTCCGGTGCTCACCGGACTCGCGCGCAGAGAGGGTGACAAACTCGCGACCTCACCGGACGCTGGGCACCGGACGGTCCGGTGCTCACCGGACTCGTACGCAGAGAGGGATACAAAAGGTCTTCACACCGGACGCTGAGCACCGGACTCACTCCGGTGCGTCCGGTGCACACCTGCACCACAGACACCACACCGGACGCTCTGGACCAGCGTCCGGTGCTGCCAGCACCAGCGTCCGGTGAGTGTTTCTCAGCGAGAAACATTCCCGCGACTTCTCTAAACTTCCCACCGGCGCAATAGAAAATATGCACTTAATTTTCTCAAAAGCGCCGAATCCTAGGAGAGAGAAACCCACACCTCTCTCAATCCTAGGAACACCACCTCCTTTGTAAATGTGCCAACACCACCAAGTGTACACCACCATGTGCAAGTGTGTTAGCATTTTCACAAACATTTTCCCAAAGGAGTTAGCCTCTCAACTTGCCACGCCACTCGATCCTAACACGTATGCAAAGTTAGATCGCTCAAGTGGCACTAGATGACCGATATGCAAACAAGTTTGCCCCTCTTGATAGTACGGCCATCTATCCTAAATCCGGTCATAAACTTCTCTACACACCTATGACCGGTGAAATGGAAAAGCCCTAGGTTATACCTTTGCCTTGCGCTTTCCATTCCATCTCCTCCAATGTTGATGCAACACATGCACCAACCAAGCACCAAATGATATGATCCACTTCATATCATCACGTGACCGTATTGGTTCATCGATCTTGACCTCACTTGCTCTTCACCGTTGCCTCGGTCCATCGGCGCCAAGTCTTGCTCAAGCTTCACCGTCACACGCGGTCCCTCGCTTCAAAGCCTCCGACTTGCCCTTCACTCTTGCAACCGGTCCATCAAGCCAAGCCTCATCTTGATCTTCTCCACCTTGGTCACATGACTCCATGTCATGTCTCATATGCAATGAGCTCCTCCATCATCACATTATCACCTGTGGACTAATCTCCTGTGTATCTCACATAAACACTATTAGTCCACCTAAGTTGTCACTCAATTACCAAAACCAAACAAGGACCTTTCAATCTCCCCCTTTTTGGTAATTGATGACAACTCTACAAAGATATGGAAATTAAGCTTTTTCAAGCTAGCACTTCACACAAGTGTAAATTACTAACTTGTTTTGGATTTTATGCTACTTATCCAACATTTAAGCTCTATGTCAAGATTTGGATAAGCACCATAAAACCCAACTAAGTGCTAAGGTGTATAGAATAAACCTTTGTAGCTCGATACCAAATCGATATCATTTGAAGTATTCAATGTACACCATCCTTAGCACCATGTGTAGCTAGACAACAAAAAAACACTAGAAATCCCGTGAGATCAACATTAAAAGCAAGGGTCTAGTCTTTACTTGAAGAACACAAGTCTAGCTACCAACCTATGCATGCTAGTTATCATATCATCAAGCAAGTTTTATAACTAGCATACACCACACAAGCATGCATATTGAATTTAAAAACTTATGCAATGCAAGCAAGCACATGAGTATGCACATATCAAATGCAAACAATCAATGTTCATGAGCTTGCTCCCCCTACTTGTGTGCTTCTCTTTTGTCCAAGAATTTTGATCCATCATCTTTTCTTTTAATGTTGCTCCCTTGTCCATGTCCATCTTTGATCTCTCCCCCTTTAAATATATCTTTTGTTGTCCAACTTATCCCATGATCATATCTTTGTTCCAACTTCTCCCCCTTTGTCATCAATTTCCATAAAAGGTATGTGATATCAATTAAATCACTTGATACCAATTGTAAAAATGTGAATCTCATTGTGACAAGGGATTGCATTGGGATAGATGGTTGAGGCTTGAATCTTGCACTTTTGATGGACATCACCATGTGTTGGAATGACATTACTTGAATTGCTCTGGAGATACCACATAGGATCTTTGACCTTGATACCATTTGGTGGGGCACTCCCCCTATGTCATAGCATGGATCATTCACTTGTCAATCTTGTTGGTGAGGGAACATTCTTTGCTTGATGATCACTTAAAGTTGAGGATCACTTGTGGAACCACCTTCTTGTATGATAGATACCATATGTATAAATGTAATATCATTTGAAATATCTTGTCCGATACCATATGGGAATCTTCTACCAATTAAGGTCTTCTAATATGGAACCACTTGTTTGCTATCTTGAACATTTGTTATCATCATCATGAGTACCATTTGTTGGATACCAATTGAAGAAACATTTAAGTCTAGATATCCACTTGCATTGTTGTCTTGTTCTTGTACTCTAATCATCATGAGCTTCTAATTGTTGACTTGAACTAAGTTGATTTGCCTAAGCTTCCAAGTCCGGTTTGAACCAATGACAAGCTTTTTCACACCTCACATTAAGGGTTATCTTGTCAATGTTGTACTTGTCACTTGTTAACAATCAAAATAGATCAAGTACTTAGGTTCACTAGCTCATGAACAAACTCATATACATACCACTAGATCAACTAATCATTCAAGCAATAGTGGTAGGTTTATGAATTTAAAAACTTTTCATTTGTCATGCATGATCCTATGAAGCATGTACTATATGCACTAACCGCATACTAGTAAAGGATGAAATGATCATGCACATTACAATGATACCTTTGCTATCATGGAGTAGAGGATAGTCAATAAGATTCCAATTTAGCTCCAAATAGCAATGTGAAGTCCAACTATAAGCTTGGTGAAGACCAATTATAAATGCCAATTGATAGATCAAATCTTCACCCATATGAATGGAGAACCACTTATGATCATGTGCACTATCTTGTTGTGGTTGACTTGCTTCTTCTTTTGACCTTTGCTTGCATGAGAGAACTACTAAGAATACAACTTGAAATAGCATGACTAGCTCTCTTTTGGGTTGTTGCTTGCTTTCTTGATCAATCCTTTTGATTGCTTCAACTAAGCATCTCAAATGTCCTTTAGATCACCACTTCCATGTTAGCCTTCCAAGCACCACACTTGGTTTACCCACTCCTCGGGCGGCACGCCCCTCACATAGGGAGAAGTGACCTCTCTACAAAGAACTATTTTTGATACTCACTTGAATTGCTTTGATTGATTGATTCAAGTGATGGACTTAATATGATGAGTAACCATGAATCCTTCTTTAAGTCCTTTTCTTTCTACTTGTTTAAGTCCTTTTCTTTCTACCAAATGATCTCCAATAGTTACTAGAACATAAACTTCATCTTCATCTTGAGTTTGATCTTGATCTTCAATTTGAGTACCAAATGTGTACACCAAGTACATTTCACAATCAAATTACCTTGTACTCATTACTTGTCATGCTTCTAGATCAATTCAAAACCAAACTTAGGTGCCTCAAATACTTATAATCATGTTTCCAACTTGAGGACCTTTCAATTTAAGTGACTCTAGATCAATCCAATATTTGTCACTTTTCTGGCAGATTCTGTACCTTTCAAAGAACAACTCATATCTCACATTGTACAGATCCAAATACCACGAAATTTGGTGGAGATGTGCTTTACTGAGTCATCTTGCTGCTGTAAAAATTTGATCTCCTTTTGAGTTCTAGATTGCTACCAGATTTCAATTCTTCCACCATTGATACATGCTGAAAACTGCTGCACTATAGCTGATAAGATCCACTCCAAAACTAGAGTATCCCTTATCCAATCTTCATGAAATTTCTACAGAATCTTCTATGATGAGTGTACAGCATGCATACCAAATATCAAGCCATACCAAATAGATTTGATTACTCAAACTCAGACTTGATCACTGCTAGCTCAGTGTTTGAAAATCAGACAGATTTCAAGCAATTGAGCTATGCTTGTTCAAATTGAATCAAACTTGAAATCAACTTGATTGAATACTTTCACAAGACATAAATCCATTCAATCCACTTACTAAGTGTCATCTTATGAACTTATTCAACTCAAATCAATCCAAACTTGATTACTAACCATTTTATCCATTCAATCATCTTATTGCAAGCAACATTGCATATATATCCAATTCAATCAACTTATATGCACCCAAATGAATGTGATTAACAAAGATATACCTTGGTTAGCTTATGATCATCTAATTTGCAAGCTTCAATTTATGTATTTGCAAGCCATCAAATAATCCAATAAATTACCACAACTTGAATATTTGCACTTGTATGTTATAGCACACTTGGACTTCACATCTTGTCATGGCATTGGGTTTGGATGTGCACTAAGCTTCAATACTTGACTCAATCATATGATGAATAATACAAGATCAATTGAATCAAGTCTCCAATGCCGATGGTACCTATAAACAATCATCCACTTTTTGATGGTACCCAAACTAGTTTGGGTCCTCTCAAGTTAGGTGCAACATACTTAGGCATAGCCTTAGTATGAGTAGCGGGATGTTTTGCAATAGCAACCATAGAGGTACCATCACCATCCTTTCTAAGCATATTATGGTTAACAATTGAAATAGGCTTAGAATTATTACCTAGGGGACATAAATGAGCCATGTGTCCCCTTTCCCGGCATAAGTAGCAACTTCTCTTTGATTGTGCCTTTTCTTCCTTGCTCATGTGTTGCTTCTCATTGCCTTGCCTCTTGAAAGTTGCTTGAGCCTTCTTCTCAAGCTTGGTAGGACACTTCGAGGCAAAGTGTCCATCATTCTTGCACTCAAAGCATTTGATGTGGGAGAGGTCTTTTGATGATCTTGATTGTCTACCTCCCCTTCTTATCTTCTTCTTCATCATCCCCATGTCACCACCATCTACATGGTAGATCTTGACTTGAGCTTGGGGCTTCTTTTCTTGCTCAACTTGTGGCTTTTGTTGAGGCTTTGCTTGATGCTTCACCAATTGCTTGGTTGGGCACATTGAGGTGAGATGACCCCAAGTGCGGCACTTGAAGCACTTGACATGCTTTAGCCTCTCTTCTTCTTTTATCTTCTTGAGCTTCTCTTTGTTTGGGCAACCATTAGCAAGATGACCCACTTCATGACACTGATAGCACATGAAATGAGAGATCTTTTCTCTCTCTTGCTTTCTTTTGCCCTTTGCCATCTTCTTCTTGAAGCCAAGGCCACATTTGTCACCATAATTTCTTTGAGTCTTCAATATATGCTCAAAGGTGACTTTTGAGTTGTAGCACCTCTCTAACTTGTTGCTCAAATTCTTCACTTGTTCATTGAGCTTATTGTTCTCCTTCAAAAGGTTAGTCTCACAAGACAAAGAAGTAGAACAAGCATCTATATGTGATGAACATGGCATAGATAATAAATCATTATAAGAGGTGGATACATGCTTCTTTCCTACATCACAAGGGTTAGTAACAATATATGATTGATCATTTGACCCAAGTGATGAGCTCTCACTAGTTTTAATTTCTTTATTGGAAAGCTTCTTAGTGAGAAAAGCATGATCTTTAATCAAGTTGTCATGAGCAACACAAAGTTCCTCATGAACCAATTTTAGCTCCTCATGTGAACAAGTAGTAACATAAAGTAGATGCTTTTGTTGTTCACATGTGGTCTTTAGAAATGAGTTTTCATTTTTCAATTTACTTGTTTTAGCCATCTCATTTCTTAAAGCTTTGGTGAGTCTACATACAAGCTCAAAATTTGGATCATCACAATCAACAATCACACCTCCAATAGATACCTTGCCGTCGCCGTGAGACATGGAGGAATGTGATGAAGTGGATGAGCTTGTAGAAGCATCACTCTCATAGCCATCATCTTCATCTTCACTTGACCATGAGGTGGAGCAATCCTCCACAACCACCTTGTTGTGGTCATGCTCAACATCCTCATGTATCTCCACCTTTGGTTCCTCTTTTTTGAACTTGCCATCATCCCATGTGGAGGAATCACCGAAGGTGTGTTTGATAGACTCCCACATTTCATATGCGGTTCCTTTGGAGTTTATCCTATCAAACAACTCAAAGCTCAAAGATTTCATTAGATAACAATAAGCTTCACAATCAAGTTCAAAGAGAACCTTTTGAGCTTTGGTGAGATTCTTATGGTCCAAGTTGTGTGTGAGACCATTAGTGACAATCCACCAAAATTTAGGTCCCTTTGCACGAAAATGATCAAGCATGTGATTTTTCCAAAGTGCAAAGTTTGTACCATCAAAAATGTGTGTCTCACAATCATCTAGCCCATAAGCCGCCATCCTCTCGGGTCGGTGAAGACCACAAATGAGAGACCTTGCTCTGATACCACTTGTAGGGTAGAGATGGCGGACTAGAGGGGGGGTGAATAGTCCTTTCTAAAACTTATTGCGTCGGCTAACCGAAACAAATGCGGAATTAAAACTATCGGTCTAGCCAAGACTACACCCCTCTATCTAAGTTCTTTAGCACCTTGAAAAGATCCTAAACAAGCAAGCAAGGTGCTACCTTAGCAAGAGCTCACCTAACCAATTCTAGAAGCAAGGTCACACAAACCTATGCAACTAGTACTTTGCAAACCGGGGGAGCTCCTACACAAACTAGTGAGGCAAAGCGCACAAAGCCTAAGCTCACTAGCAAGCTCAATAACAAGGCAACTAATGCCAAATTAGAGAGCGCAACTTACTTAGCTACACAAACTAAGCAATGTGACTAACAAGGTTACACAAACCAAATTAGTCACGCAAGGGAACTACTTCTAGCTACACAAGCAAGAAGGTAACTAGCAAGCTACACAAGCTAACTAATTACAAGAGCAACTACACAAGCACAAGTATATAAATGTAAAAACAAGCTTGTGTTAGGGACTTTGCAAACCAACGGGAAGAACAATGTTGACACGATGATTTTCTCCCGAGGTTCACTTGGTTGCCACCAAGCTACGTCCCCGTTGAGACAAGCTCCAAGGTTGCCGCCGGTCCTCTTGCTAGTGGTGACCCGCAAGTCACACTCTCCCACGTGGAGTGCTTACCACAAGCTCTAGCACTTGACCCTGGCCGGACCACTTGTCGCTCTTCACGTCTCGCTCAACTAGAGTTGCTCTTCGCGATCCCCGCGGGGTGAGCACCGTACCCCTCACAATCTCTTCTCTGGAGCACCGCACAATCTCCTTGCGTGCTTCGACGGAGTCACAAGCCACCAAGCCGTCTAGGAGGTGGCAACCTCCAAGAGTAACAAGCACCACCGGCTTGCAACACGAACACCTAGTGCCACACGATGCAATCTCTCAATGTAACGCACTAGAATCGCTCACTCACACAATCGGATGATCACTATCAAGTATATGTGAGTTAGAGGCTTCACTAGCACTCCCCAAGCATGGACACTAAGTCCCAAGGGTGCTCTGCACCGGCCAAGGCCGGCCAACACTTTTATTTATAGCCCCAAGGGCTAAACTAGCCGTTGCCCTTTCACTGGGCAAAACACGAGGGCACCGGACGCTCACAGGGAGCCACCGGACGCTCCACACCTAGCGTCCGGTGCTCAGCTGACCGCCACGTGTCACTAGCCGTTTGAACTCGACCGTTGCCGCCAACGGCTACTTCGCACGCGCGCCTGCTCAGCACCACCGGACGCTCTGCAAGTCCACACCGGACGGTCCGGTGCTCACCGGACTCGCGCGCAGAGAGGGTGACAAACTCGCGACCTCACCGGACGCTGGGCACCGGACGGTCCGGTGCTCACCGGACTCGTACGCAGAGAGGGATACAAAAGGTCTTCACACCGGACGCTGAGCACCGGACTCACTCCGGTGCGTCCGGTGCACACCTGCACCACAGACACCACACCGGACGCTCTGGACCAGCGTCCGGTGCTGCCAGCACCAGCGTCCGGTGAGTGTTTCTCAGCGAGAAACATTCCCGCGACTTCTCTAAACTTCCCACCGGCGCAATAGAAAATATGCACTTAATTTTCTCAAAAGCGCCGAATCCTAGGAGAGAGAAACCCACACCTCTCTCAATCCTAGGAACACCACCTCCTTTGTAAATGTGCCAACACCACCAAGTGTACACCACCATGTGCAAGTGTGTTAGCATTTTCACAAACATTTTCCCAAAGGAGTTAGCCTCTCAACTTGCCACGCCACTCGATCCTAACACGTATGCAAAGTTAGATCGCTCAAGTGGCACTAGATGACCGATATGCAAACAAGTTTGCCCCTCTTGATAGTACGGCCATCTATCCTAAATCCGGTCATAAACTTCTCTACACACCTATGACCGGTGAAATGGAAAAGCCCTAGGTTATACCTTTGCCTTGCGCTTTCCATTCCATCTCCTCCAATGTTGATGCAACACATGCACCAACCAAGCACCAAATGATATGATCCACTTCATATCATCACGTGACCGTATTGGTTCATCGATCTTGACCTCACTTGCTCTTCACCGTTGCCTCGGTCCATCGGCGCCAAGTCTTGCTCAAGCTTCACCGTCACACGCGGTCCCTCGCTTCAAAGCCTCCGACTTGCCCTTCACTCTTGCAACCGGTCCATCAAGCCAAGCCTCATCTTGATCTTCTCCACCTTGGTCACATGACTCCATGTCATGTCTCATATGCAATGAGCTCCTCCATCATCACATTATCACCTGTGGACTAATCTCCTGTGTATCTCACATAAACACTATTAGTCCACCTAAGTTGTCACTCAATTACCAAAACCAAACAAGGACCTTTCAGCATGTAAGGGCCTAGATGCACAAAGGTAATACAAGAGTTCATGGAGCGATATACCTTTGTTCTAAGCCTCGTAATCTCCACCATGATAATGATTTTCATGAGTTGAATTTGGTGCTTTGATGGGCTTAGCATTTCTTTATGCTAAAAGATTTCATGTGCCCATCTCTTTTCATCATCATCTTTAAGGAGACATCCAAAACTTGTGTTG
Organism: Sorghum bicolor; assembly: GCF_000003195.3. Taxonomy (NCBI): domain Eukaryota; kingdom Viridiplantae; phylum Streptophyta; class Magnoliopsida; order Poales; family Poaceae; genus Sorghum; species Sorghum bicolor. The sequence continues at coordinate 17,904,419 of NC_012873.2, read as the reverse complement.
ATTTTGATTGAAAGTCCATTGCTAGCTCTTGATGTCATTATGAGATACCAATTTAAGACATATTTCTTGATATACCAAATTTGAAAAATCGTCCACCAATACCAAATGAAATGTGGTCTTCACAATTTTGACACCAATGAAAGAGTCTTCACAAGTTGATGTCAATTGAAATAGATTCTTGTATGTCATAATATCTCCTAGACAATGCTCGCAAAGACAAGAGATAGCATTAAATTGCACAAGCTATAGTCTCACAACTAGTGACCATTTTGATATGGAAGGCATGTTGATCACTAATTGCAAAACCACATAACATAGACTAAATTCCCCCTTTTGGTAGTGTATACATATATATGTGGAAGGCAAGAACGTATGCACTTTTGGTCAATTAAGTCCAAACAAGGGAATTTAAGCTATATTATGGAGAGTAGCTACTTAAGAGATAAAATACAATCCAAAAATAAATATGAGAGATAACTTTACCCATTTGGATTGAGTTAATATAGCATACCCTGATAAAATCATTCTCACCAAGAGACTACACAAATTCACTAGAAGAAAAGGTTAGTCTCAGAAACACAAGACATAGAACTAGCTCCCTCTTAATATGTGCATCGAGTATTTCAACTACTTGTTAAATGCACTTGAATCGGTTTAAGAGTCAAGAGGAATCCATCCTATATATTAGTCAAGGCATAACAAATTTACAATAATTAAAATTATGCTAAAGGATATACCACCACCAAGGTAGATAGATCACCACACAAATTTTAATTGGTATGACTATCATAAGTGAGACTTCCATGATATTTGGATGACCATTGTTCTCACTTGATAGTTCATGGTGAGTTAAAGCACTTGTGATCTTCCAAAATTCATAATTCTTCTTTGCTTCTTGTCCAATCTTGAGGTGGATTTGGTTGAGAAAACTCACAAGATATAATTTCCATTCAGTCCTCTTATCAATACTTGTAATCTTGTGAATGCTTCCAAAATAGCCCATCTAATTTAACCTCAAACTTGTTTTATTCAAATTTTGATTTTGATTTATATGACCTCTAGCAGCAACATCTCACTTTAGGTGAAGAGTAACCTTCAAACTTGTGATCTATTCAATTAAGCCAAGCACAACCTCTTCTCATAAATTTTCTGTGGATAAGATTCAGCATATAAGAGGGCATTAGTAACACAAGTACTAGTTTCTCATTTAGTAACCCTTTATGTGGAAGGCAAATGGGTTACTAAATAGAGAAACCTCATAACATGGACTAAATCTCCCTTGATGTCTCATGCACACTCTTTGAGTGGAATGGAAGTGTGAATGTCCATGATTGATCAATTAAGTCCAAAGGGTAGATTTAAGCCATATTATGGTGATTGGATAATCATAGATAAATCAATTACAAATTAGCTAGAGAGAATACATCACATGGTTTTGGAATAATGATCTTCATATAACAGCACACTTCATTTGAGAGACACATTCTCATTTAGTGAGACTACATAAATCACTTAGAGAAATGGTTAGTCTCACAACTCTAGTCATAGAGTAAATTCCCTTATGATAAGTGCTCTAAGTATTTGAATTTCTCATATAACACTTTATTCATTTAAGAACTTGGGATTTCACACTATGCCTAGGTCATGGCAATAATAATGTAATCAAATTGAAATATGCCAAGAGATACTCACAACCATTGCAGCATGTAGATGCTTATATGTAACACCCTAAAGTTTGCTTCTTTTGAAATAGAATTTAAATTATCTAATTATACTTTTTTTTGTGCTCATAAAAATATAGGAAAATAATAGTTTTCTTAAATTAAAATTTATCATAAGGTTTAGCAATATTGTTGTGCATACATGCTGGTGCATAAGGTTTGGTGTAATGTTTGATTGTTTCTCCTTTGTGTGTTGATAGTGAGAAAAAAATTTAAAATACGTTTATTAGATCGATCTTTCTTCTTCGGCACATGTTTATATTTTTTTCTACAATCAAATTCCTTGTCTCTCAGCTTAAGAGAATCTTTTCTTTCAAAACTAAGTCACTCCTTTCAGTTTCTCGTCCATCAGGAGATCTCTACAAAAGTTCTTTGGGAATTTTTGTGGCCTTTTCTGTGAGCATAATCAAATTTTTAGGTGCTCCAAATTATCTTACCATGAGCTCCAAATATTTTATTTGGGTTCATTATGTTCTAATCTATCTGTAAGTTTCCATGTTTGGTTAAAGCTTATTTGTACTCTATTTTTGGAACGCTCTTGAGTTATCATGGTCGACTTGTCTCTTGTTGATTTTCCTAGTCGATCTCTTTCTATAGTTTGACTGGGCTTTAACCACACAACATGGATCTGAAGATTAGGAGGCCAAGACCAACTTGATTACGTTCCAAACACGTATCTTGCTAGCCTATATATATAGCAAGCTATAGGATGTATCCTGTTCTTTTATTTTCTAGCAATACCAAAAAAACTCCCGACGTGCCCTATATCCCTATGCAGCCTCTGCTTTTGGATCTCGTCAAACGCAGAAGCACAGCGCCGCAACCGGCAATGCTGTCTAGGGCCTCGCTGCCATTCGCGACGTCACGCCGGGTTGTGTGTGCTGTCGTCCGAACTGCTGTGGAGGAAAATTTTCATCTCATACATGACGGATCTCGCCGAGAAGCCGAGCCTGTCCACCGAAGCCGCCGCCATCACGAACACCTCCTGTTGCTTCACCGTCGTCAAGCCTTGACTATTTCCGATCCTCCATATATCTAGGTAACGAAGTTGCAGGCACTGTTCTTTCTTTTTGGCTCGCTATGTGTGTACCTCACACGTGGTCGCCATCTTCTGCAGGTAGCTGCCGCTGCTAGCCCTAGCTTTGGCTCGTGCGACCGCGTTTGGACGCATCTATCCGCCATTGCTGTTGTTCGTGACCTCCTTGCTAAGCTTGGCATCAAGGAAGCCATCTGCGAACTCGCCGGTTTAAGTTGTTGGCGTGACCCACCTTGCCAAGCTGTATGTCACCATCGCTCACTTCCTGACGACAAGAACCCCATCAGTGAGTTCACAAGATCGACGTCTTCGTGCCCTCCGTGTAATCAATTAGCTTCTCCAACGTCTAGTTAGCTTGATGAGATTATGATGATGTCACCATGACATCAAACAAGTATTATTGCCGTTTTTCTTTAGAAAAGTAAATCCAAAAATACAAAGAAAATACACTTTCTTGTTTAGGTTATATTTTCTTCGCTTTAACTCCGATTTGATCCATTCAAATTGTGTTAGATTCATAATCATGAGTTCTACATGTTAGTAAAATTGTTTACTCAGTTTGAAACTTTTTAATTTCGTGACTTTAATTAATTTTCTTTTCTATATAAAATCTTACAAAATTCATAACTTCTACGTTTTAACTCCCATTTTCGTGATCTTTACGTCTGTGAGATCATAGCGATGCGTAGAATCGTTTTATAAACTTTTCATACTGTTTTTATTTGATTGGTGTACTGTTCTAATTATAGCTTTGTTTGCTTCGTGTATGTTTGTTTCCATTTGTTTGTGTGATCGATGATCGAGTTTAGACGGAAAGCAGTTTTTGGTGATCAAGATCAGAGCTTTGGCATCAAGTAAGACCAACAGGACTAAAAGGATCAGCAAGAGCAAATGGATTAAGGCAAGTATAGCATTTGGGTTTTAATTCTGTGACCATGATTGTGTGACTAGATTAATGTTAAGTAATAAATGATAAAAATGACTTTTTAGCCACTTGATGATTTATCTATAAGTGATAACCGGGACAACATGAGGGCTATAATGGCTCTGGCTTTAGCTCAGTATGAGGATCTTTTTCTAGCTTGTTAGCGGTTACCTTAAATGGCGTAAGAATGGCTACACACGTTGGGTATAGTGTGGCCTCTGTCCGTGTGTATAGGCTGCGGGTTATGTGCCATGGAAGGGGGGCTCTATATCTGCCTGCCGAGTGAATCTAATGGCCCTAACTTGTTAGACGAAACCTTTGAAAGGCTTCATAGTGATCCCTGCCGACCTTCCCTGGAAGTGGGTTAAGAGGCTGATCACCTCGGGCGAAAGGGTAAATCATGACTCATGGGTAAAGATGTACAACCTCTGCAGAGTGTAAAACTGGTATACTAGCCGTGCTCACGGTCAAGAGCAACCTTGGGGATTCTTGCATCGACGGTGATAATTCTTGTGTGTTATACTCATTATTTATTATTTAATGCTCTACATTATTTATGTCACATTGTTCATGAGATTGTGGGATCTATACAATCTAGTTGCTATACTCGTGGAGTTCGACATGGACTCACTCTTGCTATTTCCCCCAAACGTCAGGAGAAGTTTAGGCTTGTGATCTACCAGTCAGTTGGATCCTGTAGAGAGAAGTTAATACCCAAAGTTTGGAGTTGTCTATCCGCTGTTTGCTATCAAAGGTTATATCTTTTATACTAAGTACGTTATATATTTATGCATTGTCTTTTGATATTACCCCTTATTTGGAGCTACATGTGAGATTTGACCTCTAAAACTCACATATGGTGCATATCTGTTTTTGTCCTTAAAATCGGGTATTACATCGTAAGATGTAAATGAGAATTTTAGTCATCTACCATAAGACAAGATTCCATCAAGTAGAGAGTTCCTAAATCATGAATAATAAGTGCCTCTACTTTGTGCCCTTTTTGAAATTCTTGGTTTGAGGTCCACAAAGGAAACTTAGGTCATCTATGTTGCTCGGTGCAGATGATCGATTCAATTCCAATCACATTTATTTTTCATGACCAATATCCGATGAATATCATCAAGTGCTTCTTTTATCCTAAGTGACTACACAAGGCACAAAGGAGTTTAGTTTTGAAATAAATTACACTTGAGATATAGTTGTTACCACCCTTTTTGAGATATAATGGATGAGGTGGTATTTTCATCTTCACCTTGCTTATCATCATGTTATAGGCTTCATCCATGTCTTGGACTAATGTCACCTGCTGCTATCTACATAGGTGCAACACTGCCACTCTAAGGCATGGCACTGTCATATCAGAGGTGTCAGCGGAATTATGTGTAGTAGCAGCAACAGCTTGAGGATATCCTTATCATTGTAACTTTGGACTTCTTTGGTCTAATATCACCAATGACCATTTTCTTGATTATCTCACAAGGTGGTTCCTCATTACCTACATCATGAACAAGATCTTGCTCTACTAGAGAGCCATTAAAAGCCTCATATGGCAAATGATTCATTTAAGTGTAAGGTACTCTAGCCACTCTTAATAATTCACAAACAAACACATATTTGTGAACTATTAAAAACTACACAAGTCAAGTGGCTAGCTAGCAAGGGTTAGGTACTAGTTACCAAGGTGAACATGAAGTTTGAAATATTTCTAGTGATTCATCTTTGGGTCAATCATATAAGAATACACAATATGAATAGATTGATAGCTTGTGTGAATATTTTCAATCAACTTGCTCAAGCACCCCAAAGCTTCATATCACCTTCAAGTACCTAAAACACTCATCAAGCACAATTTTATACCCAAACTTTGTTGGGTCCATCAAGGTTAGTCACAAGAGACTTAGGCACCCAAATTGCCTTTGTGCTAGCACATGGTGAACCAATGACCTTTCTAGCACAAGTGTCATTTTTGGGCCTCCTAAGCATATTTGAATCAATTGATGAGTTGAGCTTAGGAGTGTTACCAATGGGATATTCCATACTTAGATGTCCCTTTTCTCGGCAAGTGTAGCCAGTGCGGTGTTTGTTCTTGCAAGACATATTCTTATCTTGCTTCTTGTTTGCTACCTTGTTGGCAAGCCTCTTTCTTGATGATGTCAAGCCTTCTTATTACATCCATAACACTTCCTCTTGCTTCTTCTTATCTTCTTGTTTGGAAGTGTTGCATGGTTATTAGCCTTGTGGGAACACATAGAGGCATTATTCCCATGTTGGGGCACTTGACATGAGCCATTTTGTTCTTCTATTGGATCTTGCTCATGCCCTGCTCTTCTTTCTTCAAAGTGCAATCTCTGACATGGTGACCTTCTTTCTTGCACTTGAAGCAAGTGATGAGAGTCTTCTTTGGTTGAAATTTCACTTATGTGACCGTGGGGACTTTCCTATTTTGTCTAGGTGCAGCACAACGCACCGGGATGCAGCACTGCCACACTCTTGAACCCTCACAGCCTTGATCATAGTTGCTGCATTTTGGACAGATTGCACATTTCTAGCTTGTCCCTTGACTTTTCCATTGTTTGACTTGTAGCCTTCTAGATGGAGCTTGATGCAAGCATCGGTTGATCCCTTCTCAAGCTTCTTCACCATGTCTTTACGGTTATCTTGAGAAGGTTGAGCATTGCACTTGCCCTTCAATTGAGTCAACTCCCTTGTTAGCCTCTCAACCACTTTCTTGAGCTCTTCATTTTCTTTTGTAATAGAGTCATCACAAGTTTCTACAAGTACATGCTCAACTGAAGGTTGACTTGCTAGAGAGCAACAATTGTTAGCACATGATAAAATATATGGAACTTGTGTGCATGTGCACTTGTGAGTGTGACGTTGATATGATTTTACCGATGTTACCACTACCTCATGAGCTATTTCTAGCATGAGATGAGAATCAACAAGCTTCTCATGAGAGCACAAGAGCTCATCACGAGTTTCTTGCAAAGTCTCATTCTTGCTAGTGATACTCTCCACTTTATCCTTGAGCATATTGTTGATATTTGGGAACGCAATAAGGAATTGATCCGCAAGCGCACGGATGTCGGTGAGCACTTCACCCGGGAAATTATCCAGAGTATCGTATTTATTTTTTTACCACTAGGAGAAAGAGTTCTGACACACGTCATCAGTCCGACGCGTCATTAGTTTTGACACACGTCATCACTTCCGACACGTCATGAGTTCCGACGTATGTCGGGACTTTTGACAAAAGTGCGAGCAGAGGTAGCAAGAGGGCCAGGTGTCGGGACTTCCGACGAATGTCATCACTTCCGACATGCGTCATCCGTTCCGACGTGCGTCGGGACTTTCGACACAAGCGCGAATAGAGGTAGCAAGAGGGCCAGGTGTAGGAACTTCCAACGAACGTCATCACTTCCGACATACGTCATCAGTTCTGACATACGTTGGGACTTCCGACACCCCAAGTCATACAAAACTATTCTACGTGCTAGTGAAGTGCTACAGTGTCTCTCTTTTGATTTAGTTTTAATACTTGAGCACTCTATCTTCCTTAGACCAAGTGCATCCCTCTTTATAGTACGACATATCCTAAACTCTAGATCAAAAGTATATAACCATTTTAACCACTTGAGTCTTCAATGTCTTCATATGCTACTTCTCACTATCACTTCATTAGGATGCAATTAACTTTGTCTCCTGTCTTTGAGTAAATATAGCTTGAGCATGTGACTTGAATTTTTTGAACACATGTGAGTTCAATCCATGGCTTCAAGTCACTTCCACTAATGTTTGATCTTTAACACAATATGACTTCTCATAGCTTAATTAGTACCTCAACTCAATGCAAGTACTCTCTTCTTCACCTTAGCCATGGTACCTTGGTCTACAAGCCGTTGCTTGCCCTTCACCTTTGCTTAGTCCCTCGAAGCCCTTTCCTTGCTATCTTCACCCTATAGAGCCATACTCAAGTCACATCATGTTAAGCATCCATTGAAAAACCATTTCATCAATATTGTGATCCTTGCTTGAATATCTTCTTGATATGAGTGTTGATGTCAATCAAGCTCTAGTTTATAATAATACAAAACTCGAGCCTTCATTTGAGTATTATGTGAAATACCATTAAGTTTGCTTTCTTGTTGAACCTTTGATACACTTAGCAAACTTATTAGGCCTTTAACTGTGTTGTCATTCAATTCACCAAAACCCACTAAAGGGCTAGATGCACTTACAACCCCCTACCAGGCACCTATAAGCCTATGAATCCTACCAACAGGAAGTGGAGTACAGAGGAATCAACGCAGCTATAAAGTCACCTACGTGAACTACCACTGTCCGACTGATTAGGGGACATTCATAGGCAACCATAGCGAGCCCAAACACCACGTCTACGCTACGAATCACTACTCTGACCTAGGAGCTACCCAAATCGTAATACTCAATATAATATGAGTTGAAAACCAAAGAATGAGTACAAACAAGTTGCTTACTTGAATCAGAAGTGTAAATACAAAAAGTATCTCAGAACACGGTTCTGGGCGAGGGAGCCGAATCCTAAGAATACAGCCATGAAGAAGCATTGGTAGGCCGGGACTCCTCTAAAATGTCTACTCTTCTACTCTATCTCTCTCTAATCTTTATCTTGATTGTTAGCCTAGATCTAGTGGATCTCTATCTAATGCTCTGGCTCTTCATCTCTTGATCTGGCCTCCTCTAGGGGGGGTCTTGCCTTCTATTTATAGCCTGGTGGGGTGAACGCGCGCCGTTGGATCAAACCGACTTAACAAGCGGTCGAGATGGCTCCTCAGAGGCGGTGGAGGAAGCTTCCGGAAGGGGGGCGCCAACCCTAACTCTAGGGGGCCGGGCGGTGCCAGGGTGGGGTTGGCTAGCCCCGCCTAGTGGTCTGCTGGTCCCCTTGCTTCGAGAGTCTTTTGGAGTCTTCCTGATCCCTCTAGTGTCCTCCTTCTATCGTGGATAAGTTTCATGGTTAATTGATACTTAAATCCCTCTTTTCAGCACTTTCTGAAATAATCCCTATAAAACACAGAATATACAAAACTCGTGGAAATTGTTAGTGATAACCCTATTCTAGTGGATATTCATTTTTGGTGGAGGAATAAATGCTAATAAATTTTATAAGTTAACAAGTGTCAACAATTACCCCCGCACTTAAGCTTTTACTTGTCCCAAGAAAAAGGTTGGTTTTATCATTCTGAGCAAATATTTTATGCATAACATGGTAATTAAATTATATAAAACTGTTCTAGTTATCATGTACTATAGAAATTTAAAGTGTTTATCATGAATTTATAGTTATTGAGAGTGGGATAGCTTAAAATAGATTACTCTCTTCCCTCAATTTTGTCTGCTGGAGAGCAAGTGAAGTTTGCAAATAAAACATAGCTTCAACCTTCTCTTAATTGTAGTGGCAACAATGATTATTAATTTGATGTTATGACTAGGGAGGGAAATATCATATTCCTAGATCAGACAAATTATTCACTTCCTTAGCATATTATGTAGGAGGGACCATGAACTCTCTTTTCTTCTTCTTTCTCTATATTTTCTTAACAAGGTTCCGGACACTTGTCCCTTTTTATTTCCTCATAATCTATCTTTTTGAGGTTTCGGACACTTGTCCCTTTTTATTTCCTAGAATTTCTTTATGAAGAGCTCATGCCTCCTTTATAATAGTGCTTAAGAGAGTGTATTATGCTTTTATGTTGTTTTTATGATACTAGGAATATGATAAACCTCTCTACCAAAGTCATATTAATAGAGTGATATTGTTATTATTTGATTCCAAAACAAAGAGAGGTGAAGCTAATTTGTTTTACCTTTTTGAAAAGAAAATCTCCAAAGACAAAATTTTCACGAATTGAATATTCTTTATTTTGCTATCTCCTTTTCCATAATAACTTAAGTAAACATGAAGTACTATAAACTTCGCAGCCATGATTCTAGAAAAGTGTTATACAATTTATTTTTCAAGTCATAGATTAAATATTGTTCATTCTTTCTTAGAATATGTAATATGAAGAGTTACCATTCAGATGATAATTCACAGATAAAACATATTCTATTATAATTTAAATAATTTAAACCTTACCGTGACAGAAGTGGAGGTGGGAAGGAACAAACAGGGCGCCGGCCGACCCCACCTAGGCGCTGGCTGGCCCCACCTCTGGGTAGTGTGGGCCCTACTTTGGTGTGCACGATCTTGATTCGATTGTACCTGAATTACGCTACTTTTCCGATTGAATTTCTGTGTCGTAATTGAGTTGTGTCTCCCCCACACTTATTTTCCTGTATACTTTCATGCGCAATATGTGGAGACAAACACATACAAAAGAAAATAGAGAAAAAGAGTAGATAAAATATAAGGCACTTTATTTATTCATGGTGGTGATAGTTGAACAAATGTTCTAACAATTGAGCTAACGACTGCCCTAGATCGATGGGCTTTAACCTAAGACTCAACTAACCTAACTAACTAGCCAAACCAAGCGGAATTGTGCCTTATTGATAGGGTAACTGCGCAACTATGGCTTCCCTTTCTTGCTGAGGCCCTGAATCTCTTCATGTTGGGCTGCAATCTCTGCCTCAAGCTTATCTTTATCACTCCTAAGGCTGCGGATCAATTTGAAACTGATCCCTAGCTGCTTGTCCATGCCTTCAATCAGCTTGTCCCTTAGGTTGTTGGATTTCTCCATCCCTCTGACAATGTCAGAGAGACCTTCCAGCTTTTCATTAAGGGTGCGCAAGGTAGGAGCTGGCTGCTTGGGGGCTTTCTCCAAAGCTAGTGCTGATGTAGTCCTCTTCCTCTTCGGTGGCTGTGCGAGATGCTCGACGTAGCACACCTCGTTAGGGTTAGCCCTAACGCCTTGGATAACCAGACGAGCGGTGGTGTACTTAGCACACATGAGCTTCCCATTCTTGTCAGTCTGGACCGTCATGAGCCACTTATTCTCCCTAGGTTGGAGAAGTGGAGTACCCTTGGGGATGGCAACTTGCTTCCTATTGGCAATTCCTTGCAGCAAATGCCTTGTGGGAGAACGATCAGATGGTTCTTGCATGTAGTATGCTTGATCGTAGCGCTGAGGTGTTGTAGCTACATGCTTTGGCGGCACAACGGTGAGAGACTTCGGGGGCTCCACGACGAGAGGCTTGGGTGGCACCACGACGAGAGGCTTGGGTTGGGTGACGATGAGGGCCTTCGAGTTGTCGACTGCTTGGTTCACCATTGCCAATGGATCTATACTAGAGAGCTTCTCAGGGGAAAGAGGTGGCTGGTTATGGAATACTATTGAGGGGGTCTAGGTACGTATTTATATGAGTTTTCGGAAGACGTGATTGTTGATATTTGGTAACGCCATCAGGAAATGATCCGCAAGCGCACGGATATCGGTGAGCACTTCACCCAGGGAGGTTATCCAGAGTATCGTATTTATATTTTTACCACTGGGAGAAAGCGTGCATCTGACTAACCAAATCTATTGCTACTACCCTTTAGGCTACAAACAATGTGATTTGATGTGAGCGATGTATAGAGAAGACTACAACCGCACTCTTGTTCTATCCTTGGTAAGGATGATCTACTGTTCTATTGGGGAGGCTTACGGAATCTAGACACCACAAAGGATGTTCGACCCACACCTATAAACCCTACCAATCCTGCTAACGGGATGTCGGCTACAAAGGTAACTCGGAAATGTCACGTTCCTCGCTACTACCACGGTCCGGCTAGACAGGGGATATCTATGAGTACCCTAGCCCAAACACCACGTTTACGCTAGCAGTGATTACTCTAAAATCTACCAAAAGAGATTAAAGTAAACTCATAAACCAAAGAACAATAAGAACAAAGAACTTACTAGAATTTAGAAGTCGAAATACTGAAGAATCCTAGGAGCAAGCCTCAGGTTAGGAGACTTGATCTCGCAGGTACAACCTCAGAGTAGACACCGACAGGCCGGGCTTCCTGCGATCTACACCTCCACTCTATTTCTCTCAATCTAGAAGAACTTAGAAGAACTAATTCTAATCTCACATTGGATGCTAAGCCCTATGAGGTGGGAACCCTAGAGAGACCTCTCTCTCTGAATCCTCTCTAGAAAATATGCTAATGAATAATGGGTGTTGATGCAAAACTGGTCTGCAAACACAAAGAGCTAATACCCGATTCAAACGTTAAGGCGTGCCAGCCGATTTGACCTTGCTATCGGCAAAGGTGATAACTCGAATACTTTAGTCCTGACAACAGCGATGCACCCGGATGTCACGGCTAAGAGGTACTCACGCGGAACTTGAGAACACGCCGAGCTTAAGTCGACGAATTCCTAAGAACTCGTAACAAAAGGAAAAAGTATGACGAAGTCGTCGAAAAGTAAATGCTGGAATATGAGTAAAAACATGTGTTTGATTCCTTGATTGATTCATTGATTACAAGGCCCTAGGGTCTATATTTATACCCTGCTCAAAGAGCTACAACCAGACACGATTAGAATTCGAATTCCAAATTACACGGAATCCGTATACAAAACGATGCAAATAATTAAGGAAATAACAAAACTATCCCTCGTGACAAACCGAAACTCCTCCACACAACGACCGGCAGCTTCCGGACTCCCTCTTTGCATCATCGGCAGACCCTTTGCCATAGTCATCGGCAGACTTTCTTATCCAGCCATCGGCACCATATTACTGCCTGTGGACTTAGTCACGCTCAACTTCTCCCTCATCGGCAACCATCCTCATCGGCAACTCACTTTGTAAACATCGTACTGCCACCTTATCCTGCCATCCTAGACACGTGCCCAAAAACGGTGTCAACACATGCCCCCCAGTTTCGGAGTATAAAACTATTAATGCTCCGAAATTCTCTGCAGTAATGATGCCTTTTCCCGCAATTAATGCTCCTAATCTGGTAACCGACAACCTCAATCTGAACAACTCTGATCCTATTCCTCCGCAGATTTCTCGAAATCCCCAACTTCCTAAACGAGCATTTTTCTCAGTCGTACATCGTCAACAATACCGTTACAAAGATCTGCCGATGTTCTGACCAGGATATTCGCACAAACGGTTACTTCCCCTCTATCCGCCCATCGGCAATGTGACCGTTATAGAATATTGGCGATGGACCGACCAGGAGATCTCGCATAGTAAAATATCTTCAGATAATGACCGCTTCCCGTCAAATCACCTGCACAATCCATGGATTACCGTGCGAACAGTTACCATATCCACCTGAGTACCCTCGGATTTCTCGGATGCGGCAAAGAGATAAGTCGGATTTGCCCTTGCCCATTTTGTCCTATAAATAGTTCCTTCTTGGGTACTCCTCCCCCATCACACCATTCTACTACCCAACTTTACTTTTCCAGCAGCGGCGCCATCAAAAACTCCCAAGGTCTCCGACAAGTACCCCTCTTCACCAACTCCGGCGCCTTCAAACGCTTCCTTCGCAGCAAGATGGCCGTCGGGTTCGTCGTCCCTGAGGTCAAATCTCCACCCCGTCTTCTGTATTTTTCTTCATATCCCTGTTCACTCGCAATTCATTTTACTGAACATCTTCCTTTTCTTTCCTCTTTGTATTTCTTTTTACGTCCAAAATCACTAGGAATTGTCCAACAAAATTGTCATCCCCACCGATCAACCACACCTTCAATGCCTCGGCCCTCTAGGGGACCCAGATCCAACTGACCTTATCAACGCAGAAACCAACAAGATCCCCTTCAGAGCCGAAAATTTTTCCTTAGATCTGTGGAAGGACACCTTCCGCTCTTGGCCCAGCCCAACTGTAGGGTGGAAAGACTGGTTCTTGAGGGTCAGCAACTCTAATGAAGTTCAGTGGGGTGAAAGGAATCTAGCCCAATGCATTAGATTGTCCATTGCCGATATGCATAGGAACGAGTCACTGCTGATAGCTGCATCCTACTTTTGGTCAGACACCCTCAATGCTTTTGCCTTTGGCCACGGCCCTGCTTCTCCTACTCTTGCCGATGTAGCCATGCTTACTGGTCTAGATATATCTTCTGCCGATAGCACCCACTTTTTTGATACTGCCCCTAGTGCCAAAGTGGAGACTCGCGCTATCGGCGGTTGGTCGGGGTACATTCAGAAGTACCGTGGGAAAGGATCTGTCACCATAAAGGAACAAACCACCTTTCTGAACATGTGGCTGGACAAGTTTGTATTCTGTGGTCGATCGGCAGGACCGACTTCTGTCTACCTATCGGCAGCAGAAAGACTGGCTAACGGTGGCCGATTCCCTCTCGGCCGATACTTGCTTGGCGCTGCTTACCACCTTCTCCATCAAGTAGCCCAGAAACTTCTGCTCGGCCAATCCACTGGCAACTTGGGAGGCCCCTGGTGGTTTGTCAACATGTGGCTCAATCTGCATCTGCACAAGCGTCTCAACTTCAACCTGTTCACACAGCGTTTCCCAAGAGATATAGCTGAAAACCATGTATTGGGTGAAGAGGAATCGGCAACACGCGCCCCCTTGAACTTTGGCGAAGCTGTCATAGTTCTGCCTGGTTCAGGGGGTAATCCAGATCAGATCGGCCGATTCTTCCAGACTCTGTATGAGGGTTTGACCAGAGATGAACGACCATGGTTGGCTTATGATGACCCAGATAGCATGCTCCCTCTGACCTTCAATCCATTTGATGAAGCTCTCGACAGGGACAATGAGGTGATGATGGCAATTGTGACTCCCAGAATCATTCCAGTGAATTTCTTTGGTAGCACAAAAACCTCCCCTCAAACTTACGAATTTTACAATCCATCGGCATTAGCTCGCCAGTTAGCTTTCGGCCAGTTGCCGATTGCACTTCCTTATGCCGATGTGATAAAACCCAGAGAAACTATCAACAACCTTCTTGAGTGGACTCGAGCAGCCCAACTACCACCAAACGCCGATATAGATGTAGACCTGTCAGAATGGGTTCCGGCTGCTTTTATCACTCAGGCATACAAGTTATGGTGGGCAGAATGGAAAGAGCATCTATTCTGCAGATCGGCACTTTCATACCGCGGCATGATTGACTCCGAATACAAAGTTCCCGATGACACTGTAAGTAACTCAAACCAACATTTCATTTTCTCAATATTACCTCCATCGGCAGCTTACCCTTGTATTCCTTTTGCAGGTTGACAATATTCCTCCATTGGTTAGCAGGAGTGGCAGGCCGATCGACTTGTTTCCATCAGGCCCGATTTCCTCAATCGGCCACAATGCTCCCACTCTAGCTTCCATCGTGCATCGGGGTGTACGCCTCAGGAAAGTCACCACCAGAAGAACCCAGACATCACCAACGGTTGCTGCTCCCACTCTTGCGTGGGCTTTCAAGGCAATTTGTCAAATCTTTTCCTTTATGCTGACTATCTTTATATCGGCAGTCACCACCAGAAGAACCCAGACATCACCAACGGTTGCTGCTCCCACTCTTGCGTGGGCTTTCAAGGCAATTTGTCAAATCTTTTCCTTTATGCTGACTATCTTTATATCGGCTATATTTATGCTTATAAACTCTTGTTCATTATTGCAGCAAACCGGCGCATCGGCGAAAGCCAGGTGTGAGAGTACCGATGCCCCCCAGTCTAGCCAACCCAAGAGAAAGGGCACCACGGGTGCTAAGACTGGAACAAAGTGCCAGAAGGTAGCAACTCCCCCTCCTCCTCCGGTATCTCCAATTCCGGTGGAGTCTTCTCCTTCTTCTCCAGAAGCCCAGCCACAGCAAGCACCATCTCCCCCACCTATGCAGGAAGCACCACAGATAGAAGAACCTCAACAGGAAGGATCTCAAGCAGAAGATACATCAGCTGACATGGGTGAACAAACAACTGGCCCGGTGGGTCCAGTTATACCATCGGCAGTTCTCCCGATTCAGACAACCGTTGTCCCTCCTCCAGGTAACATACTTTAACAATATCGCTACCGATGAACTTATTCTTATTTAGTCTCACAACTCCTTTTGTCTTCTTTCAGTTGATATCGTTCCATCGGCAATCTCAGCCGATCAACCTGTAGCTCCATCGGCATCTTTGGCCGATCAGCCTGTAGCTCCGTCAGCACTTCTCAGTCAAAGACAAGAGATCGCCTTGAAGCAAGTAAGTCACCGTTTACCGTTAGCACTATTTGCCGATTCTCTGAGTATGAGCTAATTTTGCTTTCCCTCCCAGGAACAAGATTCTCCCGATAGCCTGTTCTCCTTCGCCATCGATCTCTCTGAAGAAGAAGGTGAAGAAGCAAGCTCTTCTCAGACGGTCGGCATCACATCGGCAGAGATCAGGGTCAGGCTGGAAGAATTGTCAGCTCTCCTTCACCAGGACACAGTGCAATTGGTTGATGATTCCGACCCTACCAAGACCCTGTTCAGAACTCTCAGAGGCCAAATCCCAGCCGATGTTGAAGAAATCCTGTTCCAGGCCGCTCATCTGGAGAGTCGCCAGCTGCAGTACCAAAGAGCTTCTCGGCGGCTTGCCGATAGAGCTGCTCAGACTCAACTCTCCGATGAAATGAGGAAAGAGAAGCTTTTGACCGATGAGAAGCATAAGAACATCGGTATCCTGAGATCTTCTGGAGACGCGCTGAAGCAGAAGATATCCGATCTATCGGCAAGAAAAGAATCCCTATTGGCGGAGCTCAAGGAAGTAGAGAACGCTCTGTCCCAAGCCCAACAGGAAGAGAGCGAATTGCCAGAGACCATCAGGCTTCTTGAGCACGAGCGAAATGCTCATGGTCGCAAGGCACTTCAACTGAAGAAGAAGCTGAAGCCGATAGAAGGTTCTGCCGATGATGACATCAAGGAGATAGAAGCAGCCAACCAAATTCGGCTACGCGCTATATCGGCAATCCAGACGCTGCTTAACACATAGAGTTTCCATCGGCATTGTATCTGCGCGTTCCTGTTTCCTCAGCTTTTAGTCTAGCCGATAGGACTGTTATCGGCACCTAAACTTTTGAAACACCAAGTCTTGTCCCCAAGCATTTGGATCCAGCCGATAGGAGTGTTATCGGCACCTAAACTTCTATGCATCGACCCATATACTGGGGTAGTACTTCTTTAAATATTTGCCGTTTAATGCTCTGGGAAATTCAATTCCTTCGAGGGTTTCTAGAATGTAGGCATTACCAGGAGCCGATCGACTTATCCGATAAGGACCCTCCCAATTAGGAGACCACTTTCCAAACTTCGAACTTTTGGTCCCAATTGGTAAAATTAATTTCCATACCAAATCCCCATCGGCAAACTCTTTAGCCTTCACTTTCTTATCATACCATCTAGCAACTCTCTTCTTATTTTCTTCTATACTCATTAGAGCTTTTAACCGATGCCCTGCTAGATCGTCCAATTCATCGGTCATCAAAGTGGCATAACCATCGGAAGTTAATTGATCTTGAAAAGATAATCGCCTAGATCCAGCCTTAATTTTCCAAGGCAACACTGCATCATGTCCATACACCAATTGATAGGGTGATACCTTGGTCGATCCATGACAAGCCATCCGATAAGACCACAATGCTTCATTTAATAATGTATGCCACCGCTTAGGATTTTCTTCAATCTTTCGTTTAATAAGCTTGATAATTCCTTTGTTAGACGCTTCGGCCTGCCCATTGGCTTGAGCATAATAAGGAGAAGAATTCAACACTTTAATTCCCATACCGATTGCGAATTCATCGAACTCCCCCGATGTGAACATGGTGCCCTGATCGGTAGTAATCGTTTGGGGAATCCCAAATCGGTAAATAATATGCTCCTTCACAAAATCAATCATATTGGCCGATGTGACTTTCTTCAAAGGAATAGCTTCAACCCACTTAGTGAAATAGTCAGTGGCAACTAGAATGAACTTATGCCCTTTGCTAGATGGTGGATAAATCTGGCCGATCAGATCGATGGCCCACCCCCGGAACGGCCAAGGCTTTATTATAGGATTCATAGCCGATGCGGGTGCTCTCTGGATATTACCAAACTTTTGACAACCTTGACATCCCTTGAAATATTTAAAACAATCTTCAAGTATGGTTGGCCAAAAATATCCATTCCTTCGAATCATCCACTTCATCTTAAAAGCTGACTGATGCGCTCCACACACTCCTTCATGGATTTCCCCCATCAAACTTCTAGCTTCATCATCACCCAAGCATCGGAGAAGAATTCCGTCGATAGTTCGATAATACAATTCATTTTCAAGGAGCACATACTTGGTTGCTTGAAATCGAACACGTCTTTCAACTTTTTTGGATGGATCTTTTAGATAATCAATAATTTCTTTCCTCCAATCACCGGCACCGACTGCCGATGTCGCATTAATCATTGGCTGATATCCCAAGGCATGCTGAGCTAACCGATTAGCGTCTTCATTATGCAATCGGGGAACATGCTCCAATCGGAAATCCTTGAATTCCTTTAACAGTTGCATACTTCTCTCGAAATAAGTTATGAGAACTTCACTTCGGCATTCATAGCTTCCGGCCAATTGATTTATGACCAACATAGAATCCCCGAATATTTCAACAGCATCAACACGAACTTCTCTTAACAACTCCAATCCCTTGATCAGAGCCTGATACTCAGCCTGATTATTTGTTGATGTAGTAACAATCGGCAAGGAAAACTCATACTTCCTCCCCTTAGGGGAAACTAATACAATGCCGATTCCTGCCCCCCGGTCACAGGTAGATCCATCAAAGAAGAGCGTCCAGGGTACAATTTCCAAGGTTTCCACTAGACCGCAATGCTGAGTCACAAAATCGGCCATAATCTGCCCTTTGACTGCCTTAGCCGATTCGTAACGCAAATCGAACTCCGACAGCGCTAAAATCCATTTACCGATCCTACCACTCATATTCGGCATAGATAGCATGTATCGGACCACGTCATCTTTGCAAACAACAGTGCATTCGGCCGATAACAGGTAATGTCTCAGCTTGATACATGAAAAATATAAGCATAAGCATAGTTTCTCAATGGCCGAATACCTGGTTTCAGCATCAATCAACCTCCTACTCAAATAATAAATTACCCTTTCTTTCCCTTCAAATTCTTGAACTAAAGCTGAACCGATAACCGATCCATCGGTAGATAAATACAATCTGAAGGGCTTCCCTTGTCGAGGTGGAACTAGAACTGGAGGATTTACTAGATACTTCTTGATTTCATCCAGAGCCAACTGCTGTTCTTCTCCCCAAATAAA
The DNA here is from genome assembly GCF_000003195.3 of Sorghum bicolor. Classification (NCBI taxonomy): domain Eukaryota; kingdom Viridiplantae; phylum Streptophyta; class Magnoliopsida; order Poales; family Poaceae; genus Sorghum; species Sorghum bicolor. The sequence continues at coordinate 17,885,518 of NC_012873.2, read as the reverse complement.
CTCTTGATCGGCTTTCACTTTAAGAAGAGGACTGAAAGCACGAATCCTACCAGACAAATTCGATATAAATCTCCTGATAAAATTTACCTTACCGATCAAGGATTGGAGCTCGGTTTTGTTGGTAGGGGCCACTATTTTATTGATGGCATCAATAGATCTTCGACTGATTTCAATACCCCTCTGATGTACCACGAAACCAAGAAACTGCCCTGCCGATACACCAAATGCACACTTGTTGGGATTCATCTTCAATCCATGCTTCCTTGTGCACTCTAACACTTTTTGTAAATCGGCAAGATGCTTTGAGAAATCTCCAGACTTAACCACCACATCATCAATATAAATCTCCACGAGCTTGCCGATGAACTCATGAAATATAAAATTCATAGCCCTCTGATAAGTAGCACCAGCATTCTTCAACCCAAAAGTCATGACTATCCATTCAAATAGCCCAACATTACCAGGACACCTGAATGCGGTTTTTGGAATATCCTCGTCCGCCATGAATATTTGATTGTAACCTGCATTACCATCCATGAAGCTGATGACCTGATGACCAGCCGCAGCATCAACCAGTAGGTCGGTGACAGGCATTGGGTATCCATCCATCGGCGTAGCTTTATTGAGATTCCTGAAATCAATGCACACCCGAAGCTTCCCGTTCTTCTTGTAAACCGAAACAACATTGGAAATCCACTCGGCATACCGACACTGCCGAATAAACTTAGCTTCAATAAGTTTGGTGATTTCGGCCTTAATATCAGGTAGAATGTTAGGATTACATCGGCGGGCTGGTTGCTGATGTGGCCGAAATCCAGACTTGATGGGTAACCGATGTTCAACAATTGATCGGTCTAAACCAGGCATCTCGGTATAATCCCAAGCAAAGCAATCTTTATATTCCTTTAACAAACTAGTCAAATGTTGATTACTCTCAGGATCTAATTTAGCACTAATAAGAGTAGGCCTAGGCTTATCACCACTACCTATATCTACTTCTACCAAATCATCGGCCGATGTGAATCCCTGGCCTAATTTTCCATCATCGGCGAATCTATCCATTAAAAACCGTCGTCAGAACCGACTGCTTGGATTGGTGGAATCTCATAATCGGCAACTTTGAGAAAATCTTTCTCCCAAACTTCTCCTTAAATGCACCTGGTCCTTTCATAAGTATCCGCTTCTGCCGATGCGATAACATAAGAAGAATCTCCTGGGACAATCTCAATCTTGTCACCTACCCACTGAACCAAGCACTGATGCATTGTAGATGGGATACAACAATTGGCATGAATCCAATCTCTTCCCAATAATAAGTTGTAAGCACCTTTTCCGCTGATCACGAAAAAAGTTGTCGGCAAGGTTTTGCTGCCGATGGTCAACTCTGCACATATCGCCCCCTTGACTGGAGACACGTTTCCTTCAAAGTCTTTGAGCATCATATCGGTCTTGGTCAAATCTTGATCCCCTTTCCCAAGCTTCCGATATACTGCATACGGCATAATATTAATAGCAGCTCCACCATCAACTAGGATCTTGGTCATTGGCTGCCCATCAACCCTTCCTCTGAGGAACAGGGCTTTAAGATGCTGCCTCTCGTCATCGGCAGGTTTCTCAAAGATAGCCGTCATCGGATCCAGAGCCAACTGAGCTATCTGATCAGAAAATTCCAACTCATCATCACTGGCTGGTGCAAGAAACTCCATCGGCAACATGAAGACCATGTTGACGCCTGCCGATGGACCTTCCCTCTTAGTGTCTGACGGCTGCCGACTTCCAGAGTTCTCTCCCTTGTTTAGCTCTTCTTGCCTTTCACGTTGCAATCTCCTTTTCTGTGTCTTGGTTAATCCTCCAGGGCACCATGGAGGAAGTGGCCTTTGCCTTGCCGTCGGGCGTCGGTTCTCCCTTGACTCCATACGATGCGTGTTAGCATCCCTGCAAAACATGAATTCATCGGGAACCCGCGCATCAGCCATTTCCTCGAGCTCTTCTTGGTTCCTGGGAAAATACTGGACACGGTCACTAAGTCTGTCGTGCCCACTAAATCTGCCCCCCAGCCGGTCATGAACTGACACCCTTCCTCTGATCGGCCCATTAAATCGCCGTTCATCATCATGATAATGCCGATCGATCCTATCGTACCGATCATAACCGTTGCACTCAGGGCAGTCTCTGACAGTAGGAAGCTTGATATTTTCCTCCCAACAATGGATGAAGAATGGACAATTCCAATGATCCCTGTGCCGATTCCACTCCTGTCGGCGTCTTTCTTCTTCCCGTCGATAATCTTCCTGCTGGCGCCGATACCGATCTTCCCGTTGTTGCCATTTTTCTCGAGGCCTTCTATGAGTTATGACGATACCAGATCGAGGAGGCCTTCCCGAGCTAGTTCCTTCCTGGACCAAGCCCTTACTTCTTGCATCGGCAGTAGTAACTTGATGTTGAGGATCTACCGATGCACTCTTCTCAGCTGTCTCCGATGTTAAGACCTTAGCCTTCCCCTTAGCATCCAACATGTTTGTCGGGAAAGGATGTTGGTCTATCTTCATCGGCTTCTGGGCTTTGGAACTGTCAAACTTGATTCTCCCTGACTCTATAGCCGATTGCAGCTGCTGTCTGAATACTTTGCACTCGTTGGTGTCATGGGAAGTTGCATTATGCCACTTGCAATATCTCATCCTCTTCAACTCTTCTGCCGATGGGATCACATGGTTGGGTGACAGTTTGATCTGACCTTCCTGAAGTAGAAAGTCAAATATCCTATCAGCCTTAGCGGTGTCAAAAGCAAACTTCTTTGGTTCCTTCTGCCCAAAAGGACAAGACATCAGCTTCTTGTTTTTTACCCACTCTGCCAAGCCGATTACTGGTTCTTCATCAGAATCTGAGCTTGTTGCTTCATCGACAAATGACACTTTCCTATTCCATGCTCTTTTAGGCACGAAAGGCTTGATGTCTTGATCAGAAATCCTCTGCACCAAATGACTTAAACTTTCGAACTCCTGAGAGGCATACTTATCCCTGATATGTGGCAACAAACCCTGGAAAGCCAAATCGGCTAGCTGCCGATCATCCAGAACCAAGCTATAGCATTTATTCTTGACCTCTCGTATCCTCTGCACAAAACCCTCAACCGACTCATCATTACGTTGCCTCAACTTGACCAAGTCGGTGATCTTCTTCTCATGAACCCCCGAGAAGAAGTATTTGTGGAATTGCTTCTCTAGATCGGCCCAAGTAATTACTGAGTTGGGAGGTAATGATATGAACCAAGTAAAGGCCGATCCAGACAATGATGATGAAAATAGACGAACCCTCAATTCGTCCCTGTTACCAGTCTCTCCACATTGAATGATGAACCTGTTGACATGCTCCATGGTTGACGTGCCGTCCTGCCCGAAAAACTTTGTAAAATCCGGTACCTTGTACCGATGTGGAAGCGGGATCAAATCATACGCGGGAGGATACGGTGTCCGATAAGAATAAGTGTTGACTTTGGGTTTTATCCCAAATTGTTCCCTCATTACTTCAGCAATCTTATCGGCCCAATATGCATCGGCATCTTGCCGATGAGGCGGCTGCGGATCTGGCACTTGGTGGCGAACCTCCACGTGTCTGTTCGGGACGTGATCTGCACGGAACATTGTATTGATCACCTGTCCTCCAATCTGCGGACCACCAAACTGCTGTCCACCGATTGGCTGTCCTCCGAGTTGCTGTCCAAAATTCATTGGCTGGTTGGGAATCCCCTGACCTTGGAACCCGGGATAGACCTGCCCTTGCTGGAACCCTGTAGTCTGGTAACTCTGCTGGGGCGATTGTGGAAAGGCTTGCTGTCCAAGCCATCCATTATTAGCGTTCATCGGCATAGGTGCTGCCGATGATTGGTAATTGGGTACCGTCGTTGAATTGACATACCCCGACTGGGCCATAGACCTCTGTTGCATCAGCATTGACTCTGCCGATGCGTTGGGCATCTGGAACATTGAATCCTGAGGATTTCCAGTGTGAGGCCTTGCAGTAGTAGTTGTGGTATACCGAGGACTCTGGTTCACCGGCGCATTGGGAGGTGCCGATGTCATAGGAGTTTTGCCCCTCATGTCAGTTATTTGTGATGTTCCCGGTGTCAACTCTAGAGGCATACCGTAACCCCACCAGTTGGGAGGAAGAGTCAACCCTGACATTGCCGATGCCAACATATCTGTTGTCAGTTTATGCTGCCCAACTGAAATTTGTGGGTTGGTTGTCATCGGCATAGATAGTGCACCAGTAGTCCCCGATGTACTTGGAGGGACGGCAGATTGTGCACTTGCTGTCGTCAAGGCAGCCGATGGAGCCGTGACCTCTGGTGCCGTTGGCTGATGATGGGAGGGGCCCACATAATCTGGTGGGATTTGTCCTTCCTTAAAAGTTCTTGCCACGGCATTGAAAACCGTATTAGACAGTACACTAGCTTGGTTAATCAACGCTCGATTGATGGCATTGTCAACCATATCTTGAAGCTTGCCAGGATTGGCGTCAAAGGTAACCTGCCGTGGTGCCGGCAGTGCATCTTTCTGGACCACTTCGCCGCTCCTGTTTATGCTGAAAGACCTCAGGCATTGCTGCTTGAACTCTTCCATGGCTTGGGCAATAGCTTGCTTCTGCTCATCCTTGAGGTTGGCCTCCGTCACGGGGATGACGTTCTCTTGATCGAGGTCAGAGATCGACATGTTGATCTTGATCTTGAATCCTGTCCCACCGGGCGTGCCAAAAGATGTGTTGATGCAAAACTGGTCTGCAAACACAAAGGGCTAATACCCGATTCAAACGTTAAGGCGTGCCAGCCGATTTGACCTTGCTATCGGCAAAGGTGATAACTCGAATACTTTAGTCCTGACAACAGCGATGCGCCCGGATGTCACGGCTAAGAGGTACTCACGCGGAACTTGAGAACACGCCGAGCTTAAGTCGACGAATTCCTAAGAACTCGTAACAAAAGGAAAAAGTATGACGAAGACGTCGAAAAGTAAATGCTGGAATATGAGTAAAAACGTGTGTTTGATTCCTTGATTGATTCATTGATTACAAGGCCCTAGGGTCTATATTTATACCCTGCTCAAAGAGCTACAACTAGACACGATTAGAATTCGAATTCCAAATTACACGGAATCCGTATACAAAATGATGCAAATAATTAAGGAAATAACAAAACTATCCCTCGTGACAAACCGAAACTCCTCCACACAACGACCGGCAGCTTCCGGACTCCCTCTTTGCATCATCGGCAGACCCTTTGCCATAGTCATCGGCAGACTTTCTTATCCAGCCATCGGCACCATATTACTGCCTGTGGACTTAGTCACGCTCAACTTCTCCCTCATCGGCAACCATCCTCATCGGCAACTCACTTTGTAAACATCGTACTGCCACCTTATCCTGCCATCCTAGACACGTGCCCAAAAACGGTGTCAACAATGGGATTGCTCTCCTCCAGGGGCCAGGGGGCCTCCTTATATACCCCCTCCTAATGAATATGGGCCGTCGGATCAAACCGACCTTAATCGCACAGTTTTCCTTGATCCCTTAGGTCGGTGGAGCATAATCTGCGAGACGGGGCCTGATTGGCCAAAACACCTGGGCGGGTGCCCAAGAGGGGAGGGCGGGCGCCCTGCCCCCAGGCCCGCTCGGCCTCCCATTCATTCCCGTGGCTTCTAGAGTTTTCTAGATGATAGAAAATTGCGCGGCACATTAATATCTCTATGTAAACCGGACATGTGGGCCTTTCCTCCATATTTCTTGATAAGCCCCTGCAGAAATAGACAAACACCAAAACTCGTGGAATTCTGTCAGATAAAACCCTAAGTCTAGGTGTTGGTTGCATTTGGATCCTTTTCTTTATTTATTTGATGAATATATTTGGTACTTAAGGACCATCAACAACTCCCCCAAGCTTACCTCTTGCTCGTCCCTGAGCAAGGATGGACTCAAGAGTTTCTGTAGTTGTTTCATGCCTTCAAAGTACACACACGTTCAAGCAAGATCTCATATCTGAGTTAGAGTAAACTGTTAAGACTTAAAACTTACTCATTTTACCTTTCACCATGGGGCTGGCAACCGTCACTTATGTCTTGAGCAGTTAAAAGATAGAAAAGTCTAGTCAAGCGCCATGTCTCTTGTTCTTTGATCAGCTATAGCTCTGGAGTTTTTGTAGATTTTCAAATAAAACTCAGAGATTCCTTGTATGACTCTCTCAAATCTCTCTTTTGTGGTATTTCTGGATCCTTTCCAAGGCAGTAATGGTATATGCCTTCTCTCAAAGTGTGTGGTATTTTTGGTATGAGGCATAGTGATATTGCCTTCTCTCTCACCCTACTCTAATAAGATTTTGGTATCTGGAGCTCATAGGTGGGAAATAAAGCATACATACTTACAAGACATTTATTGCATAGTCAAACCATGGATCCAAAAGAACAAGTCAATAAGTCAAATCAAGATGTGCATGTGTGGCGAGTGAATGGTGTATGGTGATAACAATGGTGAAAGTCTAATTCTACTTTTGCTCTTTTAAGGGGATACATACCTTTCTTGCACTTTGGAGCTTTTTGAGGAGAATGAGATGCTCTATATATTTTCTTTTTCTTTTCTCTCATGTGGGTGTCTTGTACCCCTAATTCTACTGTCGGACACTTGTCCATTTTTACCTCTCGTCTCACTTTTTCTTTTCTTCGAGGTTCCGGGCACTTGCCCCTTTTTATTTCCTCGTATCTTTTTCTCTTTTCGAGGTTCTGGGCACTTGCCCCTTTTTATTTCCTCGTATTCATCATTGTTTAGAGCACTCACCCTCCTGGAATAATGTAGCAAGTGGTAGTAACCAAAATAACTGGAGCATTTATTTCACAGGGAATAACAAGGATAGGAAAATATTTTTGGCTATTCTCTTCTGGATAGGAGTAGAATAATTGAGGTGAATTTGGAGATGGAAGTGAGTGGATGTATATGGATGCGTACTTCCGAAGTAGAAGCAACATGTGTGAGTGAACGTGCAAGTGGATCTTGATTTTAACCGCATGACAAGCTCCTAAGGGTATACACAGCTTGACCACACTCAATGCTCATAAGTAGTAAAAAGTAAATGTATGGTCCTTAGTCCAATAAGAATGTATGTATGGCTGTGGTAGGATTTTGAACTCTCATCATACCGGAACTCATCATGCAACTTTTTAAAGATTTTCAAAGATAAAATTCTCTAGAATTCTAGCAACTCTAGGAACAGATAAACAGCAGCTCAACCTTTTCATATCATTTCCATTAATGACTTAGACTTTAGATCAAGTACTCTTCCCACAAGTTCAGGTTTAGAGCAGGTTTAAAATTATAACAATTATGTCTAAACTTGAGAGAGAGCTCAAACTTGAAACTAGGTACATGGCAGAGCACCTATTTATCATATCCATGTAAGAGTTTATCATTTAAGTTCAGTTTGGCCTAGACACTTTATTTATTTATTTAGCAAACTAAGCAAAGATATATATAAGCACAAAATTTGTATTTGGGTTTTCATAATGATGCATCTTTTTATTATTTGAGTAAAGTATAAACGTGAGTAGAAACACTTAGCTGGATAAATGGGGGTGCTCTCCCCCAAGCTGGGTTTTGACGTAATTTCTTCTGATGTAGCTAGCAGGTGACGGAGGTGTATTTGAATGTCGGCAACACCCTGATAGCGATTACTATGTCCTCCGCCGGCTAGTCTTCTTTGATCCTTGAATTCTGTGGAGCTCAAATAGACAACAAAGCTTTGTGGAACTGGTTAAGTGTTAGCATAAAATCTTTTAGCCTTTATCATATTGAGATTCCTCCTAATAAATTTTATTTATTTAGCAGGATCATACACTTATTATTTTTGTACTTTTATTGTAAGATGAAAACATATTTATTTTATGCCACCACAGTCAATATACCTATGGGTTTTAAACCACAAGTCTACTCACATGGGGCTTTAAATTTTATGATGCAGTGAAACGAACAAATATTTTTGTTTTCTTTTCTAATGCTAATGTGGTAAAGTAAATATGCTAATGCAAGTGATGGAATAAAAAGGAAAAGAAATGCAGAAAAGATAAATATAGATAAATACCAATTTTACCTTCCGGCAAGGATCTAATGTTTTAAGTCTTCTTGACAAGACTTCTCACCGTGTTCATCCTTTAGGTGCATCATTTGATTAGGTGTGGGCCTTGACATCTGCACCTCTTGATACGGTGTCAACTATGTTCTTCGTTTGTCCAGCAGTTCGAGGTGCGGCATTGGCAGCATCCTGCTCAGTGTGTTTGTGCTCGTAGATCCAAGTCCTTCACTTGGTGGAATCTGGGAGTTGTAAAACTCCTTCAGGTTTTGCTCGAAGTGTACCTGCTCATAGAGACAAGACAGAGATCAAGTGCATGGGCCCTGTTGGTGAAAAACACCAACAGAACCAAAAGCGTATTTGTTCTTCTCTAACCTTAAGCATAGTGAGCAAGACAAAGTTGATTGATAATAAGATCATGAGTGTAGCATTTAGAACATTTGTCAGATCAGATCGCTCGACCTAATGGAGAGATAATCTATCTATATTTATGTTTTTTTATATCTTTCAAAGATTGAATGTGCAACATTTTAGCTTATATGATTAGGAGTGTGGGATCACGCAGGTAGTACTAAGAACAAAGATTAAAGGACTAAACATGTTGAATTAATTGGGTTGGTTAATTTATGTTTGTCTCTTTATTCATGTGAACGCCACAACCAAGGAGAAGCTTATAAAAGTGATAGTCAAGTACCTTAAGATGTTACCTTACTTGAAGAGTGATGGTACAGTATCACCTTGTGGAAGCTTTTCTTTCTTAGCGGTTGTGCACCGTGTTTGTGGCACTCTTTGTCTCGTTCCATGGATCATCTCTCTATGATGAATGAGCTATGTCTTCCTTGTGCAAATCGTTAAACTTCATGTGTCTCCTTTGTCTCCAATGTGAGTTTGTATCTCAGGACTTCCCAGGTTGATATTGAAAGTTCTCCTGTAGGGGTTAGTCCGACAAAATATACTAATGTCTACTCAAGCAGTTTTTAGTTCAGTAACCAAATTAGACTCCATGTCTAATTAGATTAAGGAAGGCTATTTAAGCTAAGCACCACGCTTGATTTAAATGCCAATGGAAGTATGTCGAGTACTTCCAAACCAACACTTGCTTGTGAATAGACAGCATTTATAGAGATCTACTCAGGTGGAGATGAAAAATAAGTTTAGTGTTTAGAAAAATTGAGCATGCCTCAAAAGTAGGGACAACCAACATAGCAACATGGCAAAGGATGTTCTTATGTAAGGTATTTCCCCCAAGCTTGAATTTTGCAAAATTCAATATTGGATGAACTTAATTCAATGTTGCATGATGATTGGTTGGGCATACCTTGCGCTTGTCATTCCTCGGATCTTCTTGCTCCAATCCTAGAAAGGTTAGTGACACGAATACCCGAAGGAATCTTTCTACAATTATCTTTATATGCTCAATACACAAGGCAATGTTGCAAATAATTAAAAGTTCATGTTACGATCTGATAAGTGCTTATTTTAGGACACTAAGCTTGTCCTTGGGAAACCATCAAATTATGTTGGTGAAGTGGTTTCCCCTCCAACACCAACCTAATCGTGCCTATATCAAGATCGACTCAACGATATCTGCAATATTTATTATAGACATATGCATCGATAACCACCCCTTTAAAGTTTTTATAAATAGAAAGGAAGAGGGGGTTGGAGACCTCAAATTTGGTAAGGTTGGAGAGACCAATTGATTGGGGAGATGTTTTATATGAGCAAGGACTTGGTGAGGTATTTATGAAATAACTCCCATGCTCACTGTTGTTTCTCTCATTCTCAAACTCCAAGGATAATTCTTCATGGGTGCTTAAAATTCCTCTAAGATTGTCTCTCAAGTTTGTTTTATCCATCCGTTCAATGGTGATAGCACATGGATTTTTAATGCCCTCTAGCCATTGATGTTGTTTTTCTCGATCCTCCTTGTGGTCTTGGTGACTCTTATGCATGGGATGTCTAGAGAGATTCATAGGATCATCAGGATGTTCAAGAGAAAGAGCATAGTAGAAATTATTAGGCTCAAGGATGGGTTTAAAGATAGGTTTGAATGAGTCATCAAAAGTGGGCGTAGAAGGGGAGAAGATGAGATTGTCTTCTAAATGGCTTCGCTCTCCTTCTATTGCATCACTTAAGATGCCATCCTTGAGTCTTTCTAGATGTCCATAAAAGGGATTGGATTTGAGATGCTTTCTAAGAGATCCCTTCTTAGGAAGGTTCAGACTATATGCACTCAAAGGTCTCTTACGAAGCAGGAAGTTTAAGCTCATCCCAAAATGAAATTCCAAAGGTAGAATTTCTTCTTCCCTTAGATGATTTTGGAGCACTACTAGTTTGGGTTGGATAGCCGAATCATGGGATTGAAATGTTTGGAAATCAGCTATTGAAACTTCCTTTCCTCGTCTAGGAGACGATTCCTTCTCTATCTCTAGGATTTTTTTATGAAGACTAGTGCAAGAAGGATGTCCTCGAATGAAGACATACCTTGCTTTACTAACAGATAAAGAAAGAAAAACTCTACCAAAGGTTATATGATTAAGACCAATGTGAAAATATCGAGGAAAAACATGGTCTTGTAGGGCTAGGTTCAAACAATAATTTATAGAAAGATTAAAAGATTCCCTAGGTGTAGCTAAAAGTTCATTATCTTCTTGATTAAAAGATAGGACCTCGGCTATAGAAAAGGGTTGGTTTTGACCTATTGCAATCAACTCCAGACACAGATCATAATTAGGGGCAAAGAAAGGACTTGTTGACTCCCATGGTATATGGCTGGTCTCTGAAGGTGCAAAAAAATCAATAATAGGTGTGGAATTTGAGTTATCCACAAAGATGGAAAAAATAAAAAGATAAAAGAATAAAAGTATAAAAGTATAATACAAGATAATAGCAAGACTCAAAGTTATCTCAGCAAACTGTCTTTCTCCCCGGCAACGACGTTGTTGATATTTGGTAACGCCATCAGGAAATGATCCGCAAGCGCACAGATATCAGTGAGCACTTCATCCGAGAGGTTATCTAGAGTATCGTATTTATATTTTTACCATTGGGAGAAAGCGTGCATCTGACTAACCAAATCTATTGCTACTACCCTTTAGGCTACAAACAATATGATTCGATGTGAGCGATGTATAGAGAAGACTACAACCGCACTCTTGTTCTAACCATGGTAAGGATGATCTACTGTTCTATTGGGGAGGCTTACGGAATCTAGACACCACAAAGGATGTTCGACCCGCACCTATAAACCCTACCGATCCTGCTAACGGGATGTGGGCTACAAAGGTAACTCGGAAATGTCACGTTCCTCGCTACTACCACGGTCCAGCTAGACAGGGGATATCTATGAGTACCCTAGCCCAAACACCACGTTTACGCTAGCAGTGATTACTCTAAACTCTACCATAAACTCATAAACCAAAGAACAATAAGAACAAAGAACTTACTAGAATTTAGAAGTCGAAATACTGAAGAATCCTAGGAGCAAGCCTCGGGTTAGGAGACTTGATCCCGCAGGTACAACCTCAGAGTAGACACCGATAGGCCGAGCTTCCTCCGGTCTACACCTCCACTCTATCTCTCTCAATCTAGAAGAACTTAGAAGATCTAATTCTAATCTCACATTGGATGCTAAGCCCTATGAGGTGGGAATCCTAGAGGGACCACTCTCTCTGAATCCTCTCTCGAAAATATGCTAATGAATAATTTGATTGCTCTCCTCTAGGGGCCAGGGGGCATGCTTATATAGCCCCTCCTAATGAATATGGGCCGTCGGATCAAACCGACCTTAATCGCACGGTTTTCCTTGATCCCTTTGGTCAGTGGAGCATAATCCGCGAGACGGGGCCTGATTGGCCGAAACACCTGGGCGGGCGCCCAAGGGGGGAGGGCGGGCGCCCTACCCCCTGTTGATATTTGGTAACTGTTGACACCGTTTTTGGACACGTATCTTTGGGCACGCGTCTAGAGTTAATAAGATGTAGATCGGCAGGTGGAGGAATGGTGACTAGTCTATAGGGGAGTTGTCGATGAAGGTGGTTGCCGATTGAGAAACAACCAAATATGATCAAGTCCAGAAGTGGTGACGTATTAGTGCCGATGACCAGTGCCAGTGTTTGTCGATGGCTGTAACAGGTAGTCTGCCGATGACCCTGAAGAAAACCGTGGAGGTTGCCGATTGATTTGTGGCATTGTCCTGATCGATTACGGGGATAGTTTAATGTTTTCCTTAGTTATTAGGATTCGTTTTGTATACGGGTTCTGTTTAATTTGGAATTCGAGTCCTAGTTGTGTCTGGTTGTAGCTCTTTGGACAGGGTATAAATGTAGACCCTAGGGCAATGTAATGATTGATCTATCAATCAATCAAACACAAGTTTTTACTCATATTCCAGCATCTACTTTTTCGACGACTTCGTCATATTTTCTTTTTACTACGAGTTCTTAAGAATTCGTCGAGTCAATCTTGGCGTGTTCTCAAGTTCCGCGTGAGCACCTCTTGGCCGTGACATCCGGGCGCATCGCTGTTGTCGGGACCAAAGTGTTCGAGTTACCACCTTCGTCGATTGTAAGGTCAAATCGGCTGGCACGCCTTAACGTTTGAATCGGGTATTAGCCCTTTGTGTTTGCAGATTGGCTTTTGCACCAACACATCTTTTCGCATGCCCAGTGGGACAGATTCAAGATCAAGATCAATATGTCGAACACCGATTTTGACTAGGAGAACGTCATCCCAGTGATGGAAGCCAATCTCCGGGATGAGCAGAAGCAAGCTATGGCAAAAGTCATGGAGAAATACAAGCAGCAATGCTTGAAATCCTTCAGTATCAACAGGAGCGGCGAGGTGATCCAAAAGGAAGCATTGCCGGCACCTTGGCAGATAACTTTTGAAGCCAATCCTGGTAAACTTCAAGACATGGTTGACAGTGCTATTAACCATGCCTTGATCAATCAAGCTGGTGTGCTGTCCAACACGGTTTTCAATGCTATGGCTAGAACATTTAATGGAGGACAAGTACCACCAACTTATGTGGGTCCTACCTATCATCAGCCAGGGTCATCATTTGTAACACCCCAGGTGTTTGTCTTGCGTTTTGGCACTTACATTTCAGGAGCATAAGCATCATTTGTTCATATATGATAGTATGAAACATACTTTGATGTTGTGACAAGTGAATGCTTGATGATCCTGCATAATAATCTTGTCGGTGTTGATGGTGCTTCTTTCACATGTATCACCTCCATCTCTACCTAGGTTGATCACTGAAAAAGTTTCATGAAGTTTGGATTCAAAAGGTCAAATGAAAGGATAAGTTACATGCTTGTTGGAATGACCTTATCAAGTGAACGGAACCTTAGGTTACTAACCTAACCTTGCAATCTTGACCAAATGACTCTAGATGAACTCTACAACAAAAGTCATGAAGGGTTCATGTTGAGCTTGTGCCAAGAAAATGCTTTATTTGCTCTAAAATCCTAGTTTGAGCTTTATCAAGTTGATACTTTGACCAATGTGAAAGTTTGACTTTGCTACCAGTTATGGGGATTGACCTTAAATAAAAGTTGTAGTTTTGCTTCTGTAGAACAAACTTTATTTAATGATCAAGAGCTAGATTGGTACCTATCCTAGTCAAATTAAGCTCACAAAATTCAACACAGTGCTGTTTTGGAACTCCAGAATTTTGGCCAAGTCCTCAAGGTGTTCAGTTTTGGGTATCCATGTTGGGAGCTTTGTATCTTCGAGCCCAAGAAGAATCAGTACAAGGTCCTTTAGTAAAAGTTGTAGCATAGTTTGTATACTACAAACTTTGTTAAAGTGCCCAAGGCTGAATCATCTTCTAACCATGTCAAATAATGGTCACAAGTTTGAATCTGTTATAGTTTCCAGCACTTAGAATTTCTAAGTCTGGGATTACAGTTCATCGCGTTGGCATTCCGCGTTCTCCAAATTTTGTTAAACAACTTGAGTTGATCCCTTAGTAAAAGTTGCAGTATATATTGCGGACAAGAGTATACAAAAAGATGGCACCAGTTTGACTTCGTTTTGGTCATCAATTTTGAGTTTTGCTAATCACTATCAATTCATTGACACTTAAGGATTGGCGTCATGTTATCTCTTAATCTGTTACTCTAATGGCTTTGCACTCTTAATCAAAGTTGGAGAACAGAATGAATTGAGCAAACTTCATTTTCGGCCCATGTCCAAATTCAGCCCGTACCTGGCCCAAAATCGCGCTCCACCGCTCCCACACCGTCGCATGCCACGTGCTCGACAAAACGCTCCAACCAGTGACACCTTCTCTGGACGTGGCGACCATGCAGAGAGCTCCCCACCTCCATTGCTGCCATGTCCACCTTGTCTTTTCCTCCGTATGTGCCAGTGTGGAGAGGCACCAGAGCACCCTCCCAACCTCTTCCACTCACCCTCACTCTCTCTTCCATTGCTCTGTTTCCTCCTTACTCCAGAAACGGCCATGCAACTTGGACAGCCAGCCTCCATGGGCGCCGGTGCTGCTGCTCTGCAGCTTCATGCAGCAGCCAAGCCATGCACGTGGGGTACGGGTGCGCAGGCCTAGGCTCGGCTCGTTGTGGCCTCGCCTCTTGCTGCCGGCCACTCGTCATGGCTGCGTGAGCCGGCAGTGGCTGCGTCGGAGAGGGACCTCGGGTTAGAATAAGAAACAACTCAGGGTTCCAGATGCGAAGCCAAGACTCATATGAATAGTGTTACTAGGCTGTGGCGTGATTCTTGGAAAAGCTAGGGTTCCCGGTGCAAGATCTGTTTTCCTTTTCTTTTGTTTTTCAGATTTCATGTATGAACTTTGAAAATGCATAGTAATTCGTAGAAAAGTCGTAAAATAGCAAATGTGTCCTTTTTGGAATCCTTGTGAAATTCTCTATGCAGTAGATCTATATTATTTCATGTTTTAGTTTGAAGTTTAAACGGTAAAAATAGATTTGTGCAGTTCGGTTTTAATTGCTTGTTATATTTGTCTTTTTCATAACCGCTGTATTATTTTTAACATTATTTTCATATAATATTTGATATCTGGTTAAATTTGCATGAATTTAGGAATGACAGATTAAGAGTTATAAAAATAACAAATGCCCTGTGTTGCTTTGCTCATATTCTGAGTAGTTCTGCATGTTTATATTGTTTGGCTCAGTTAGGTTGTGAATCATGCCTGGATGAAAATATATGAGTTGTAGTACTTTTCATAAGCCTTCCAAAAATATGAATGGCACAATTTTTGGTTAAGCACATGTTTAGTTATAGTGGTTTAAAGTACTGTTCCAGTTTCTGTCTAAACCCAGACTGGATTGCATTGTTTGTAATGTAAGACCTTGTTAGCGGTAGATTTAGCTCTAGATGTTTATAACAAAGTTGTTCACAACTTAGTAAGCTTTCTAGAAAGTACATAACCATAATTTATGGACTTATGAAACTCAAGTTATGGCTGTTTAATGAAGCATGATAGATTCCATCCATGTTTTAGACAGAGATGTCTTTATGGGGCTTGATAAATGTTTTATAATTATAAATAAAATCTAAAAATGGAAAATGGTGTTCCAGTACAATTCTGTGATATTGTTGTATCATGTTGATATATATTATGGTCATGTGTTTGAAGAAAATGTGAGTTTTAGATTTATCTTGCTCTCACATGGTTAATTGCAATAGCAATTTGTGTTTTTCATAGAGACTGCTATGTTTGTTAAAATACAATGAAATTTGTATAATAGTCTATTTATAGTATGTAGAGGCTACTGTAATTTTGGTGGAATTTACTGTGTACTTTTGGTATATGTTCTTTAATTCACCTTATTATCCAAATAAATTAAGAAATGCATTAAATAAATTTATTTGGTAGTGACCACTATGTTTTCTGGTGTTCTTTAACTATGTGTAAACTTTTGGTAACAATGGTTTTGCTCAAATGCATGTTTGAAACATAAGTTAAATAATTAATTGTTGCAATTGTTGTTTCTGGACAGTTTCTGGAACTGTTTGATTTACAATATGTAAATGATGTTTTCTGGGAATCTTGTTTGTAGCAAAGTTGTAGATAATTCATTTGGTAATATTTAGCCTTGTGGTTTGTGAGTTATGTCCGTTCAAAGTTGGATTCCAGAAATGGCTGCTCTCTGTTTGTCAGGGACAGATTCTGGAAATTTATAATTTCAGCAAGCTTAAGTTGCGAATCATGCTTTTATGTCTAAATATCAAATGTAGGTAATTGCTTAAGCTTTCCAGAATGTCTCAATTCATGTCTTCTGGAGTTGTGTAACTCCAGTTATGATTTATTTACTCAGCTGCTGTTAACAGTCCTAAAAATGGCAGATTTCTTTTATTGCTGTTGCTTGGTATATTGCTATGTATGACTCATGTCTTTGATAATGGCCAAGTTATTACACTTGAGATCTTGTGAAACATGTATGCCATGCCTGATATACTTGGTTGCATTCTTTGTTGTTTTAGCATGTTGGTTGTGTAATCATTAAGTTGAGTAGTGAGATGTGCTTAAGTATGTTATTGTAACCATGCTCTTGCCATGCTTCTTGTTTGTGATGCTTTGTCTATTGCACTTCTATACGTTCATGCACTTGCATGTTGCATCTCATGTAGGTACGCTAGATGAACCACGTGAAGGACGTGATGGTGGACCTATCGGGATGATGGAAGGACTACGCAAGTGTTGTCACCTTAGATGTCGTCAAGACGGTGCAAGCTAACTTAATTGACTTGTGTCGGATTCCAGGCAAGCCCCGGAGCATTATAAGCCTCCTACTTTCTGAAAGTGAATGAGTATATATATGTTATATATGTATTGTTGCATTAAGTATAGGAGTTGGATGAAACCCTTGCTGCATATATATACCCTTCCTTGTCCAGTATATATATAACCTGAATCCTAATTAGTCAGGATCACGTCTATGCTTAGCCATGCTTAGCTCGGTAGAAGCCAGGTGATTTTCTGTCACCTGCAGTATATAGGTGGATTCCAGATCATGGTTGGCTATATTTGCTATCGTGGAAAAGAACCATGTGTTAATAATATGAAAGGAGACCGGGCGGGATGATGATATTGAAGCAACAAGGCATGGAGGTCTTGGGTGTGGATCTATCCCCGTCTGTGTCGATTAAGGACCGACCGTTGTACGTCCTCTTGTCATGTTGAAGGCATGCCTAACACTTAGTTGGCCGGATAACTCATTCCGACCACGAAGCCTAGTAATATGACTCAGGCCGGAAGGCTGGTAAGTATAAAGTGCACACTACCGGAGGAAGTGCGGTGTGCGGGGGACCATTGGCGTAAGTCCAAAGGCAGGTGAGTTAAAATTCCTGACCTCCCTGGCAGAGTGGTAGCCCTGGGAGTGCGGCGCTGATCGGAACCGCGATTCCTGAGTCGTACCAAAGGTGACCTGTTTGCTCTCCGACGGAGGATGCTTGGGTGAGTGCTAGGAATACCCCTCCAGCTGGATAGGAATCTATTCGAATCGCCGTCTCTCCCGGATAGTGAGAACTTGACAAAGCAGCGGCAAACGTAGCATTCACTAAATAACTTAATGGTTCTATGATGATGATGATGATCACAACCTTGATAAACCTGATATGGTTATTATTGATTGATATTAATCAAGTGATTGCTATAGTACAGGTGCTAATCTAGTTGATAGGTTAATGAGAATTAAATGGATGCTAAATAAGAAAGGTTTAACTATTTATACTTAAGCTTTTTATGCAAAATGTTATCCAACAAGCTCCACTTATATATCAGCCTTGCATACTCCTTGGTGTCATTTATTTCTGGTTTATGACGGGTAAGTCTAGCTGAGTACATTCTCGTACTCAGGATTTATTCCCACTTGTTTCAGGTTGTGATGTATCATAGCTACTGCAAGATTTGGATGACTCCTGCTATAGGGAAGGAGTAAGATCATGGGCATGATCCTTCCTACTTACCTCATCTATGATGCTTTAGTTGGAATGGACCATGGTACAGGCATGTATTTGAAATAAAAGTGATATTGGTTTCAAATTACTTTGCTTCCGCTATTTGTAAACTTGAGTTGTAATAATTTTAACGAACTCCGATATACTTGAACTACTTGTGAAATGCATGTAACGTGTGACTTGTTATGTTGAATCACTACGATCTTGGCTTGTATGTTGGTTGGTTTGAAATCCCTCGTGATTTTGATGGACTACCAGAATTATATGGGCTCAAGTATGATAAATTGATCACTTCGACGATTGTTTTTGTACTTGTGCTCTTATAATTTGGACGGTTCCGTGACATCATTGGTCACAGCTCGATCGGCTACTACAGCCGTTGATGGTACAGAAGTTACTTCTCCTCCAAGCACATTAGGGATCACTAATGCGTAGTCTACACCAATGACGATCAATCCATCAACATCAGATGGGCAAATCAAGCTTGCCACAGATCTATTGGCATCGGCAATGTCAGGGACTGTTCCTCCCAACTAGTGGGGTTATGGTATGCCCCCAGAATTCATGGCAAAAGGTCCTGGAACATCTCAAGTGGCTGACGTGATAGGCAAGGCTCCTATGGCATCGGCACCTCCAAATCCACCGATGAATCAAAATCCCTAGTACACTACAACTACTACTACAAGACCTTACACTGGGAATTCTCAAGCCCCAACGTTCCAGATGCCTAATGCATCAGCAGATTCAATGCCGATGCAGCAGAGGTTCATGACATAGCCAGGGTATGTCAATTCAATGATGATGCCCAATTACCAGTCATCGGCAGGGCCTATGCCGATGAATGCTAACAGTGGATGGACTGGGCAGTTTGTCTTTCCATAGATGCCTTAGCAGAATCATCAGGCTGTAGGGTTTCAACAAGGACAAATCCAACCTGGGTTTCAGAATCAAGGGTTGGTCAACCAGCCAATGAATCTTGGTCAGCAAATTAGTGGTCAGATGGTTAATCCAATGTTCCATGCAGATCGTGCACCTCAGAGACACGTAGAAGCTTATCAGCAGGTGCCAGATCCACAGCTGCCTCATCGGCAAGATGCCGATGCTTATTGGGCCGATAAGATAGCTGAAGTGATGAGAGACCAATTTGGGATAAAACCCAAAGTCAACACTACCTCTTACCGGACACCGTATCCTCCCGCATATGACTTAATTCCGCTTCCAAATCGGTACAAGGTACCAGATTTCACCAAGTTTTCTGGACAGGATGATACATTAACTATGGAACATGTTAATAGGTTTGTCATCCAATGTGGGGAAGCTCCTAACAAAGATGAATTAAGGGTTCACTTGTTCTCATCATCTTTATCTGGATCGGCTTTTACTTGGTTTATTTCGTTACCTCCTAACTCAGTAATCACTTAGGCCGATCTAGAGAAACAATTCCACAAATACTTCTTTTCTGGAGTTCTTGAGAAGAAGATTACCAATTTAGTCAGGTTGAAGCAACGCAATGATGAATCGGTTGAATGTTTTGTGCAGAGGTTGCGAGAGGTTAAGAATAAGTGCTATAGTCTGGTTCTGGATGATCGGCAGCTAGCCGATTTGGCTTTCCAGGGATTGCTGCCACATATCAAAGACAAATATGCTTCTCAAGAGTTCGAGAGCCTAAGTCACTTGGTGCAGAGGATTTCTGACCAAGACATCAGACCCTCTGAGCCTAAGAGAGCATGGAATAAAAAGGTGTCATTTGTTGATGAGGCAAATCAAGTTGTCACCCAATCATGTGATCCCATCGGCTGAAGAATTAAAGAAGATGAAATATTGCAAGTCGCACAATACAACATCTCACGGTACAAATGAGTGCAAGGTTTTCAGGCAACAGCTGCAATTGGCTATAAAATCTGGGAGAATCAAGTTTGATAATTCTAAAGCTCAGTAGCCGATGAAGATCGATCAACATCCTTTCCCAACAAATATGTTGGATGCTAAGGGAAAAACCAAGGTCTTGACGTCAGAGGCAGCTGAAAGAAGTGCATCGGTGGATCCTCAACATCATATTACTACCGATGACGCTAAAGGCAAGGGTCTAGTCTAGGAAGGAACCAGCTCAGGAAGGCCTCCCCAATCTGGCATTATGATAACTCATAGAAGGCATCGGGAGACTTGGCAGCAACGTGAGGATCGGTATCGGCGCCAATAGGAGGATCATCGTCGGGAAGAAGAAAGACGCCGGCAGGAATGGAATCGGCATAAGGATCATTGGAATTGCCCGTTCTTTATCCATTGCTGGGAACAAAACATCAAGTTGCCCACTATTAGAGACTGCCCTGAGTGCAATGGTTATGATCGGTATGATAGACCTAATCGGCAGTATCAGAACGATGATCGGCGATTTAATGAGCCGATTAGGGGAAGAGCCTCAGTTCATAATCGGCTGGGGGCAGGCTCAGTGTGCACGACCGACTTGGTGACCGTGTTGGATACTTTCCTAAGAACCAAGAGGAACTTGAGGAGATGGCAGATGCACGAGTTCCCGATGAGTTCATATTTTGCAGAGATGCCAATCCTTACCGAGTGGAGTCAAGAGGAGTTCGTCGGCAATCGGTAAGGCAGCCGCAACTTCCTCCATGGTGTCCAGAGGGGCTGACTAGGACACAGAAAAGAAGGCTGCAGCGTGAGAGACGAGAAGATTTGAGCAAAGGAGAGAATTCTGGCAAATCTGAAAATCAGCAGCAACCGGACCCTAAAGGGAAAGGGCCATCAACACATGTTAACATGGTATTTGTGTTGCCGATGGAGTTCCTTGCGCCGTCCAGTGATGATAAGGAGCTGGATTTTTCCGACCAAATAGCTCAGTTGGCTCTTGATCCGATGACGGCCATCTTTGAAAAGCCTGCCGACAATGAAAGGCAGCATCTTAAAGCCCTGTTCATTAAAGGAAGGGTTGATGGGCAGCCAATGACCAAGATATTAGTTGATGGTGGGGCTGCTATTAATATTATGCCATATGCAGTAAATCAGAAACTTGGGAGAGGAGATCAAGATTTGACCAAGACCGATATGATGCTGAAGGACTTTGAAGGAAATGTGTCTCTAGTTAAGGGAGCGATATGCGTCGAGTTGACCATCGGCAGCAAAACCTTGCCGACAACTTTCTTTGTGATCAGTGGAAAGGGTGCTTATAATCTGTTACTAGAGAGAGATTGTATCCATGCCAATTGTTGCATCCCATCAACAATGCACCAATGCTTGGTTCAGTGGGTAGGTGACAAGATTGAGATTGTCCTAGGAGATTCTTCTTATGTCATAGCATCGGTAGAAGCAGATACCTATGAAAGGACCAGGTGCATCTCGGGAGAGATTTGGGAGAAGGATTTCCTCAAAGTTGCCGATTATGAAATTCCACCAATCTAAGTAGTCGGTTCTGATGAGGAGTTTTAATGGATAGGTTCGTCGATGATGGAAAGTTAGGCCAGGGGTTTACATCGGACGATGATTTAAGAGAAGTAGACTTAGGTAGTGGTGATAAGCCAAGACCTACTTTTATTAGTGCTAAGTTAAATTCTGAGTGTAAGCAACAATTAACCGATTTGTTAAAGGAATATAAAGATTGCTTTGCTTGGGATTACACTAAGATGCCTGGTTTAGACCGATCCATTGTTGACATCAGTTGCCTATCAAATATGGATTTCGGCCACATCAGCAGCCAGCTCGCCGATGTAATCCTAATATTCTTCGTGATATTAAGGCCGAAATAACTAAGCTTATTGAAGCTAAATTTATTCGGTAGTGTCGGTATGCCGAGTGGATTTCCAATGTTGTTCCAGTTTACAAGAAAAATGGGAAGCTTCGAGTCTGCATTGATTTTAGAAATCTTAACAAGGCTACGCCGATGGATGGTTACCCAATGCCAGTTGCTGATTTGCTAGTTGATGCTACAGCTGGACATCGAATAATTATCTTCATGGATGGCAATGCAGGATATAATCAGATATTCATGGCTGAGGAAGATATTCCAGAGACTGCATTTAGATGTCCTGGTCATGTTGGGCTGTTTGAATGGATAGTCATGACCTTTGGCTTGAAAAATGCTGGTGCTACCTATCAAACGGCTATGAATTTTATCTTTCATGAGTTCATTGGCAAGCTGGTAGAGATTTACATTGATGATGTGGTGGTTAAGTCTAGAGATTTCACAAAACATCTTGCCGATTTGTGAAAGGTGTTGGAATGCACAAGGAAGCATGGTTTAAAAATGAATCCTAATAAGTGTGCATTTGGTGTATCGGCAGGGCAATTTCTTGGTTTCATGGTGCATCAAAGAGGAATTGAAATTAGTAG
Source organism: Sorghum bicolor (assembly GCF_000003195.3). NCBI lineage: Eukaryota > Viridiplantae > Streptophyta > Magnoliopsida > Poales > Poaceae > Sorghum > Sorghum bicolor. The sequence goes on along the minus strand of NC_012873.2, from coordinate 17,863,119 downwards.
GAGATCTATTGATGCCATCAATAAAATAGTTGCTCCTACCAACAAAACTGAACTCCAGTCTTTGATCGGTAAGGTAAATTTTATCAGACAGTTTATATCTAATTTGTCTAGTAAAGTTCGTGCTTTTAGTCCTTTGCTTAAATTGAAAGCCGATCAAGAGTTTGTATGGGGAAAAGAGCAACAATTAGCCTTGGATGAAATCAACAATTATTTAACAAATCCTCCAGTTCTGATTCCACCTCAGCAAGGAAAGCCTTTCAAATTATATTTGTCTACCGATGGGCTGGTCATCGGTTCGGGTTTGATTCAAGAATTTGAAGGGAAGGAGCGTGTAATTTATTATTTAAGTAGAAGACTGATTGATGCTGAGACCAGGTATTCAGCAATAGAAAAATTATATTTATGCCTATATTTTTCATGCATTAAGTTGAGGCACTATTTGCTGTCAGCCGAATGCACTGTTATATGCAAGGATGATGTGGTCCGATACATGTTGTCTATGCCGATTATGAGTGGTAGAATTGGCAAATGGATTTTGGCGCTGTCGGGGTTTGATCTACGTTACGAATCGGCCAAGGCAGTAAAAGGACAGGTTATGGCTGATTTTGTGACTCAACACTGTGGTGTAGTGGAAACTTTGGAAATTGTTCCTTGGACACTCTTCTTTGATGGATCTACCTGTGACCAGGGGGCAGGAATCAGCATAGTACTAATTTCCCCTCAGGGAAGGAAGTACGAATTCTCTTTGCCGATTGTTGCCACGTCGACGAATAATCAAGCTGAGTATCAAGCTTTGATCAAGGGGTTGGAATTATTAAAAGAAGTTCGTGTCGATGCTGTCGTAATCTTCGGGGATTCTATGCTGGTCATAAATCAGTTGGCTGGAAGTTACGAATGCTGAAGCAAAGTTCTGATAACTTATTATGAAAAAAGTATGCGACTATTGAAGGAATTCAAGGATTTCCAATTAGAGCATGTTCCTCGATTACATAATGAGGAGGCTAATCGGTTGGCCCAGCATGCCTCGGGATATCAACCCATATTAAACACGTTATCGGCAATCGGTGCCGATGATTGGAGAAAGGAGATCATTGATTATTTAAAGGATCCATCTAAAAGGGTTGAAAGACGTATCAGATTTCAAGCTACCAAGTATGTGCAACTCGAGGATGAATTATATTATCGAACTATAGATGGAGTTCTTCTCAAATGTTTAGGTGATGATGAAGCTAAAAGTTTGATGGGTGAAATCCATGAAGGAGTGTGTGGAGCACATCAGTCGGCTTTTAAGATGAAATGGATGATTAGGAGAAATGGGTATTATTGGCCGACTATACTTGAGGATTGCTTTAAATATTTCAAAGGGTGTCAAGGATGTCAGAAATTTGGTAATATTCAAAGGGCACCCACATCAGCCATGAATCCCATTATTAAACCTTGGTCGTTTCGGGGATGGGCTATTGATCTAATTGGTCAGATTTACCCACTATCGAGCAAAGGGCATAAATTTATCTTAGTTGCCACTGATTATTTGACTAAGTGGGTTGAAGCTATTCCTTTGAAGAAAGTTACATCGACCGATATGATTGGTTTTGTGAAAGAGCATATTATTTACCGATTTGGTATTCCTCAAACAATTACTACCGATCAGGGTACTATGTTTACATCGGGAGAGTTTGATGAATTTGCAATCGGTATGGGAATTAAGGTGTTGAATTTTTCTCCTTATTATGCTCAAGCCAATGGGCAGGCCGAAGCATCTAACAAAGGAATTATTAAACTCATCAAACGAAAGATTGAAGAAAATCCTAGAAGATGGCATACATTGCTAAGTGAGGCTTTATGGTCGTATCGGATGGCATGCCATGGGTCAACTAAAGTTTCACCTTATCAGTTAGTGTATGGACACAATGCCGTGCTACCATGGGAAATTAAGACAGGATATAGGCAACTATCTTTTCAAGATCAGCTCGCTGCCGATGACTATGCTACTTTAATGAAAGATGAGTTAGATGATTTAGCAAGGCATCGGCTGAGGGCTTTGATAAGTATAGAAGAAAATAAAAAGAGAGTAGCCAGATGGTATGATAAAAAGGTAAATACTAAGGAATTTGCCGATGGAGATTTGGTATGGAAACTAATATTACCGATTGGGACTAAAAGTTCAAAGTTTGGCAAGTGGTCTCCCAATTGGAAAGGTCCTTATCGGGTAAGTCGGTCTGCTCCTGGTAATGCCTATATTTTGGAAACTCTCGAAGGAGTTGAATTTTCCAGAGCATTAAATGGAAAATATTTAAAGAAGTATTACCCGAGCATATGGGTCGATGCATAAAAGTTTAAGTGCCGATAACACTCCTATCGGCTGGATTGAAATGTATCTGGGACTGAATGCGATGTTTCAAAGGATGCCGATAACAGTCCTATCGGCTAGACCAAAACAATCAACAAGTTTTTGAAGAAAGAGCAAAACACGCCGCCGATGAGAAGATTATACATTCAGTAGAGCTTGGATCACCGATATAGCGCGCAGACGAATTTGATCGGCTTCTTCTATCTCCCTGATGTCTTCATCGGCAGAACCCTCCACTGGCTTCAGCTTCTTCTTCATCTGCAATGCCTTGCGGGCTTGAATGTTTCGCTCTTGTTTGAGGGTCTTGATCATTTCAAGCAGCTGACTTTCTTCTTGTTGAGCTTGGGATAGAGCCTCTTCTACTTGCTTAAGCTCTGCCAACAGGGCTTCCCTTTTTGCCGATAGGTCGGAGATCTTTTGTTTCAGCGTATCTCCGGAGGATTTCAGAATGCCGATGCTCTTGTGTTTCTCATCGGCAAGGTGCTTCACTTTCATTACCTCCTCTAAAAGCTGGGCATGAGTGGTTCTATTGGCAAGGCGTTGGGCAGCTTTTTGATACTGAAGTTGGCGGCTCTCTAAGTGTGCAGCCTGAAAAAGAGTCTCCTCGGCATTGGCAGGGATTTGGCCTCTGAGAGCTTTAAACAAAGCCTTCGCTGGATCAGAGTCATCAACCAGTTGAGCTGTATCTTGATGAAGCAGGGCCAACAGATCTTCCAGCTTGGCTCTAATTTTTGCTGATGAAATCCTGATGGCTTGAGAGGAGCTTGCTTCTTCACCTTCATCAACGGAAATTTCGATAGCGAAGGAAAACAGGCTGTCGGGAGAATCTTGTTCCTGAAAAAGAAAAGGAGATAGGTTATTTGATGACTAAATGTTAGTGAAATAAAGGATGAATCAAATAGCTTACTTGTTTCAAAGCTATCTCCCGCCTCTGGCTAGTTGAGGCCGGTAGTGCCATAGGTTGATCTGTCGGAGTTGCCGCTGGGACAATGCCAGCTGAAAATTAATAAAGATAATCATAAGTTGGAAAGTTAAGTCCATCGGCAATGATTTAATAGACAATGCTTTACCTTGAGGGGGTGCAGTGCTTGTCTGGATTGAGGAAACTACCGATGCTATGATTGAACCCACTGTATCGGCGGTCTGCTCATTTACATCGGCTAATGTCTCTTCTAGCTGAGGTTCTTCTTGTGGCTGAGGTGGAGATGGTGCTTGTTGTGTCTGAGTCTCTGGTGAAGAAGGGGACGATTCCACATGAATCGGTGACCCTGGAGGAGGAGGAGGAGGCGCTGCTGTCTTCTGGCGTTTTGCTTGTGACTTAGTACTCTTGGGACCCTTTCTTTTTACTTGGCTGGACTGGGGGGCATCGGCAGTTGTCTTGGTACTTCTGGTCTTTGCCGATTTTCCAGTTTGCTGATACAACAATAAAAGTTTCATAACTACAATTGTAACAGAGTATTGATGGAATTTTGGTTGAAACAGTGAAAGTTACCGATGAAGTAACCATAGCAGCCGATGTATCCTGAAAGAACTGTGTAAGTATAGAATGGAATCGGTATAAATTGAAGAGATAAAAACTTTCTACCTTGAAAGCTTGCGCCAAAGCAGCAGCAGCGACCGATGGAGATGTCTTGACCCGCTTGGTGGTGATCTTCTTGAAACGCACACCCCGGTTCATTAGAGCTGCCAAACTTGGTGCGTTGTTGCCGATCAAGGAGATCGGGCCCGATGGGAGGAGTTCGATCAGCTTGCCACTTCTGCTTACTGATGGTGGAGTATCATTGACCTATGTAACACAGAGGAAGTAAGTTGCCGATAAGAGCAAAAGTAATAGGATTGACGCATCAGTTGAAAACTTACAGTGTTTTCGGGGACCTTGTACGCAGAGTCAATCATACCGCGGTATGTAAGAGCCGATCTGTAGAACAAATGCTCTTTCCACTCCGCCCACCATTGTTTGTACGCCTGTGTGATGAATAGAGCTGGGATCCAAGCTAATAAGTCGATATCTGATGTATCGGCATTTGGTGGGAGTTGAGCTATTCTGATCCACTCAAGACCACTGGTGATGATCTCCCTTGGTTTCACCACATCGGCATAGCAGAGCACGATCGGCAGTTGTCCGAAGGCTAATTGGCGAGCCAATGTCGATGGATTGTAGAACTCATAGGTAAGATTGGAAGTTCACTGGTATAGCTCTCGGGGTGATGATTGCCATCATCAGATCATGGTCCTTGTTGAGAGCATTATCAAAGGGATGGAAAGTCAAGGGAAATCTGGTGTCTAGGTCCTCATAAGGCATCCATGCCCGCTGTTCTTTGGTCAGACCCTCATAAAGAGTCTAAAAAAATCGGCTAACCTGATCTTCATTACCACCGGTACCAGGTAGAACTATGGTAGCTTCACCATAGTTCAAGGGGGAGCGAGTTGCCGATTCTTCTTCATCCAGCTCATGATCTTCGGCTATATCTTTGGGGAAGCGCTGTGTGAAAAGGTTGAATTGAAGGCGCTTATGCATGTGAACACTAAGCCATATGTTGATGAACCACCAGGGTCCCCCTAAGTTGCCGATGGGTTAGCCTAACAGGAGTTTCTTAGCTACCTGGTGAAGGAGGTGATAAACAGAGCCAAGCAGATATCGGCCAAGAGGAAATCAGCCACCATTGGCCAGTCTTTCTACTGCCGATAGATAGACAGAAGTTGGTCCTGCCGATCGGTGACAGAATACAAACTTATCCAGCCACATATTCAATAAAATGGCTTGTTCCCTTTCCCCAACAGGTCCTGTTTTTCGGTATTTCTGAATATACCCAGACCAACCGCCGATAGCGTGAGTCTCTACCTAAGAACTGGGCTTGGTATCAAACAGATGACTATTATCGGCAGTTGATATGTGTAAGCCAGTAAGCATGAGTACATCGGCAAGAGTGGGTGAAGCATGGCCATGGCCGAATACAAAAGCGTTAAGTGTGTCTGACCAAAAGTACGAGGCAGCTATCAGCAGCGACTCGTTCCTCTCCATATCAGCAATGGATAATCTGATGCATTGGTCTAGTTTCTGCTCACCCCATTGGATTTCATTTGAATGACTGACTCTCAGGAACCAGTCTTTCCATCCCTTGGTAGGACTAGGCCAGGAACGAAAAGCATCTTTCCACAGATCTAAGGAGAAGTTCTCGGCTCTGAAGGGGATTCTGTTTGTCTCTGCATTTATCAGATCGGTGGGATCTAGATTTCCTAACAGGCCGAGGCATTGGAAGTGAGGTTGATCGGTAGGAATTACGATCTTATCGGCCAAATCCTAAAGAGTTTTGAGGATGAAGGAACAAAAAGAAAAAAAAAGGAGGGTCCTCAGTAAAAAGAATCGCAGATGAACAGGAGTACAACAAAAAGTACAGAAAGGAGATGGTAGGCTGACCTCAGGAACGATGAAGTTGATTGCCATTTCTTCCCAAGGAAGAGGAGAGATCGAAGACTTGGAAGATTGATGGAGGAGGCCCTTACTGGAGTTCTTGGAGTTCTCAGGCAATGCCGCCACCAGGAAGGTGGATTTGAGGCTGTAGAATGACAAGATGGAGAAAGAGTACCGGAGAAGGAAGTATTTATAGAACAAAACGGGGAGGGGCAAATCTGACTTATCTCTTTGCCGCAACCATGAAATCCGAGGGTGTTCAGGTGGATATGGTAACTGTTCGCACGATAATCAAGGGATTGTGCTGGTGATTTGACAGCAAGCGGTCACGATTTTGAAGATATCTTACTGTGTAAGATCGCGTGGTCGGTCCATCGGTAGTTTTCTCTAACGGTAATATTGTCGATGAGCGTTCTGGAGAGATTCAGTTCGGGAAGTTGAGGAATTCAAAGAATCTGCAGGAGAATCAGGCCGAGGTTGTTTAGATTTGGTAATTAATTATCAATCAAGGGAAGTAATTGCGGAAAGGTATCATTAATGAGGAGAATTTTGGAGCATTAATGATTTTATACTCTGAAATTGGGGGGCATGTGTTGACAACGTTTTTGGACACGTATCTTTGGGCACGTGTCTAGAGTTAATAAGATGTAGATCGGCAGGTGGAGGAATGGTGACTAGTCTATAGGGGAGTTGCCGATGAAGGTGGTTGCTGATTGGGAAACAACCAAATATGACCAAGTCCACAAGTGGTGATGTATTCATGCCGATGACCAGTGTCGGTGTTTGCCGACGGCTGTAACAGGTAGTTTGCCGATGACCCTAAAGAAAAGCGTGGAGGTTGACGATTGATTCATGGCAGTGTCCTGATCGATTACGGTGGATAGTTTAATGTTTTCCTTAGTTATTAGGATTCATTTTGTATACGGGTTCCGTTTAATTTGGAATTCGAGTCCTAGTTGTGTCTGGTTGTAGCTCTTTGGACAGGGTATAAATGTGGACCCTAGGGCAATGTAATGAATGATCTATCAATCAATAAAACACAAGTTTTTACTCATATTCCAGCATCTACTTTTTTGACGACTTCATCATATTTTCTTTTTACTACGAGTTCTTAAGAATTCGTCGAGTCAATCTCGGCTTGTTCTCAAGTTCCGCGTGAGCACCTCTTGGCCGTGACATCCGGGCGCATCGCTCTTGTTGGGACCAACGTGTTCGAGTTACCACCTTCGTCGATTGCAAGGTCAAATCGGATGGCACGCGTTAACGTTTGCATCGGGTATTAGCCCTTTGTGATTGCAGATCAGCTTTTGCACCAACAGTAACGCAATCAGAATTAATCCGCAAGCGCACGGATATCGGTGAGCACTTCACCTGGGATATTATCTAGAGTATCGTATTTATATTTTTACCACTAGGACAAAGCGTGCATTTGACTAACCCGGTCTATTACTACTAACCTTTAGGCTACAAACTATGTGACTCGATGTGAGTGATGTATAGAGAAAACTACAACTGCACTCTTGTTCTAAACTTGGTAATGATGATCTACTATTCTGTTGGGGAGGCTCATGGAATCTAGACACCACAGAGGATGTTCGACCCGCACCTATAAACCCTATCGATCCTGCTAAAGGGATACGGGCTACAAAGGTAACTCGGAAATGTCACGTTCTTTGCTACTACCACGGTCCAGCTAGTCATGGGATATCTAAGAGTATCCTAGCCCAAACACCACGTTTACGCTAGAGATGATTACTCTAAACTCTACGTGAAGAGATCAAAGTAAACTCATAAACCAAAGAACAATAAAACGAAGAACTTACTAGAATTTAGAAGTCGAAATACTGAAGAATCCTAGGAGAAAGTCTCGGGTTAGGAGACTTGATCCCACAGGTACAACCTCGGAGTAGACACCGACAGGCCGGGCTTTCTCCGATCTACACCTCCACTCTATCTTTCTTAATCTAGTAGAACTAGTGTACTCTCACATTGGATGCTACTCCCTATGAGGTGGAAACCCTAAGGAACCTCTCTTTCTCAATCCTGTCTAGAAAATATGCTAATGAATAATTGGATTCTTCTCTCTAGGGGCTAGGGGGCCTTGCTTATATAGTCTTTTCAAATGAATATAGGTTGTCGGATCAAACCGACATTGATTGAACGGTTCTCCTTGATTCTTTAGGTCGGTGGAGCATGATCCGCGAGACTCGTGCTGATTGGCCAGTAGAGGAGGGCGGGCGCTTCGGGGGGTAGGGCGGGCGCCTCGGGGGTTAGGGCGGGCGCCCTGCCCCCAAGCCCGATCGGCCTCCCGTTCATTCCCGTGGCTTATGGAGTCTTCTAGATGATAGAAAATTGCGCGACACATTAAATTCTCTATGTAAACCAGACATGTGGGCTTTTCTTCCTTATTTCCTGATAACCCCATTCAGAAATAGATAAACAACAAAACTCGTGGCATTCTGTCAGATCAAACCCTAATTCTACGTGTTGTTTGTACATTGGTCCTTTTCCTTGTTTATTTGATAATTAAATTTGATACTTATGAACCGTCAAAAAACACCCCCATACTTAGGCTTTTACTCGTCCTCGAGAAAAGAATGGTTAAGAAAAATATCTAGGGTTAAAACATTGTAAAGCATTCTCTTCATACCTGTAGGGTGTTGTAAAAATCCACTGTGTACCGTAGTCAGGGAAAAATATGGCCAAAAGTAGAGGTCCTTTCTTCTTAATCCTGTCACTTAGAGTTTTTGTATATTTTTAAAAAGAAATTTAGCGTACCTTTATCCTCATATGTTCTCTTAGGTCACTCATTATCTTTTATATATCTCACTGAGGCTGTTTTAATTTGCAGAAATTCTCAAGCATACTTACCTTGCATCTGTTGCCTGATCAAAACGGTATCCGAGGAGAAGAATGCCATACTCTTATATCAAAGACTTTAGAAATTAAAAACTTGTCAACTCTTACTAGCATATTGCTTATTAGAGGGAGCATGGGCTATCATCTTCTTCTCTCACTTTTTTTTCAGGTGGATACCGAGGTACCCCTAATTCTACTGCCGGACACTTGTCCATTTTTTCTGCGAGGTTATCGAGCACTTGCTCCTTTTTATTTCCTTGAAATATTCATATTTTTGAATAGCCCATGCCTCTAACGCAATAATACTTCGGATGAGTGAATCTTTCTGAATAAATGTCTTGATCTTAGGAGCATGATAAATCTCTCAACATGGGTCTAATCTCGTTTTAAGCAAACTCAATACAGAGCAAATAGCTTTTATAATTATTATAATTAATATTTTTAGGTTTAGCAGGCATATAAAACACTGGGGATGTTAGCTAGAATTTTTTGAAGATTTTGAAATAAATTCTCCAAGCAACATTGATATCTAGAATAAGGTACTCATACTCTACCATCTTAAAATGACTTAAGTGACATAGGGTTTTTAAATGATTTTTAATAATTGCAAGTTTTCAGGAAATATCATAGAGTGAGATTAATCATGATTAGAAACATTTTAATCTTGTTAATTTATCATGTCGGAGACAATATTCTGCATAAACCAAGATATATGTTGATGAGGACATCCCAACCAAGCATGCTCCCTTTAATTCCATGCCAACCTCTACACCGACTACGCCGGCACCAGCCCAAGCCATTGATAGAGCAATTACACGTAGCCGAGCCAAGAAGCTACAACAAGAGGTGAACGCGCTACTTTGTGAGAGTTCTATTAACGTTAATGAGAATATTATACTACCTAAGTGTTCTACTTTGGTTGTGCTTAGGTATACACATGAGGAGGGAGGTGACCTGGATCGCAAGGATTGGAACAACACGGTGCAGAACGGACCAGTTGAAAGAAGGGCAGATCGGACCAGTACGGTGCAGAACGGACCAGTTGAAAGAAAAGATCATAACTTTCACTTTCGAGATGCTATGAAGGCCCATGAGCACTTGTTGGAAAGGTCTTCGAGTCTACCTTCCAATGAATCTAGTGGAGACTAGTTTGGATACTCCATACTTCCTGCAAACCAGAATCAGTACAGACTGCTCAGAAGGTCAACAGTTTGTCGTGACAGAATGTTGGTACAACTTGCAAAGTAAAACTGTACCAATCTACAGAGTTTCGTGGTGCATGGCATACGTTGCTGGAAAGCTCTTGGAGTCTAGTTTCACACCCAAGAAATGGTTTATCATTTGGACTTCCCAATAAAAAGTTATCGTCAGTTTATTGGAAACTGCTCTGGAGGCCAACAGTCACGCGAAGCCACTTCGGGAATCCATTTCGAGGGGACCTTTCACATTGCCTTCCCTCAGAAACTCTATTTCGTTTTCATACCTATCTAGCAAGGCTGTTGCTAGTATAAATACCCCCTAAGACTCATTGTAATCCAAGTCTTATGATATTGAGAATACAAACCACTTTGTTCAGCTGTGTGCTAACAAATTCAGAGAGAGATCTCTACCCCTTTGCTCTTGTGTTTTCCTTCGTGGAGATTACAGAAGCGGCCGCGTCATCGGCACCCAATCCGTGCTCCTGATCCTCGAGTTCAGGTTGTGTAGGTTGGTTCTTTGAGAGTGTGGTTGGGCGAATCCTTGGTTCAGGCTGCCGTATAGAGACGGTGGTTGGCTCCTTGTGCGTGTCGTCAGGTTGCACTAGTTATCCTCGCTGCTTGCAGCAAGTTATCGGCTGATCTTCAGCTAGTTATCCTATGTCGTGAAGATCAGGACAACGACCTCACCATATGTGTATGTGTAAAGTGTGTAGAGTATGTACCTGAATCATGGAGTGGTGTAGTCGAAGTGCGTTGGCATGTCGAGGGATCTCCCCCTTACTTGTTTTCTGCTTTCTTGCATAAAAATAAAGTAGAGACACACAAGACATAATAATAATCTTTATTAATCTTGAGGCATTTATTACAAATGACTAGTGATGAACTGAAGCTAATAATAGATCTAAACCGAATTTAAAGAAGAATAACTAAGATGTACTGCCTCAAGATCTAATCTAGATAACTTAGCGTCGCTCTAACTCCCTGATCTTCTTATTGGCACTAGTAAGATCATGCCTAAGACCTAGTATAACGGTGTTTTGGTTAGAGAGCTACCTAGTGATAGAGTTAACCGAGGACTGGAGCTCTATGATGACCTTGTCTAGCCTACGAATGTCCTCATCAATATCTACTATAGTCTTGCGGCGCTTAGGATGTGTCTCAAGAGTGTTGAGAGCATGCTTCGGGGCTGCCTTTGGAGAGATGAAACGGACTTTGGCTGCTCTAATCCCCTCGAAGTAAGGCCTCTCCTCCTCCGTAGTGTAGCGGATGCTGCTGATCTCGCCGCTCCGGTTGGTCTTGACTCCAACGAGCCGCTCATTGGCTCTGGGTGGCAGGATCCTTGTGCCGACTAGCACCTTGACGATGGCCTCCTTCTTGGCTGACTGTCCCTTGAGAAGTAGAGGCTACAAGGGTGCAGTGAGAACTGGTTGAGCATGGTAGGATTGGTAGAGCTGCGCTGGTGTGATGGCATGGCTGCTAGCTATCGCTCTGTGTTGGCCGGAACGAGAGCGTAGGCGTCGGGGTCTTCCTTGGGCTTCTTGTTGAGGTCGAAGGGGATGACTTCCCAATCGTTGTGGAACTCTTCGGCCATTGGAGCAGCGAGGGACTAAGCAAGCTCTAATAGAAGAAGGAGAGAAGGTTTGAATAAATTGGTGTTGAAAACCGACGTCAGGGGTCCGTTTATATAGGGGTCAAAAAGTGCCTATAGGGTTTGCTCGGGCTACTCCCGCCGCCATGCGTGCGAAACCTTCCATCTGTGTGATTATTTAGTTTACCATAAATGGGTTTATTGCGACGGGGGAAATCGGGACTGAGAGGAGGCAGGGGCTGGGCGCCCGCCCTCATCATCAGGGCGCCTGCCCTGTACCTGGCCCCTCTGTGGACCCGCTTCCTCGAGCGTGCTTCTAGATGCAGACTTTATTCGAAAAACATATACGTGGCCCAAAAACATCAGATTAAAAAGGTCGGGCTCTAATTCTCCATGGGAAGGTAGAAATGGATCACGTCTATTTCTTCTAATTCTTTATTGGGCTCTAAAAATAATTTAAGACGTTGACCATTTACCTTGAATAACGTACCTTCGTCATTTTGAAGTGTGATAGCTCCGTGGGATGATGAATTGATTACCTTGAATGGCCCTTCCCATTTACTCCAGAGTTTTCCATGCCCGAAAAGCTTCACCCTAGAATTAAAAAGCAATACCTTATCTCCGGGAGCGAACTCCTTCTTCTTGATCCTCTTGTCATGTCACCTTTTGACTCTTTCTTTGTAGATCTTCGAGTTGTGATAAGCTTTCTCTCGCCATTCTTCCAATTCTGATAATTGCATTCTTCTATGATCTCTAGCGACATCTAGATCCATATTCCATCTCCTTATGGCCTAGTGTTCTTTGAACTCTAATTCAACGGGTAGGTGGAAAGTCTTTCCGTACACCAATTGGTATGGGGACATTCCAATTGGGGTCTTGTATGCTGTCCGGTATGCCCAGAGTGCATCGGGTAACTTGTCCTTCCATGCCGTTCCCATCTCATTGACTATTTTTGAAGAATATTCTTGATTTGCTTGTTGGAAGTCTCTGCTTGGCCACTTGTCTGAGGATGGTAGGGAGTAGCGACGTTGTGACGGATTCCATGTTTTGATAGATAGTGCTTAAAGCGTTTGTCGATGAAGTGTGCTCCTCCATCACTTATCACTACTTCAGGGACTCCAAATCTTAGAAATATAATTTCTTCAAACATCCTCTTTGAACTGATGTTGTCGGCGTGCTTGCAAGGTAGTGCCTCTACCCACTTGGAGACGTAATCAACTACCACCAAGATGAACTCACACTTCTTTGATGGGGGAAATGGACCCATGTAGTCTATTCCCCAGACATCAAAGAGCTCAATCTGAAGGTTGTTGGTGAGTGGAGAGGCATCCCTTGTGTTTATGTTTCCGTGCCTTTGACATGGCCCACATCTTCTGATATATTGCTTCGTGTCTTCATACATTGTAGGCCAGTAGAATCCACATTGCCGGATCTTTCAATGTCTATGGAATGCTCCATAATGACCTCCATAAGGTGATGAATGACACCTGTCGATGATTTTCCATCCTTCCTTGGTGGTCACACATCTCCTGAGTAAGCCATCAGAGCATACTCGGAAGAGGTATGGCTCATCCCATAAATGTGAACGACTTTCTTGAATAAGCTTCTTCTTGTTCGCTCCTGGTGGTACACACTCTGAAACCATAAAATTAACAATATCTGCATACGAGGGGTCAAACATGTTAATCCCATAGAGCATGTCGTCTCGGAGTGAATCATTGATGGGGGTTTTCTGTGGATTCTTAAAATACATTCTAGACAAGTGATCAGCAACAGAATTTTCTACTCCCTTTTTATCTTTTATTTCCAAGTCAAATTCTTGAAGTAATAAGATCCATCTAATCAGGCGAGGTTTAGCATCTTTTTTAGTGAGCAGATATTTTAGTGCAGCATGATCAGTGTAAACAATTATTTTAGCTCCAACTAAATAAGATCTAAATTTATCAATGGCAAAAACAACAGCCAGAAGCTCTTTTTCAGTGGTTGCATAATTAAGTTGAGCTCCTGTCAAAGTTTTACTAGCATAAGCAATTGCATGATGCTTCTTATTTTTAGTTTGTCCCAAAACTGCCCCCACAACATAATCACTAGCATCACACATAATTTCAAAAGGCAACGACCAATCAGGGGGTTAAATGATTGGTGCAGAGATGAGTGGATTCTTTAATAAGTTGAATGATGTTAGGGATGCATCATCAAATTCGAAAGGAGCATCCTTGGCTAGCAAAAGAGTAAGTGGTCTAGCAATGAATGAAAAATCTTTTATGAATCTGCGATAAAAACCAGCATGGCCAAGAAAGCTTCGAATTCCTTTTATATTCACAGGTGGAGGTAGTTGTTCAATTACTTCAATTTTAGCTTTGTCTACCTCAATACCTCTTTTAGACACTAGGTGTCCCAACACTATTCCTTCCCTAACCATAAAATGACATTTTTCCCAATTAAGGATTAAGTGCTTTTCTTCACATCTTTGCAAAACCTTGTCTAAGTTTTCAAGACAACTATCAAAAGTTTTTTCCATATACATAGAAACCATCCATGAAAACTTCCATAATCTCTTTGATGATATCAGAAAATATAGACATCATGCATCTTTGAAAAGAAGCTGGTGCATTACATAACCCAAAAAACATTCTACGGTAAGCATAAGTTCCGTAAGGGCATGTAAAAGTGGTTTTGCTTTGATCATCGGGATGGATTGGGATCTGGTGATACCCTGAATATCCATCTAAGAAACAGAAGAACGAATGGTTCGCTAATCGCTCTAGCATCTCATCTATGAAAGGTAAAGGAAAATGATCCTTTTTCGTGGCTTTGTTCAGTTTTCTATAGTCTATTCACATCCGCCACCCTGTGACGGTGCGTTATGAAATTTGCTCATTCTTTTCATTCGTAACAACAGTCATGCCTCCCTTTTTAGGCACAACTTGGACTAGGCTCACCCACTCACTATGCGGCACAGGATATATAATCCCCGCATGCAGCAACTTTATAACTTCCTTTTTAACTACCTCTCTCATCGCATTGTTAAGTCTACGTTGGGGCTCTTGAGAAGGTGAAACAGAAGGATCTATTGGAATACGATGGGTACAAATCATAGGACTGATTCCTGTGAGATCTTGGAGTGAGTAGCCGAAAACTGAGTGATGTTTCTCAAGAATGGTCATCAATCGCTAGTTTGCTCCTGAGTAAGTTTAACACTAATGATCATAGGAAACTCTGGATTATTGTTTAGGAAAGCATAGGTAAGACCAAGTCTTAAAGTTTTAAGCTCTATGGGAGGTCTAGGTGTTTCTGCAAACTCATCTAAGGGTTTAGGTTCAGAAGGTTCAGCCTCTTCTTCTGTGAAGAAAGGAGCTTCGTCTTCTAAGTCTGGTTCATCTAAAAGCTCTAGAGATGCAGCCTTTACCTCCTCCATAGGATCAGGCAAAAGATATGACTCGGTCTTATTATTTAAGGAGTTATTGGAAATTTAAAAGTTTTTCCAAAAGAAATGTGTAGCCTTCTAGTATGACCTTCGTAAAGGAGTCTTATTGACACCGTTTTTGGGCACGTGTCTGGGATGGCAGGATAAGGTGGCAGTACGATGTTTACAAAGTGGGTTGCCGATGAGGATGGTTGCCGATGAGGGAGAGGTTGAACGTGATTAAGTCCACAGGCAGTAATATGGTGCCGATGCCTAGATAAGAAAGTCTGCCGATGACTATGGCAAAGGGTCTGCCAATGATGCAAAGAGGGAGTCTGGAAGCTGCCGGTCGTTATGTGGAGGAGTTTCGGTTTGTCACGAGGGATAGTTTTGTTATTTCCTTAATTATTTGCATCGTTTTGTATACGGATTCCGTGTAATTTGGAATTCGAATTCTAATCGTGTCTGGTTGTAGCTCTTTGAGCAGGGTATAAATGTAGACCCTAGGGCCTTGTAATCAATAAATCAATCAAGAAATCAAACACACGTTTTTACTCATATTCCAGCATTTACTTTTCGACGACTTCGTCATACTCTTAGGAATTCGTCGACTCAAGCTCGGCGTGTTCTCAAGTTCCGCGTGAGTACCTCTTAGCCGTGACATCCGGGCGCATCGCTGTTGTCAGGACTAAAGTATTCGAGTTATCACCTTTGCCGATAGCAAGGTCAAATCGGCTGGCACGCCTTAACGTTTGAATCGGGTATTAGCCCTTTGTGTTTGCAGACCAGTTTTGCATCAACACATCTTTTGGCACGCCCGGTGGGACAAGATTCAAGATCAAGATCAACATGTCGATCTCTGACCTCGATCAAGAGAACGTCATCCCCGTGACGGAGGCCAACCTCAAGGATGAGCAGAAGCAAGCTATTGCCCAAGCCATGGAAGAGTTCAAGCAGCAATGCCTGAGGTCTTTCAGCATAAACAGGAGCGGCGAAGTGGTCCAGAAAGATGCACTGCCGGCACCACGGTAGGTTACCTTTGACGCCAATCCTGGCAAGCTTCAAGATATGGTTGACAATGCCATCAATCGAGCGTTGATCAACCAAGCTGGTGTACTGTCTAATACGGTTTTCAATGCCGTGGCAAGAACTTTCAAGGAAGGACAAATCCCACCAGATTATGTGGGCCCCTCCCATCATCAGCCAACGGCACCAGAGGTCACGGCTCCATCGGCTGCCTTGACGAATGCAAGTGCACAATCTGCCGTCCCTCCAAGTACATCGGGGACTACTGGTGCACTATCTATGCCGATGGCAACCAACCCACAAATTTCAGTTGGGCAGCATAAACTGACAACAGATATGTTGGCATCGGCAATGTCAGGGTTGACTCTTCCTCCCAACTGGTGGGGTTACGGTATGCCTCCAGAGTTGACGCCGGGAACATCACAAATAACTGACATGAGAGGCAAAACTCCTATGACATCGGCACCTCCCAATGCGCCGGTGAACCAGAGTCCTCGGTATACCACAACTACTACTGCAAGGCCTCACACTGGAAATCCTCAAGATTCAATGTTCCAGATGCCCAACGCATCGGCAGAGTCAATGCTGATGCAACAGAGGCCTATGGCCCAGTCGGGGTATGTCAATTCAACGACGGTACCCAATTACCAATCATCGGCAGCACCTATGCCGATGAACGCTAATAATGGATGGCTTGGACAGCAAGCCTTTCCACAATCGCCCCAGCAGAGTTACCAAACTACAGGGTTCCAGCAAGGGCAGGTCTATCCCGGGTTCCAAGGTCAGGGGATTCCCAACCAGCCAATGAATTTTGGACAGCAACTCGGAGGACAGCCAATCGGTGGACAGCAGTTTGGTGGTCCGCAGATTGGAGGACAGGTGATCAATACAATGTTCCGCGCAGATCACGTCCCCAACAGACACGTGGAGGTTCGCCACCAAGTACCAGATCCGGAGCCGCCTCATCGGCAAGATGCTGATGCATATTGGGCCGATAAGATTGCTGAAGTAATGAGGGAACAATTTGGGATAAAACCCAAAGTCAACACTTACTCTTATCGGACACCGTATCCTCCCGCGTATGATTTGATCCCGCTTCCACATCGGTACAAGGTACCGGATTTTACAAAGTTTTCCGGACAGGACGACACGTCAACCATGGAGCATGTCAACAGGTTCATTATTCAATGTGGAGAGGCTGGTAACAGGGACGAATTGAGGGTTCGTCTATTTTCATCATCATTGTCTGGATCGGCCTTTACTTGGTTCATATCATTACCTCCCAACTCAGTAATTACTTGGGCCGATCTAGAGAAGCAATTCCACAAATACTTCTTCTCGGGGGTTCATGACAAGAAGATCACCGACTTGGTCAAGTTGAGGCAACGTAATGATGAGTCGGTTGAGGGATTTGTGCAGAGGATACGAGAGGTCAAGAATAAATGCTATAGCCTGGTTCTGGATGATCGGCAGCTAGCCGATTTGGCTTTCCAGGGTTTGTTGCCACATATCAGGGACAAGTATGCCTCCCAGGAGTTCGAAAGTTTAAGTCATTTGGTGCAGAGGATTTCTGATCAAGACATCAAGCCTTTCGAGCCTAAGAGGGCATGGAATAAGAAAGTGTCATTTGTTGATGAAGCAACAAGCTCAGATTCTGATGAAGAACCAGTAATCAGCTTGGCAGAGTGGGTAAAAAACAAGAAGCCGATGTCTTGTCCTTTTGGGCAGAAGGAACCAGAGAAGTTTGCTTTTGACACCGCTAAGGCTGATAGGATATTTGACTTTCTACTTCAGGAAGGTCAGATCAAACTGTCACCTAACCATGTGATCCCATCGGCAGAAGAGTTGAAGAGGATGAGATATTGCAAGTGGCATAATGCAACTTCCCATGACTCCAACGAGTGCAAAGTATTCAGACAGCAGCTGCAATCGGCTATAGAGTCAGGGAGAATCAAGTTTGACAGTTCCAAAGCCCAGAAGCCGATGAAGATAGACCAACATCCTTTCCCGACAAACATGTTGGATGCTAAGGGGAAGGCTAAGGTCTTAACATCGGAGACAGCTGAGAAGAGTGCATCGGTAGATCCTCAGCATCAAGTTACTACTGCCGATGCAAGAAGTAAAGGCTTGGTCCAGGAAGGAACTAGCTCAGGAAGGCTTCCTCGCTCTGGTATCGTCATAACTCATAGAAGGCCTCGAGAAAAATGGCAACAACGGGAAGATCGGTATCGGCGCCAGCAGGAAGATTATCGACGGGAAGAAGAAAGACGCCGACAGGAGTGGAATCGGCACAGGGATCATTGGAATTGTCCATTCTTCATCCATTGTTGGGAGGAAAATATCAAGCTTCCTACTGTCAGAGACTGCCCTGAGTGCAACGGTTATGATCGGTACGATAGGATCGATAGGCATTATCATGATGATGAACGGCGATTTAATGGGCCGATCAGAGGAAGGGTGTCAGTTCATGACCGGCTGGGGGGCAGATTTAGTGGGCACGACAGACTTAGTGACCGTGTCCAGTATTTTCCCAGGAACCAAGAAGAGCTCGAGGGAATGGCTGATGCGCGGGTTCCCGATGAATTCATATTTTGCAGGGATGCTAACACGCATCGTATGGAGTCAAGGGAGAACCGACGCCCGACGGCAAGGCAAAGGCCACTTCCTCCATGGTGCCCTGGAGGATTAACCAAGACACAGAAAAGGAGATTGCAACGTGAAAGGCAAGAAGAGCTAAACAAGGGAGAGAACTCTGGAAGTCGGCAGCCGTCAGACACTAAGAGGGAAGGTCCATCGGCAGGTGTCAACATGGTCTTCATGTTGCCGATGGAGTTTCTTGCACCAGCCAGTGATGATGAGTTGGAATTTTCTGATCAGATAGCTCAGTTGGCTCTGGATCCGATGACGGCTATCTTTGAGAAACCTGCCGATGACGAGAGGCAGCATCTTAAAACTCTGTTCCTCAAAGGAAGGGTTGATGGGCAGCCAATGACCAAGATCCTAGTTGATGGTGGAGCTGCTATTAATATTATGCCGTATGCAGTATATCGGAAGCTTGGGAAAGGGGATCAAGATTTGACCAAGACCGATATGATGCTCAAAGACTTTGAAGGAAACGTGTCTCCAGTCAAGGGGGCGATATGTGCAGAGTTGACCATCGGCAGCAAAACCTTGCCGACAACTTTTTTCGTGATCAGCGGAAAAGGTGCTTACAACTTATTGTTGGGAAGAGATTGGATTCATGCCAATTGTTGTATCCCATCTACAATGCATCAATGCTTGGTTCAGTGGGTAGGTGACAAGATTGAGATTGTCCCAGGAGATTCTTCTCATGTTATCGCGTCGGCAGAAGCGGATACTTACGAAAGGACCAGGTGCATTTCAGGAGAAGTTTGGGAGAAAGATTTTCTCAAAGTTGCCGATTATGAGATTCCACCGATCCAAGCAGTCGGTTCTGACGACGGTTTTTAATGGATAGATTCGCCGATGATGGAAAATTAGGCCAGGGATTCACATCGGCCGATGATTTGGTAGAAGTAGATATAGGTAGTGGTGATAAGCCTAGGCCTACTTTTATTAGTGCTAAATTAGATCCTGAGAGTAAGCAACAATTGACTAGTTTGTTAAAGGAATATAAAGATTGCTTTGCTTGGGATTATACTGAGATGCCTGGTTTAGACCGATCAATTGTTGAACATCGGTTACCCATCAAGTCTGGATTTCGGCCACATCAGCAACCAGCCCGCCGATGTAATCCTAACATTCTACCTGATATTAAGGCCGAAATCACCAAACTTATTGAAGCTAAGTTTATTCGGCAGTGTCGGTATGCCGAGTGGATTTCCAATGTTGTTCCGGTTTACAAGAAGAACGGGAAGCTTCGGGTGTGCATCGATTTCAGGAATCTCAATAAAGCTACGCCGATGGATGGATACCCAATGCCTGTCGCCGATCTACTGGTTGATGCTGCGGCTGGTCATCAGGTCATCAGCTTCATGGATGGTAATGCAGGTTACAATCAAATATTCATGGCGGAGGAGGATATTCCAAAAACCGCATTCAGGTGTCCTGGTCATGTTGGGCTATTTGAGTGGATAGTCATGACTTTTGGGTTGAAGAATGCTGGTGCTACTTATCAAAGGGCTATGAATTTTATATTTCATGAGTTCATCGGCAAGCTCGTGGAGATTTATATTGATGATGTGGTGGTTAAGTCTGGAGATTTCTCAAAGCATCTTGCCGATTTACAAAAAGTGTTAGAATGCACAAGGAAGCATGGATTGAAGATGAATCCCAACAAGTGTGCATTTGGTGTATCGGCAGGGCAGTTTCTTGGTTTCATGGTACATCAGAGGGGTATTGAAATTAGTCGAAGATCCGTTGATGCCATCAATAAAATAGTGGCCCCTACCAACAAAACCGAGCTCCAATCCTTGATCGGCAAGGTAAATTTTATCAGGAGATTTATATCGAATTTATCTGGTAGGATTCGTGCTTTCAGTCCTCTTCTTAAATTGAAAGCCGATCAAGAGTTTATTTGGGGAGAAGAATAGCAGTTGGCTCTGGATGAAATCAAGAAGTATCTAGTAAATCCTCCAGTTCTAGTTCCACCTCAACAAGGGAAGCCCTTCAGATTGTATTTATCTACCGATGGATCGGTTATCGGTTCAGCTTTAGTTCAAGAATTTGAAGGGAAAGAAAGGGTAATTTATTATTTGAGTAGGAGGTTGATTGATGCTGAAACCAGGTATTCGGCCATTGAGAAACTATGCTTATGCTTATATTTTTCATGTATCAAGCTGAGACATTACCTGTTATCGGCAGAATGCACTGTTGTTTGCAAAGATGACGTGGTCCGATACATGCTATCTATGCCGATTATGAGTGGTAGGATCGGTAAATGGATTTTAGCGCTGTCGGAGTTCGATTTGAGTTACGAATCGGCTAAGGCAGTCAAAGGGCAGATTATGGCCGATTTTGTGACTCAGCATTGCGGTCTAGTGGAAACCTTGGAGATTGTACCCTGGACGCTCTTCTTTGATGGATCTACCTGTGACCGGGGGGCAGGAATCGGCATTGTATTAGTTTCCCCTAAGGGGAGGAAGTATGAGTTTTCCTTGCCGATTGTTGCCACATCAACAAATAATCAGGCTGAGTATCAGGCTCTGATCAAGGGATTGGAGTTGTTAAGAGAAGTTCGTGCTGATGCTGTTGAAATATTCGGGGATTCTATGTTGGTTATAAATCAATTGGCCGGAAGCTATGAATGCCGAAGTGATGTTCTCATAACTTATTTCGAGAGAAGTATGCAACTGTTAAAGGAATTCAAGGATTTCCGATTGGAGCATGTTCCCCGATTGCATAATGAAGGCGCTAATCGGTTAGCTCAGCGTGCCTCGGGATATCAGCCAATGATTAATGCGACATCGGCAGTCGGTGCCGGTGATTGGAGGAAAGAAATTATTGATTATCTAAAAGATCCATCCAAAAAAGTTGAAAGACGGGTTCGATTTCAAGCAACCAAGTATGTGTTCCTTGAAAATGAATTGTATTATCGAACTATCGACGGAATTCTTCTCCGATGCTTGGGCGATGATGAGGCTAGAAGTTTGATGGGGGAAATCCATGAAGGAGTATGTGGAGCGCATCAGTCAGCTTTTAAGATGAAGTGGATGATTCGAAGGAATGGGTATTTTTGGCCAACCATACTTGAAGATTGTTTTAAATATTTCAAGGGATGTCAAGGTTGTCAAAAGTTTGGTAATATCCAGAGAGCACCCGCATCGGCTATGAATCCTATAATAAAGCCTTGGTCGTTCCGGGGATGGGCCATCGATCTGATCGGCCAGATTTATCCACCATCTAGCAAAGGGCATAAGTTCATTCTAGTTGCCACTGACTATTTCACTAAGTGGGTTGAAGTTATTCCTTTGAAGAAAGTCACATCGGCCAATATGATTGATTTTGTGAAGGAGCATATTATTTACCGATTCGGGATTCCCCAAACGATTACTACCGATCAGGGCACCATGTTCACATCGGGGGAGTTCGATGAATTCGCAATCGGTATGGGAATTAAAGTGTTGAATTCTTCTCCTTATTATGCTCAAGCCAATGGGTAGGCCGAAGCGTCTAACAAAGGAATTATCAAGCTTATTAAACGAAAGATTGAAGAAAATCCTAAGCGGTGGCACACATTATTGAGTGAAGCATTGTGGTCTTATCGGATGGCTTGTCATGGATCGACCAAAGTATCACCCTATCAATTGGTGTATGGACATGATGCAGTGTTGCCTTGGGAGATTAAGACTGGATCTAGGCGATTAACTTTTCAAGATCAATTAACTTCCGATGGTTATGCCACTTTGATGACCGATGAATTGGACGATCTAGCAGGGCATCGGTTAAAAGCTTTAATGAGTATAGAAGAAAATAAGAAGAGAGTTGCTAGATGGTATGATAAGAAAGTGAAGGCTAAAGAGTTTGCCGATGGGGATTTGGTATGGAAATGAATTTTACCAATTGGGACTAAAAGTTCGAAGTTTGGAAAGTGGTCTCCTAATTGGGAGGGTCCTTATTGGATAAGTCGATCGGCTCCTGGTAATGCCTACATTCTAGAAACCCTCGAAGGAATTGAATTTCCCAGAGCATTAAACGGCAAATATTTAAAGAAGTACTACCCCAGTATATGGGTCGATGCATAGAAGTTTAGGTGCCGATAACACTCCTATCGGCTGGATCCAAATGCTTGGGGACAAGACTTGGTGTTTCAAAAGCTTAGGTGCCGATAACAGTCCTATCGGCTAGACTAAAAGCTGAGGAAGAAGGAAAGCGCAGATATAATGCCGATGGAAACTCTATGTGTTAAGCAGCGTCTGGATTGCCGATATAGCGCGTAGCCGAATTTGGTTGGCTGCTTCCATCTCCTTGATGTCGTCATCGGCAGAACCTTCTATCGGCTTCAGCTTCTTCTTCAGTTGAAGTGCCTTGCGACCATGAACATTTCGCTCGTGCTCAAGAAGCCTGATGGTCTCTGGCAATTGGCTCTCTTCCTGTTGGGCTTGGGACAGAGCGTTCTCTACTTCCTTGAGTTCCGCCAACAGGGATTCTTTTCTTGCCGATAGATCGGATATCTTCTGCTTCAGCGCGTCTCCAGAAGATCTCAGGATACCGATGTCCTTGTGCTTCTCATCGGTCAAAAGCTTCTCTTTCCTCATTTCATCGGAGAGTTGAGTCTGAGCGGCTCTATCGGCAAGGCGCCGAGAAGCTCTCTGGTACTGCAGCTGGCGACTCTCCAGATGAGCGGCTTGGAACAGGATTTCTTCAACATCGGCTGGGATTTGGCCTCTGAGAGTTCTGAACAGGGTCTTGGTAGGGTCAGAATCATCAACCAATTGCGCTATGTCTTGGTGAAGGAGAGCTGACAATTCTTCCAGCCTGACCCTGATCTCTGCCGATGTGATGCCGACCGTCTGAGAAGAGCTTGCTTCTTCACCTTCTTCTTCAGAGAGATCGATGGCAAAGGAGAACAGGCTATCGGGAGAATCTTGTTCCTGGGAGGGAAAGCAAAATTAGCTCATACTCAGAGAATCGGCAAATAATGCTAACGGTAAACGGTGACTTACTTGCTTCAAGGCGATCTCTTGTCTTTGACTGAGAAGTACTGACGGAGCTACAGGCTGATCGGCCAAAGATGCCGATGGAGCTACAGGTTGATCGGCTGAGATTGCCGATGGAGCAATATCAACTGAAAGAAGACAAAAGGAGTTATGAGACTAAATAAGAATAAGTTCATCGGTAGCGATATTGTTAAAGTATGTTACCTGGAGGAGGGACAACGGTTGTCTGAACCGGGAGAACTGCCGATGGTATAACTGGACTCACCGGGCCAGTTGTTTGTTCACCCATGTCAACTGATGTATCTTCTGTTTGAGATCCTTCCTGTTGGGGTTCTTCTATCTGTGGTGCTTCCTGCACAGGTGGGGGAGATGGTGCTTGCTGTGGCTGGGCTTCTGGAGAAGAAGGAGAAGATTCCACCGGAATTGGAGATACCAGAGGAGGAGGGGGGATTGCTACCTTCTGGCGCTTTGTTCCAGTCTTAGCACCCGTGGTGCCCTTTCTCTTGGGTTGGCTAGACTGGGGGGCATCGGTACTCTCACGCCTGGCTTTCGCCGATGCGCCGGTTTGCTGCAATAATGAACAAGAGTTTATAAGCATAAATATAGCCGATATAAAGATAGTCAGCATAAAGGAAAAGATTTGACAAATTGCCTTGAAAGCCCACGCGAGAGTGGGAGCAGCTACCGTTGGTGATGTCTGGGTTCTTCTGGTGGTGACTTTCCTGAGGCGTACACCCCGATGCACGATGGAAGCTGGAGTGGGAGCATTGTGGCCGATTGAGGAAATCGGGCCTGATGGAAACAAGTTGATCGGCCTGCCACTCCTGCTAACCAACGGAGGAATATTATCAACCTGCAAAAGGAATACAAGGGTAAGCTGCCGATGGAGGTAATATTGAGAAAACGAAACGTTGGTTTGAATTACTTACAGTGTCATCAGGAACTTCGTATTCGGAGTCAATCATGCCGCGGAATGAAAGTGCCGATCTACAGAACAGATGCTCTTTCCATTCTGCCCACCATAACTTGTATGCCTGAGTGATAAAAGCAGCCGGGACCCATTCTGACAGATCTACATCTATATCGGCGTTTGGTGGTAGTTGGGCTGCTCGAGTCCACTCAAGAAGGTTGTTGATAGTTTCTCTGGGTTTTATCACATCGTCATAAGGAAGTGCAATCGGCAACTGGCCGAAAGCTAGCTGGCGAGCTAATGCCGATGGATTGTAAAATTCGTAAGTTTGAGGGGAGGTTTTTGTGCTACCAAAGAAATTCACTGGAATGATTCTGGGAGTCACAATTGCCATCATCACCTCATTGTCCCTGTCGAGAGCTTCATCAAATGGATTGAAGGTCAGAGGGAGCATGCTATCTGGGTCATCATAAGCCAACCATGGTCGTTCGTCTCTGGTCAAACCCTCATACAGAGTCTGGAAGAATCGGCCGATCTGATCTGGATTACCCCCTGAACCAGGCAGAACTATGACAGCTTCGCCAAAGTTCAAGGGGGCGCGTGTTGCCGATTCCTCTTCACCCAATACATGGTTTTCAGCTATATCTCTTGGGAAACGCTGTGTGAACAGGTTGAAGTTGAGACGCTTGTGCAGATGCAGATTGAGCCACATGTTGACAAACCACCAGGGGCCTCCCAAGTTGCCAGTGGATTGGCCGAGCAGAAGTTTCTGGGCTACTTGATGGAGAAGGTGGTAAGCAGCGCCAAGCAAGTATCGGCCGAGAGGGAATCGGCCACCGTTAGCCAGTCTTTCTGCTGCCGATAGGTAGACAGAAGTCGGTCCTGCCGATCGACCACAGAATACAAACTTGTCCAGCCACATGTTCAGAAAGGTGGTTTGTTCCTTTATGGTGACAGATCCTTTCCCACGGTACTTCTGAATGTACCCCGACCAACCGCCGATAGCGCGAGTCTCCACTTTGGCACTAGGGGCAGTATCAAAAAAGTGGGTGCTATCGGCAGAAGATATATCTAGACCAGTAAGCATGGCTACATCGGCAAGAGTAGGAGAAGCAGGGCCGTGGCCAAAGGCAAAAGCATTGAGGGTGTCTGACCAAAAGTAGGATGCAGCTATCAGCAGTGACTCGTTTCTATGCATATCGGCAATGGACAATCTGATGCATTGGGCTAGATTCCTTTCACCCCACTGAACTTCATTAGAGTTGCTGACCCTCAAGAACCAGTCTTTCCACCCTACAGTTGGGCTGGGCCAAGAGCGGAAGGTGTCCTTCCACAGATCTAAGGAAAAATTTTCGGCTCTGAAGGGGATCCTGTTGATTTCTGCGTTGAGAAGGTCAGTTGGATCTGGGTCCCCTAGAGGGCCGAGGCATTGAAGGTGTGGTTGATCGGTGGGGATGACAATTTTGTTGGACAATTCCTAGTGATTTTGGGCGTAAAAAGAAATACAAAGAGGAAAGAAAAGGAAGATGTTCAGTAAAATGGATTGCGAGTGAACAGGGATATGAAGAAAAATACAGAAGACGGGGTGGAGATTTGACCTCAGGGACGACGAACCCGACGGCCATCCTGCTGCGAAGGAAGTGTTTGAAGGCGCCGGAGTTGGTGAAGAGGGGTACTTGTCAGAGACCTTGGGAGTTTTTGGTGGCGCCGCCGCTAGAAAAGTAAAGTTGGGTAGTAGAATGGTGTGATGGGGAAGGAGTACCCGAGAAGGAACTATTTATAGGACAAAATGGGCAAGGGAAAATCCGACTTATCTCTTTGCCGCATCCGAGAAATCCGAGGGTACTCAGGTGGATATGGTAACTATTCGCACGGTAATCCAGGGATTGTGTGCAGGTGATTTGACAGGAAGCGGTCATTATCTGAAGATATTTTACTGTGCGAGATCTCCTGGTCGGTCCATCGGCAATATTCTACAACGGTCATATTGCCGATGGGCAGATAGAGGGGAAGTAACCGTTTGTGCGAATATCCTGGTCAGAACATCGGCAGATCTTTGTAATGGTATTGTTGCCGATGTACGGCTGAGAAAAAATGCCCGTTTAGAAAGTTGGGGATTTCGAGAAATCTGCGGAGGAATAGGATCAGAGTTGTTCAGATTGAGGTTGTCGGTTACCAGATTAGGAGCATTAATTGCGGAAAAAGGCATCATTACTGCAGAGAATTTCGGAGCATTAATGTTTTATACTCCGAAACTGGGGGGCATGTGTTGACACCGTTTTTGGGCACGTGTCTGGGATGGCAGGATAAGGTGGCAGTACGATGTTTACAAAGTGGGTTGCCGATGAGGATGGTTGCCGATGAGGGAGAGGTTGAACGTGATTAAGTCCACAGGCAGTAATATGGTGCCGATGGCTAGATAAGAAAGTCTGCCGATGACTATGGCAAAGGGTCTGCCAATGATGCAAAGAGGGAGTCTGGAAGCTGCCGGTCGTTATGTGGAGGAGTTTCGGTTTGTCACGAGGGATAGTTTTGTTATTTCCTTAATTATTTGCATCGTTTTGTATACGGATTCCGTGTAATTTGGAATTCGAATTCTAATCGTGTCTGGTTGTAGCTCTTTGAGCAGGGTATAAATGTAGACCCTAGGGCCTTGTAATCAATAAATCAATCAAGAAATCAAACACACGTTTTTACTCATATTCCAGCATTTACTTTTCGATGACTTCGTCATACTTTTTCCTTTTGTTACGAGTTCTTAGGAATTCGTCGACTCAAGCTCGGCGTGTTCTCAAGTTCCGCGTGAGTACCTCTTAGCCGTGACATCCGGGCGCATCGCTGTTGTCAGGACTAAAGTATTCGAGTTATCACCTTTGCCGATAGCAGGGTTAAATCGGCTGGCACGCCTTAACGTTTGAATCGGGTATTAGCCCTTTGTGTTTGCAGACCAGTTTTGCATCAACAAGTCTTCTAAATGGTTGTCCTATCAATAGGTCGAAGTCCCATGTATCAAAGATATAGAAGTTCAAATGAACCATGGAGCCTTCTACCATAAAGGGTAGGACATTAATAATTCCGAGACTGGGGACTAATCGTCTCGAAGATTCCTTTATGACCTTTGTTGTGGAGGTTAAAACCAAATTATTAAATAATTTAAGTGCAAGAGATTCAGAAATAATGTTGATTCCCACAACAGGATTATAGAGAGCATCAAATTGATCAGAATCATAAGTACAGCGTATAGTTATAGGAGGTGTGTCCAAACGGATAACATCAGAGGAAAGCTCTGACTCCTCCAACCATTCGCTACTCATGACTACAATAAGCTCTCTCAATTGATGTTCACTTGGCAAACAAATGCTAAAATTGCCATTCTGGGGTCTGTCTATAGAATGGTAGTTTGAAATGTTTCCAAAATCGGCAAAAAGATTAGATTCTATATCCAGCATGAAATCAGGTGGTGGAATTTCTCTCTTTTGTGGCTCAGAACTTGGGATAGCTAAAGTAGATGGGGAATTTGGCAGAGTGTCTACTTCGGCTTTGTGGGTTTCATCATGAAGGTTATTATCCATCTCAGCTTCTAGGATTCTATCTAGGATCACTCTAGTGTTATCAGTAGGGATGCGAAAGAAAAAACCACTAGACATAGTATGTAGCATTTGTTTATAATCTTTCTGAAGACCTCGAAAAAAGTGAAATAAAAGAACAGGGTCTTCAAGATTAAGGTTTGGACCTGATTCTAAAAGATCAGAAAAACGTTTCTAGGATTTTCCCAAAGTTTCATTATCTTTTTGTTTAAAAGATACGACTTCGAGTCTAAGGTCGCCGATACGGTCGAGGGAATAAAAATCTAGACAAAAGTTGGCTCGTAAGACTCCCCATTCACCTCGTTGTTGACTTAGCTTCTGACTATACCATCGTCTAGCTTCTCCCCTTAAATAAAAAGGAAAAAGCTTCCAACGTAAAGTCTTATTAGAAATGCCTTTAATGCGAAGACAATCACATGTTTGCTCAAAATCTCTAATATAAGGGTTTTCGTCTTCCTTTCCTGAAAAAGATAGGTTTTGAATCATGGCAATCAACCTGGAACTTAACCTATACTAGGATGTTTGGATAGGCTGTGATGACTCCCATGGTAAAAGTTCAGTTTCCGAAGGTGTTTCAAATGGATAGATCGATTTAGAATCTTGGTTTTCCATAAGGTAAGAGTAAAGAAAATAAAGAATGTAAAAAGATAAGATAAGATAAAAGTATAAATACAAGCTAGTAGTAAGACTCAAGGTTATCTTAGCAAATTGTCTTTCTCCGAGGCAACGACGCCAGAAATGCTTGTTGATATTTGGTAACGCAATCAAAATTAATCCGCAAGTGCACGGATATCGGTGAGCACTTCACCCAGGATATTATCAAGAGTATCGTATTTATATTTTTACCACTAGGAGAAAGTGTGCATCTGACTAACCCGGTCTATTACTACTAACCTTTAGGCTACAAACTATGTGACTCAATGTGAGTGATGTATAGAGAAGACTACAACTGCACTCTCGTTCTAACCTTGGTAAGGATGATCTACTGTTTTGTTGGGGAGGCTCACAGAATCTAGACACCACAGAGGATGTTCGACCTGCACCTATAAACCCTATCGATCCTGCTAACGTGATATGGGCTACAAAGGTAACTCGGAAATATCACGTTCCTTGCTACTACCACGGTCCAGCTAGTCAGGGGATATCTATGAGTATCCTAGCCCAAACACCACATTTACGCTAGAGATGATTACACTAAACTCTACGCGAAGAGATCAAAGTAAACTCATAAACCAAAGAACAATAAAACGAATAACTTACTAGAATTTAGAAATCAAAATACTGAAGAATCCTAGGAGCAAGCCTCGGGTTAGGAGACTTGATCCCGCAGGTACAACCTCAGAGTAGACACCGACAGGCCGGGCTTTCTCCGATCTACACCTCCACTCTATCTCTCTCAATCTAGTAGAACTAGTCTACTCTCACATTGGATGCTACGCCATATGAGGTGGGAACCCTAAGGAACCTCTCTCTCTGAATTCTGTTTGGAAAATATGCTAATGAATAATTGGATTGTTCTCTCTAGGGGCCAGGGGGCCTTGCTTATATAGTCTTTTCAAATGAATCTAGGCCGTCGGATCAAACCGACATTGATTGAACGGTTCTCCTTGATCCATTAGGTCGGTGGAGCATGATCCGCGAGACTCGTGCTGATTGGCCAGTAGAGGAGGGCGGGCGCCAAGGGGGGTAGGGCGGGCGCCCTCCGCCCCCACACCGACACCCCTCCTGCGCCCACGGCCAGTCGGGCCGCCCCGCGCCCACAGCCTCCCCCTGCACCGAAGGTGAGTGGGCAAGCTAGGCCCCAGGCGACGGAGCCGCTGACCCGCGGTCGTGCCGCGGCCTCCGAGAAGGGAGATGCCGGCCGCCGGAGCGCCAGTCCCGGTGTCAGCCAGGCGGGAGTCGCTGGGCCAAGGCCAACGCCTGCCCTCGAGGGGCCTGGGGCCTTGACGCGGGGTGGCTCGAGACCCACTGGTCGAGGTACCGTCAGGCGAGCCGTTCTCCCTGTTGACGGTTCTTAAGTATCAATTTTAATTATCAAATAAACAAGGGAAATGACCAATATGCAACCAACACCTAGAATTAGGGTTTGATCTGACAGAATTCCACGAGTTTTGTTGTTTATCTGTTTCTGTAGGGGGTTATCAGATAATAAGGAAGAAAGGTCCACATGTCGGGATTACATAGAGATATCAACGCACCGCGTGATTTTCTACCATCTAGAAGACTCCAGAAGCCACGGGAAGAAGACAGAGGCCGAAAGGGGCCAGGACCAGGGCGCCCGCCCTGGTGACCTGGGCGCCCGCCTCCTGCTGGATGCCAATCAGGACTCTCTTCGCACGGGATGTTCCACCGACCTATTGGATCAAGGAAAACATGGTACCACCTCGCCTACCGGCCCAAAAACGCATAGAGGAGGACTATATAAGGAGACCCCCTGGCCCCTGGAGAAGACATGAAGAAATTATCATAGAGATTGAGGGGTGCCCTCGAAGGAAAACCTCTTCTCTAATTAATATTTCTTTTTAGGCTTAGCAACCAATGTAAAGTAGAAATAGATCTTCTAGTTTCTACTAGATTGAGAGAGATAGAGTGGAGGTGTAGATTGGAGGAAGCCCGGCCAGTCGGTGTCTACTCCAAGCTTGTACCTGCGGGATCAAGTTCTCCTAATCCGAAGCTTGCTCCTAGGATTCTTCAGTATTTCGACTTCTAAATTCTAGTAAGTTCTTTGTGGGGGTATAAACCCCTATACCCTTACGGCTGGACTTGGGCCAGGAGGCTTGGCCCATTACGAGACGAGTCCAAAGCTTGATCCGACAACCTGGAGTTCCGCGCAAGGAAACAAGATGTGGAGATCAAGCAGGATTCTGGTCGGTTAGAATAGGAATTGATATCGAATTATCCATGGCAATTGTAACCGACTAGGATTAGTTTACAGATCTGTAACCCTGCCCTCCAGACTATATAAGGAGGGGCAAGGGACCCCCCTAGGACACATCATATTCTCTCAACACAAATCAATACAACCAGACGCAGGACGTAGGTATTACGCCAACTCGGCGGCCGAACCTGGATAAAAAGCTTGTCCGTGTCTTGCGTCACCACCGAGTTCGTAGTTTGCGCACCATCTACCGATAAACTACTACCGTGGGTATACCCCAAGGTAGACTGCCGACTAGCTTTCGTCGACAGTGGCGCGCCAGGTAGGGGGTGTGCGTGCAACTTTTCCGGCGAACAAGATGGTCACGATCCCAGCTTCCGCGACCGTGCCCGAAGGCCTCACGTTCACCGTCGGCCAGATCACGTGGACGACGTGCAGCGGCGGCTTCGCGACCACGGTTCCGAAAGAGATCCAGATCCAATCTGAGATCACGCCGTCTCCGACCACACGCATGACGGCACCAAGCGCCCGACCACCGTTCCCACTCTACAAGGGAAAGGAGATCGACTGCTCGGACCTCCTCCAAGCGCTCGATCGCGCTGACTCCAAGCTACTCGAAGTCTCCCAACTAATAGATGGAGTTCTGCGCCGGCCCGACCAAGCTGCTCGAGCGGATTTTTCGAAATCCCACCGGCCAACTCGTGTCGCCACACACGAACGGCTGGGAACGTCCCTGACGATAACCTCAACCCCCTCAGGACGATCCGTCGAGCTCAAGAAGGAAGACTATCCTTGCGGCCTGAACAACTCGGCCTCTGTTTACTCACAGCATGTCCAATCCGTTTTCAGCAAGGCGGGTTGGTCGCCGACAAGGAACAATCGTCACCATGTCAACATGGTGACAATCCGAGAGCTACGGGACGGCCAGGTTTCCAGCACCAACTCAAGCACCGGCTCCGTCCCCACCGAGGTTATAAACACCGAAGACGAGGGCTACGACCTGGATTTTCCTTCACACCCTCCGGGTTTCGACCGATTCCCGATATTCCCCCCCGGCGAGGGGATATTGTGTTCAATGTCAGCGCCGAGGAACCGGCCGTTGACGGAGAAACAGATGACCAGAGGCAACTCCGCGAACAGCGTAACGCCGATCGCGCCCGACGGCGTGCGGACGAGCAACAACAGATGCCACCAAATAACCTCAACGATGCCTTTGACATGGTCGGGGACCAGCCAGTCTACAAAACGCCAAGCGCCAACGTGGCTGTCGCCATGGCCAACCTGGATCGGCTTCCTGACACCCCCGAATGCCAGGGAGTCCGGACCAGCATCCGAGCACACCTGATCGCCGCAATGGGACAGACAGCCACTCTGCTCAAGAGAGTCCAGGACGTCTCTTATACGGAAGCCGCCTCCGACCAGACTAATCGTAGCCAGGTCTCACCCAGCAGGCGTCACCGCAGCCGCTCCCCCGACAACCGTCGAGGGGACTCGCGGCGCGACGATGGTGGTCGGGACGCCGATGGCCGCCGCAAGCAAATTCATGGCGTACGCGGCCAAGAAGAAGATCAACACAGGGATCTCCGCCACAACATCCCTTCCAAAGATGCCCGGGACCGCATCAATAGGCGCGCCGCAGAGAGAGCAGTCCACGAAAACCTGCGCCGCATCGAGTACGATGCGACCCACGGTCCTCCGGGCCTAAGACAGTTCTCCTCACACCTCCGCCAGGTCGTGTGGCCCCGCAATTTCAAGCTCGAAAAACTTAAAAAATACGACGGCAAGGAAAATCCAGAGAACTGGATCACTCTCTATGAAATCGCCGTCCGATCAGCGGCAGGAGACGAGCACGTCATGGCTAACTACTTCCCCGTAGTCCTCGACCAGGCTGG
Source organism: Sorghum bicolor (assembly GCF_000003195.3). Classification (NCBI taxonomy): domain Eukaryota; kingdom Viridiplantae; phylum Streptophyta; class Magnoliopsida; order Poales; family Poaceae; genus Sorghum; species Sorghum bicolor. Next base: position 17,830,393 of record NC_012873.2, on the reverse strand, counting down.
TCATCAGTGGCTTCTCGGCTTGCCCGAGGACTCCTTCGACTCTTGGGAAGAGCTACGCCAGGCTTTCATCGACAACTTCATCGCCACATGCGAGCAGCCCGGAAACAAGTATGACCTTGAAAGGATAAGAGACAGGAAGAATGAACCTCTGCGCGATTACATCCGACGATTCTCGGATATGCGCCTCAAAATCCCGAAGATTTCTCATGACGAGGCCATCTCAGCCTTTATCAAGGGCTTGCGTTTCCATGAAGCGCTGAGGAACAAGCTGTTGCGTAAGTGCCCATCAACGGTAGCAGAGCTCCTCGCCACTGCTAAAAATTACGCCGATGCCGATGACGCAGAAAAACTAATCCGAGACGATGCGAGAGGCCCCGACCAGCCTTCCCGGCGAGATGACGGTCGTGGTCGCTACGATAACAGAAATCACCGCCGCTCCGACAACCGCGATCACCGAGAGGGTTGGGATCGGCGGCGCGACAGCCGCGACGACTTCAGAGGAAAGCGCCCTCGCGACTAAGACCACGAAGTAAATACGGTCAAACGTCCCAATGGACGACGGGACTACCAAGACGACTACAACAAAACGTTGAAGGGACCGTGCCAGCTACACCCAAAGTCCAACCATACCATGGAAGAGTGCCGCGTCCTCAAAAGTATCTATACACGGCGGGCCGCCCAAGAGGACTCCGCCAAGAAAAATAACAAGCGCGACGGGCACGACCACGAAGATGAGGATGAGGACCAAGATAGGGACCCCCGACACTAATACGTCAGCCCCACTGACGTGGTCCACTCCATTTTCGGGGGCAAGGTCTCCACTGAGTCCAAGCGAGAAAGAAAGCTGTTAAAGAGAGCCTGCCTCAACATAGACAGCACGGACGGGCTGATCGCAGATCCGAAATTTCCCGCGTGGTCCCACAGGGAGATCTCGTTCAGCAGGAAGGACCAGTGGGCCGCTATCCCAGAACCGGGTCGTTTCCCACTGATTCTTGACCCCTGCATCAATAGCATCAGATTCGAGCGCGTGCTCGTGGACGGGGGAAGCTCCATCGACATCCTCTTCCGCAACAGCCTGCCCGCCCTCAAGATATTATCGGCACAACTAAAACCTTACGACGCCCAATTCTGGGGGGTTTTGCCAGGTCAAAGTTCAGTGCCCCTTGGACAGATAACATTGCCTGTCCAATTCGGCACACCCGACCACTTCCGGACGGAGTTCATCAACTTCGTAGTCGCGGATTTCGACGGGACCTATCACGCCATACTGGGCCGCCCATCGCTGACAAAGTTAGGCTCATCTCGGGCCCAAATCCCGCGGGGTATTTTCGTCCAGGACATCCATGAGCCGAGCGTAGGCTCCTCCCTAGTCGACAAGCAACCCACCGAGGCAATGCTCATAGACGACGCCACTCCGACAACCGGTGGGCGTGACTGGCGTACCCCGTTCATCAAATACATATTAGACGGGACAGGTTTTCAGGACAAAACAGAGAACGAGCGCCTCATCCGACGATAAAAGAACTACATCCTGGTCGACGGAAAACTCATGCGGAAAAACGCAAGCTCCGAAGTACTGCTCAAGTGCATACCCCAAGATGATGGTATCAAGCTCTTAGAGGACATACATGCTGGATCCTGCGGCAATCACGCCGCATCTAGAACGTTGGTCGGAAAGGCTTTCCGAGCAGGTTTTTATTGGCCAACCGCGGTCGGCGACGCAGAAAAACTGGTTCGACATTGCGAAGGATGTCAGTTTTTCGCTAAGAGGACCCATGTACCTGCCCATGAAATTCAAACCATCCCGTCGTCTTGGCCCTTTGCTTGCTGGGGGCTTGACATGATCGGACCATTTAAACCAGCCCCGGGCAATTTCAAGTTTGTCTTCGTGTTAATCGACAAGTTCTCCAAGTGGATTGAATACATGCCCATAGTCAAGGCAACCTCCGAGAAGGCTGTGGAGTTCCTCAATCAAATCATACACATATTCGGCATCCCGAACAGCATAATCACCGACCTAGGCACTCAGTTTACTGGCACCACCTTTTGGGACTTCTGCGATGACAGAGGCATAGTCATAAAATACGTGTCAGTGGCACATCCACGTGCCAACGGTCAAGTTGAACGTGCTAACGGAATGATCGTTGACGCCCTAAAGAAAAGGTTGTACACCGAAAACGACAGAGCACCCGGTCGATGGATGAAAGAATTGCCGGCAGTGGTCTGGGGCCTCCGAACTCAGACCAGTCGAAACACAGGGGTGTCTCCTTACTTCATGGTGTACGGTGCAGAGGCGGTCCTGCCGTCCGACATACACTTCGGATCCCCTAGAATCGAACACTTCGACCAGGCGACCGCCGACAACGCCAGAGAACTCGAAATCAATTGCATGGAGGAAAAACGTTTAGATTCTTGCCTCCGAACAGCAAAATATCTCGCGGCAGTCAGGCGATACTACAACAGGAACGTCAAAGACCGTTCCTTTGTGGTCGGCGATCTGGTACTTCGATGGAAAACAAGCCAGGAGGGAATGCACAAGCTATCCACTCCCTGGGAAGGACCTTTCGTGGTGACCGAGGTCACACGACCCACGTCCTACAGATTGGCATAGCCAGACGGAACACGAGTGCCTAACTCTTGGCACATCGACAAACTGCGACGTTTCTATCCATAAAGTTTTGATAACTTTCCTCTGTAAGTATCTTATAATTTTTGATAATGAAATTCTCTATTTTTTGCCTATACCTTGTCGCACACAGCACTCGGCAAAACTCCTGCAATGGATGCTCCTAGCGACTACCGAGACGAATACGGTGACACGTCACTCAGATATTCTTACAGCGCTCAAAACAACAGTCATGACAAAAAACAAACTTTATTACAAACTTTACACACAAAGTTTACAATAAATACCCTGACGGGCAGACACTAGTCTATTCCTACGGACTACTTTATTGGCCTAGCTGCTCGGGCTGATCACCCGCCTGGCCCTGCTGCCCGGACGAAGGGGTCGGGGCCACCGGCGCCTGGCTGGTCGAGACCGCAGGCGTCGACCGCCCATCTCCCGCAACGGACGCGCCCGACAACTCCCTGGCCGACCTATCTGAACTCGGCTGGTCTGGAGGAGTGGCCGTTCCGCACAGATTGATGTCGCCGATCACCGTCGACGACAAGTCCAGCAGACTACCCCGAAGTTCGTCCGCTTCCTGAGGGCCGACTTCCTTCGGGTACCCCTTCTCCAGCCTGCTCAAGTCGACCAGGGGGTAGTGGGCGCGCACCATGCTGAGGACGTGCGCACCGGCAAACTCCCCAGCGTCCTTCACAAACTGCTGGAGCCAGTCCCACGCCCGTTGCGCCTTCTCGACCGGGGTCAACTGCGGCGCGCGGGGCTGGCTCTCCGGGAGCTCGGGACTGATCAGGTCTAGGACCGGGGACACTCCCTTCCAGATCCTGCAACAGTTGACCTTCCAGGAGTCCCGGTCCTTGATCAGATCATCCAGGTGCTTCTTGGCGTTCACCTTGAGCACTGCAAACGAAACAAGGCGTTATTTTCGGCATACTAAACAAACAAAGGGGCGACAAGCAGCAGCTGACAAGGCGGCACCCATTACCAGATAATTCCCGGTCCTTTCGGCCCAATTCCTCTCCTGCTCGCCGCCCGGACTCCAGCGCACCGGCGAGCTGTTGGCTGAGCTGCTCCTTCTCTTGTCGGAGGCGCGCCACCTCCTCCTCCAAGTCTGTGTGAACCATAAACTGGTCAGTAAAGCAAACTACACAAGTACGCAAAGCTGCTCGGAGCGTGTGACTAACCTTCTCGCTGCCGGTACTGGTCGGCCAAGCGACGAGTGAGGTCGAGACGACGCTCCTCCTGGGCACTCATCTCGGCCACCTTCTCCCCGACCTCCGAACGCAGCCGGTCTACCTCCGCGGCAAGGGCCTTGTTCTCGGCCATGATGCCTTCTATCTGGTCAAAGCACCGTTTCCGATACTTTGCCGTTTTCATTGCGCCCTACAAAGCGAGTATATAACGACCATGCAAAACACGGCATAGAATGTACAGCAGTACAAAAGGTCGCTTACCTTGACTTCGTCGACGAGGCGTTTGGCCGCGCGCTCCACCCTGGCGGCCTCTTCGGTCTCGGCGAGCTCCTCATGCCCGATAAAGTGATCCCCGCGTTGGCGCCACACATACACGTGTTGGCGGCCATCACGGGGACGACCCTCAATCTCTTCCACCTCATCATCGGAGGCCGCCCGGGTTTCCTCCTCCTGTGCTGCGTCACCCCCGGTGGTGGTCCCAGGTATTACTGGTCCTCGGACCAGACCTGGGGAGCCCGCAGCCGAAGAGGCTCCTGCTCGGGGCGGCGTGGGGACTTCACTCCCCCCGGTAGGTGGAGCGGTCGGAGATCTTCCCTCCTCTAAGAAGCCAGTTGGGGGAGCCTCTCCAGCCCTGGTCGGGCTGCCTGTCGTAGTCGGTGCCGCGGACGGGAGCCCCTCGGTGCTCCCAGGCGCGACTGCAGCTGTTGGCTGCTCTGTGGTCTGGGGGGCCGTATCCTCAGCAGCATGGACTGGCTCGCCCGTCCCTTGGCTGGCAGCCTGGCCGGGGTCGACATCCGACGCCGCACTACAGGAACAAAAGTGTAATTTCAAAAAAAAAAAATCAAAGAGGAGTCCAAAATACGTAAGTCGAACACTTACAGGTCTGATCGACGGTGGGTGGCGGTGAACCTCCTCCTCGCCCGGCCGGTCGGCACCTGCGCCCCCGTCTCGACAACTTGCGGTGCAGGGGCGTCGCTGGCCACTCGATCAGTAGCGGCCGGCGCATTATCTGGGCGACCCCGGGGCCGTCGGACCAACGACGGCGCAGCCTCCTCGTCGTCGTCGTCGTCGTCAACGATCCGCACGAGCCGACGACGCTTCGGTGCTTGGCTGCTCTCCGCCGGTAGATCTGCCGGCAGCTCCGGTGTCGGCAAAGGATCTGCCGGCAATGGCCTCTTCCCCGCTACCCTCTCCTCGGAGGTCGGGACGGGGCGGGCTTGGTCCTCTTCACTGCTGGTGTAATGAGTACACCGAGCAGCGTCCTCCTCTGGCGGGTCTTCTCCCGCAGGATTTTCCATCCCCGGTGCCAGTGATACATACACTGTGCACCGGTCGACATCGCCGATCTGCAAAAGCAACAGAGATGAGTCAGCTGCCGACGATATACGAATGCTAAAACAAAATAATCTGCTACATACCTTTGGTGCTGGTCGTCCTAACTTGAAGGCTTGCACCCGATCACTGCCACGGATGAAGCCTCCGTCCGCGAAGTTAAACATCTCGTTCAACAGCTGTTGTACCTCCGCTTTCTCCAAGATCTCTGGCCGCATCCTGGTCGGGTCCACGCTTCCGGCATACTCGTACGCCGAGTGCACCCTCTTCTGGCAGGGCATCACCCGACGACAAATGAAGTTGCCGACCACGCCAAGCCCGTCCAGGCGCGACCAGTCGATCCGCTTCATGAGATCCGCCACTGGACCGTCGAACTCCGGGCGGTCGGTCCAGCTCATCCTCTTCTCAGGAATGTATCCCACGTCGCAGAATGTGGAGCTGCCCGGTTCCTCCCTGATGTAGAACCACTTCCTGTACCATTCGGTCAAGGAAGTGTTCCATGGACAGTGCAGGTAGCGATTCTTCATTCCATCACGAAGGTTGAGGTATACTCCACCTGCAACCTTGGAGCCTCCAACTGCTCCCTTCTTCCTCAAGCAGAAAAGATACCGAAAAAGATCGAAGTGCGGCTCTATGCCAACATAGGCTTCGCACAGGTGGATAAAAGTGGAAATGAGGAGAATTGAGTTCGGGTGCAGATTGCAAATCCCGATCTCATAGTACAAAAGAAGACCTTGAAGAAAAGGATGAACAGGAACACCAAAGCCCCTCTTAATGAAATCTTCAAATACAACGATCTCACCGGCGCGAGGGTCGGGGTAGCTCTCCCCCTCCGGTGCCCTCCAGCCGCCGAGCTCCGGGCCGTGCAGGAGCCCCATATCGACGAGGTCACCAAGAGATTTTGTGGTGCTGCGAGACTTCTTCCACTCCTTGGCCATCAGTTCGGCCCTCTTCCTGGAGTCGCTCTTCGCCATTAGAGGTGCGAATGTGGGCTTGAGTTAGGAAGACGCAGGCGATTGGGGGAGATGAGAGCGGAAGGTTTGAAAGCAATGGCAGGGTAAGCAGTACAGGCGGAACTATCAGGCTCTTATAACCCGCAACTCCACCTCTCCCACTTCCCGAATTCTCGGGAAGTGGGCGGGCCATGCGGCGGACGCGGCGTTTCAGTTTACAATGATTATAGACAATTAATGCGGCGGATTTTTCGTACCAATTGATGGTTTCCTTTTCTCAAACCATGCAAAGGCGGCTGCACAGTTGCCAGGCGCAACTTTTCATGCATCCGTCTGACACCCCGTCAGGAGGCCTCGTCACGTCAACTTTAACTGGGAAGATCTTTTCAAAAAACAAGAAGACACATACGCCAGAAAGTCAACAATCCAGGGACTGCACCGACCATCGGGCATTCGACACTCGGGGACTGGTCGCCCAGTCTATCAGCTCGGAACTTCAAGGACTGCGCCGACCACCGAGCACTCGACGCTCGGGGACTGGTCGTCCAGTCTATCAGCTGGAAGCTTTAAAGGACTACACCGACCACCGAGCACTCGACGCCCGGGGACTGGTCGCCCAGTCTATCAGCTAGACGCTTTAAAGAACTGCACCGACCACCGAGCACTCGATGCTCGGGGACTGGTCGTACAGTACAGCGACACAGAATTCTAAAAAGCACTTGGTGCTTGGTGACTGGTCGACTAATCTATTCAATTGCAGTCAGACTGGTAAATTCCACTTTTTAGACCTTGCTACAAGGCTCATACTTCGCCTTCCAGCAAGCTCGGAACGATGCATCTGGCGATGCATCTCAGTTACAGAATTTCTTTGAGGACTTTTGTTTTGACCCTAGCACCACGTGCCTGCGTCACCTACTACCAGGCTCGGGGACTAAGTGGGCACACTTCACCTTGCGGTGAATTTGCTTGCTTTTTTGATGTTTATACCTTTCAAAAAAGTAAAGTGGGCACACTTCACCAGGAAAGAAATCTTTTTTAATTTAGAGCACCATGCATTCTTCGAACAACCTGCTTCTTTGAACCTGCTTCTTCGATGTCAATGTTGATCAACTGTCTTTTGAGTTGGTCAAAATACCGTTGCAACTGTTCGGGCAATTTTCCTGAAGACGTCAAGCCTCACTGATCGAAGAAGCTCAAGACGGCGTGTTACACCATAATACATGGTGCTCGGGGACTAGCTGTGGGGGTATAAACCCCTATACCCTTACGGCTGGACTTGGGCCAGGAGGCTTGGCCCATTACGAGACGAGTCCAAAGCTTGATCCGACAACCTGGAGTTCCGCGCAAGGAAACAAGATGTGGAGATCAAGCAGGATTCTGGTCGGTTAGAATAGGAATTGATATCCAATTATCCATGGCAATTGTAACCGACTAGGATTAGTTTCCAGATCTGTAACCCTGCCCTCCAGACTATATAAGGAGGGGCAAGGGACCCCCCTAGGACACATCATATTCTCTCAACACAAATCAATACAACCAGACGCAGGACGTAGGTATTACGCCAACTTGGCGGCCGAACCTGGATAAAAAGCTTGTCCGTGTCTTGCGTCACCACCGAGTTCGTAGTTTGCGCACCGTCTACCGATAAACTACTACCGTGGGTATACCCCAAGGTAGACTGCCGACTAGCTTTCGTCGACATTCTTGTTTTATTGTTCTTCTGGTTTATGAGTTTACTTTAATCTCTTCGCGTAGAGTTTAGAGTAATCATTGCTGGCGTAAACGTGGTGTTTAGGCTGGGGTACTCATAGATATTCCCTGACTAGCTGGACCGTGGTAGTAGTGAGGAACGTGACAATTCCGAGTTACCTTTGCAGACCATATCTCGTTAGCAGGAAGGATAGGGTTTATAGGTGCGGGTTGAACATCCTTTGTGGTGTCTAGATTCCGTTAGCCTCCCCAATAGAACAATAGATCATCCTTACCAAGGTTAGAAGGAGACTACGGTTGCAGTCTTCTCTATTTATCACTCACATCGAAAGACATTCTTTGTTGCCTAAAGGGTAAGTAGTAATAGACCGGTTAGTTAGATGCACTCTTTCTCCTAGTGGTAAAAAAATAAATACGATACTCTGGATAATTTCCCGGGTGAAGTGCTCACCGATATCCGTGCGCTTGCTGATCAATTCCTTATTGCGTTCCCAAATATCAACAAGCATTTCTGGCGCCGTTGCCGGGGAGAAAGACGGTTGCTGAGATAACCTGAGTCTTACTACTAGTTTGTATCTATACTTTTATCTGTTCTTATCTTTTATATTCTTTCTTTATTTTCTTTACTCTTACCTTATGGAAAACCAAAATTCTAAATCGATCCATGAGTCTGCGATCCCTTCAGTAACTAACCTTTTACCATGGGAATCATCACAGCCTATCCAAACATCCCAGTATAAGTTAAGTTCTAGGTTGATTGCCATGATTCAAAACCTATCTTTTTCGTGAAAGGAAGACGAAAACCCTTACCTTCATATTAGAGATTTTGAGCAAACATGTGATTGTCTTCGTATTGAAGGCATTTCTGATAAAACTTTACGTTGGAAGCTTTTTCCTTTTTCTTTAAGGGGAGAAGCTAGACAATGGTACAGTCAGAAGGTAAGTCAACAACAAGGTGAATGGGGAGTTTTACGAGCCAACTTTTGTCTAGATTTCTATTCCCTTGACCGTATAGCCAACCTTAGACTCGAAGTCCTATCTTTTAAACAAAAAGATAATGAAACTTTGGGAAAATCTTGGAAACGTTTTTCTGATCTTTTAGAATCTGGTCAAACCTTAATCTTGAAGACCCTGTTCTTTTATTTCACTTTTTTCGAGGTCTTCAGAAAAATCACAAACAAATGCTACACACAATGTCTAGAGGTTCTTTCTTTCGCATCCCTACAGATGAAGCTAGAGTGATCCTAGATAGAATCCTAGAAGCTAAGATGGATAATACCCTTCATGATGAAACCTACGAAGCCGATGTAGACACTCTGCCAAATTCTTCAGCTACTTTAGCTATCCCAAGTTCTGAGCCACAAGAGGAAGAAAATCCACCACCGGACTTAATGCTGGATATAGAATCCGATCTTTTTGCCGATTTTGGAAACATTTCAAACTACCATTCTATTAACAAACCCCAAAACGGCTAGTTTAGCATTTATTTACCAAGTGAATATCAATTGAGAGAGCTTATCTCAGTCATGAGTAGCGAATGGTAGGAGGAATCAGAGCTTTCCTCTAATGTGATCCGTTTGGACACACCCTCTATAACTATACGCTGTGCTTATAATTCTGATCGATTTAATGCTCTTTATAATCCTGTTGTGGGGATCGACATCATGTCTGAATCTTTTGCGCTTAAAATATTTTAAAATCTTGTCTTAACCCCCACAACGAAGGTCATAAAGGAATCTTCGGGACGATTAGTCCCCAGTCTTGGAATTATTAATGTCTTACCTCTTATGGTTGAAGGCTCCATGGTTCATTTGAACTTCTATATCTTTGATACATGGGACTTCGACCTGTTGATAGGACAACCTTTTAGAAGACTCCTTTATGAAGGTCATACTGGAAAGCTACACATTTCTTTTGGAAAAACCTTTAAATTCCCAATAACAATTTCACACTCCTTAAATAATAAGGCCGAATCATATTTTTTGCCTGATCCTATGGAGGAGGTAAAGGCTGCATCTCTAGAGCTTTTAGATGAACCAGACTTAGAAGACGAAACTCCATTCTTCACAGAAGAAGAAACCGAACCTTCTAAACCTGAACCCTTAGATGAGTTTGCAGAAACACCTAGACCCCCCATAGAGCTTAAAACTTTACCACCCGGTCTTACATATGCTTTCCTAAACAATAATCCAGAGTTTCCTGTGATCATTAGCGATAAACTCACTCAGGTTCAAACTCTGCGATTAATGACCATTCTTGAGAAACATCACTCAGTTTTCGGCTACTCACTCCAAGATCTTACAGGAATCAGTCCTATGATTTGTACCCATCGTATTCCAACAGATCCTTCTGTTTCACCCTCTCGAGAACCCCAACGTAGACTTAATAACACTATGAGAGAGGTAGTTAAAAAGGAAGTTATAAAGTTGCTGCATGCAGGGATTATATATCCTGTGCCGCACAGTGAGTGGGTAAGCCCAGTTCAAGTTGTGCCTAAAAAGGGAGGCATGACTGTTATTATGAATGAAAAGAACGAGCTAATTCCGCAACGCACCGTCACAGGATGGCGGATGTGCATAGACTATAGAAAACTAAACAAAGCCACGAGAAAGGATCACTTTCCTTTACCTTTTATAGATGAGATGCTAGAGCGGTTAGCAAACCATTCGTTCTTCTGTTTGTTAGATGGATATTCAGGGTATCATCAGATCCCGATCCATCCCGATGATCAAAGCAAAACCACTTTTACATGCCCATATGGAACTTATGCTTATCGTAGAATGTCTTTTGGGTTATGTAATGCACCAGCTTCTTTTCAAAGATGCATGATGTCTATATTTTCTGATATGATTGAAGAGATTATGGAAGTTTTCATGGATGATTTCTCTGTTTATGGAAAAACTTTTGATAGTTGTCTTGAAAACTTAGACAAGGTTTTGCAAAGATGTAAAGAAAAGCACTTAGACAAGGTTTTTGCAAAAATGTCATTTCATGGTTAGGGAAGGAATAGTGCTGGGACACGTGTCTGAAAGAGGTATTGAGGTAGACAAAGCTAAAATTGAAGTAATTGAACAACTACCTCCACCTGTGAATATAAAAGGGATTCAAAGCTTTCTTGGCCATGCTCGTTTTTATCGTAGATTCATAAAAGATTTTTCATTTATTGCTAGACCACTTACTCTTTTGCTAGCGAAGGATGCTCCTTTTGAATTTGATGATGCATGTCTAACATCTTTCAATTTATTAAAGAAAGCACTCATCTCTGCACCAATCATTCAACCCCCTGATTGGTCGTTGCCTTTTGAAATTTTGTGTGATTCTAGTGATTATGTTGTGGGGGCAGTTTTAGGACAAACTAAAAATAAGAAGCATCATGCAATTGCTTATGCCAGTAAAACTTTGACACGAGCTCAACTTAATTATACAACCACTGAAAAAGAGCTTCTGGCTGTTGTCTTTGCCATTGATAAATTTAGATCTTATTTAGTTGGAGCTAAAATAATTGTTTACACTGATCATGCTGCACTAAAATATTTGCTCACTAAAAAAGATGCTAAACCTCGCCTGATTAGATGGATCTTATTACTCCAAGAATTTGACTTAGAAATAAAAGATAAAAAGGGAGTAGAAAATTCTGTTGCTGATCACTTGTCTAGAATGTATTTTAAGAATCCACAGGAAACCCCCATCAATGATTTACTCCGGGATGACATGCTCTACGTTATTAACAGGTCTGACCCCTGGTATGCAGATATTGTTAATTTTATGGTTTCAGGGTATGTACCACCAGGAGCAAACAAGAAGAAGCTTATTCAAGAAAGTCGTTCACATATATGGGATGAGCCATACCTCTTCCGAGTATGCTCTGATGGCTTACTTAGGAGATGTGTGACCACTGAGGAAGGATGGAAGATCATCGACAGATGTCATTCATCACCATATGGAGGTCACTATGGAGCATTCCATACGCATTCAAAGATCTGGCAGTGTGGATTCTACTGGCCTACAATGTTTGAAGACACGAAGCAATATATCAGAAGATGTGGGCCATGTCAAAGACACAGAAACATAAATACAAGGGATGCAATGCCACTCACCAACAACCTTCAGATTGAGCTCTTTGATGTCTGGGGAATAGACTACATGGGTCCATTTCCTCCATCAAAGAAGTGTGAGTACATCTTGGTGGCAGTTGACTATGTCTCCAAGAGGGTAGAGGCATTACCTTGCAAGCATGCCGACAACGTCAGTTCAAAGAGGATGTTTGAAGAAATTATATTTCCACGATTTGGATTCCCCAGAGTAGTGATAAGTGATGGAGGAGCACAATTCATCGACAAACGCTTCAAGCAATATCTATCAAAACATGGAATCCGTCACAACGTCGCTACCCCCTATCATCCTCAGACAAGTGGCCAAGCAGAAACTTCCAACAAGCAAATCAAGAATATTCTTCTAAAGACAGTAAATGAAATGGGAACGGCGTGGAAAGACAAGTTACCCGATGCACTACGGGCATACCGGACAGCATACAAGACCCCAATTGGAATGTCTCCATACCAATTTGTGTACGGGAAGACTTGCCACCTACCCGTTGAACTAGAGTTCAAAGCACACTGGGCCATAAAGAGATGGAATATGGACCTAGATGTTGCTGGAGATTATAGAAGAATGCAACTATCGGAATTGGAAGAATGGCGAGAGAAGGCATATCACAACTCAAAGATCTATAAAGAAAGAGTCAAAAGGTGGCATGACAAGAGAATCAAGAAGAAGGAGTTCACACCCGGAGAAAAGGTACTAATTTTTAAGTCCAGGGTAAAGCTTTTCGGGCATGGAAAACTCCGGAGCGAATGGGAAGGACCATTCAAGGTAATTAATTCATCATCCCACGGAGCTATCACACTTCAAAATGACGAAGGTACGTTATTCAAGGTAAATGGTCAACGTCTTAAATTATTTTTAGAGCCCAATAATGAATTAGAAGAAATAGACGTAGTCCATTTTTACTTTCCTATGGAGAATTAAAGCCCGACCTTTTTAGTCTGATGTTTTTGGGTCATATATATATATTTTCTAAATAATTTCGCATCTAGAAACGCGCTCGAGGAAGTGGGCCCACAGAGGGGCCAGAGAGAGGGCGGACGCCCAGATCAGGTGGGCGGGCGCCCAGCTCCTGTTCCCCCTCGGTCCCGATTTTATCTGTTATGGAAAATGCACTTATGGTAATTTGAATAATCCCTTAGATGGAAAGTTTCGCACGCACATCGATGGGAGCAACCCGAACAACCCATAGAGGCACTTTTTGACCCCTATATAAACAGACCCCTGACCTTAGTTTTCAAACACCAAGCCACCAAGCCTTCTCTTCTTCAGTTAGAGCTTGATTAGTTCCTTGCTGCTCCAATGGCCGAGAAGTACCACGAAGATTGGGAAGTGGTCCCCTTTAACCTTAGCATGGAGCCTGTGGAAGACCCCGATGCCCGTGCTCTCGTCCCGGCCAACACAGAGCGACAGCCAGAAGCCATGCCATTACGCCAACGCAGCTCCGCCCAATCTTACCATGCTCAACCAGTTCTCACCGCACCGCCACAACCCCTACTCCTCAAAGGATCATCATCCAAGACGAAGACCACTATCAAGGTGCCAACCGGCACAAGGATCCTTCCACCTAGACCCAATGAGTGGGTCGTTGGAGTCAAGACAAACCGGAGCGGTGAGATCAGCAGTATTCGCTACACTACGGAGGAAGAAAGGCCTTACTTTGAAGGGATTAGAGCAGCCAAAGGCAGCCCTGAAGCACGCTCTCATTGTTTTTGAGACACCTCCCAAGCGTCGCAAGACTATAATGGATATTGATGAGGACGTTCATAGACTAGACAGAGTTATCATAGACCTCCAGTCCTCGATAAATTCCCTCACTAGGCAGCTCTCTAACCACAACACCGTTATACTAGGCCTTAGGCAGGATCTTGCCAGTGCCAACAAGAAGATTAGGGAATTAGAGCGCCGCTAATTTATCTAGATTAGACCTTGAGGCAATGCATCTTAGTTATCTATCTTTAAAATCGGTTTAGGTTTACTATTATCATCAGTTTACTATTATCATCAGTTTGCTACTAGTCTTTTGTAATAAATGCCTCAAGATTAATAAAGAGTATTATTATTATTATTATTATGTCTTGTGTGTCTCTACTTTATTTTTGTGCAAGAAAGAAGAAAACAAGTATGGGGGAGATCCCTCGACATGCCAAACACACTCCGACCACACCACTCCACGATTCAGGTACACACTCTGCACACTTTACTTTACACATATTTTGGATTATGCAGAATATTGTTTCCGACATGATAAATTAAAAAGATTAAAATATTTCTAATCATGATTAATCTCAATCTGTGATATTTCCTGAAAACTTGCAATTATTATAAAATCATTTTAAAACCCTGTGTTACTTAAGTCAATATGGAATATGTGATGGTAGAGTATGAGTTTCTTATTCTTGATATCATTGCTACTTGGAGAATTTATTTCAAAATATTCAAAATTCTAGCTACCATCCTCAGTGTTTTATATGCCTGATGAAACTGAAAATATTAATTATGATTATAGAAGCTATCTACTCTGTATTGAGTTTGTTCAAAATGAGTTAGACCCTTGTTGAGAGATTTATCATGCTCCTAAGATCAAGACATTTATTCAGAAATATTCACTCTTCCGATGTATTATTGCATTAGAGGCATGGGCTATGCAAAAATAGAGATGATTCGAGGAAATAAAAAGGAGCAAGTGCTCGACAACCTCGCAGAAAAAAATGGACAAGTGTCCGGCAGTAGAATTAGGGGTACCTCGGTATCCATTTAAAAAAAATGATAGCCCATGTTCCCTCTAATAAGCAATATGCCAGCAAGAGTTGACAAAGATTTTAATTTCCAAAGTCTTTGATCTAAGAGTATGACATTTCCCTCCTCGGATCCCGTTTTGATCAGGCAATAAATGCAAAGTAAGTATGCTTGAGAATTTTTGCAAATTAAAACAACCTCAGTGAGATATATAAAAGATAATGAGTGATCTGAGAAGAACCTATGAGGATAAAATGGTATTCTAACTTTCTTTCAAAAATATACAAAAACTCCAAGTGACAGGATTGAGAAGAAAGGATCTTTACTCTTAACCATAAACTTTCCTGACTATGGTACACAGTGAAATTTTTAACACCCTGCAAATATAAAGAATGCTTTAAAATGTTTACCCCAGATATTTTTCTTAACCATCCTTTTCTCGAGGACGAGTAAAAGCCAAAGTATGGGGGTATTTGTTGACGGTTCTTAAGTATCAATTTTAATTATCAAATAAACAATGGAAAGGACCAATATGCAACCAACACCTAGAATTAGGGTTTGATCTGACAGAATTCCACGAGTTTTGTTGTTTATCTGTTTCTGCAGGGGGTTATCAGGAAATAAGGAAGAAAGGCCCACATGTCGGGATTACATAGAGATATCAACGCACCGTGTGATTTTCTACCATCTAGAAGACTCCAGAAGCCACGGGAAGAAGACAGAGGCCGAAAGGGGCCAGGCCCAGGGCGCCCGCCCTGGTGACCTGGGCGCCTGCCCCCTGCTGGATGCCAATCAGGACTCTCTTCGCACGGGATGTTCCACCGACCTATTGGATCAAGGAAAACATGGTACCACCTCGCCTACCGACCCAAAAACGCATAGAGGAGGAGGACTATATAAGGAGACCCCCTGGCCCCTGCAGAAGACATGTAGAAATTATCATAGAGATTGAGGGGTGCCCTCGAAGGAAAACCTCTTCTCTAATTAATATTTCTTTTTAGGCTTAGCAACCAATATAAAGTAGAAATAGATCTTCTAGTTTCTAATAGATTGAGAGAGATAGTGAGGAACGTGACAATTCCAAGTTACCTTTGCAGACCATATCTCGTTAGCAGGAAGGATAGGGTTTATAGGTGCGGGTTGAACATCCTTTGTGGTGTCTAGATTCCGTTAGCCTCCCCAATAGAACAATAGATCATCCTTACCAAGGTTAGAAGGAGACTACGGTTGCAGTCTTCTCTATTTATCACTCACATCGAAAGACATTCTTTGTTGCCTAAAGGGTTAGTAGTAATAGACCGGTTAGTCAGATGCACTCTTTCTCCTAGTGGTAAAAAAATAAATACGATACTCTGGATAACTTCCCGGGTGAAGTGCTCACCGATATCCGTGCGCTTGCGGATCAATTCCTTTTGCGTTCCCAAATATCAACACTCCCTGTGGGGTAAGTTTTTCGACGCGGTGATTCTTATTCTCCTGATTCTTCATGTTTTCTCGTATTATGGTATTCTTTATGCTCGTTCTTCTTTCCTCAGGTTGAAGCGGACGTTTGAGCAGGCCCAGCCTTCGATGGCGAAGAGGCTCAAGGTGGGAGCAGCCTCCAAGGAGCCAGGTCTGTGGCTTGTTCATGGGACTGGGGTTGTTCTTACGTTGGTCATCATAGTGACTGGCTTTTGTTTCTCGTATTACAGGCTCCTCCGACCCTCGGCCTTTGACCGGCACTGAGAGTGCTCCACCCCGCCCTGAGTCTGCCCCGTCGTCGCCAAAACAGGCCGAGGCGCCCCAGTCCCAACGACAAGAGGGAACCCCCGAGCCTCCTCGATCGGGGGTCGAGGGGGAGCCCATTACCATCAGTGATGGATCTGGTGGCAACGGGACGTCGAGGGATGCCCGTCCTATGGACGAGGAGGCCTCGACCTCTCTTGTCGCGGGACGGACGCCCTGCCCTGCCGGTCTTCGCTCCCTCGAGGAGCAGAGGAAGAAGGAGGAAGAGGAGGAGCGGGAGCGAGAGGCAAGGCATCAACTGCAAGAGCAGGAGACGCAACGGCAGCTGCAGGAGCAGGGCCGTCAACAAGGGTCACAAGAGCTCGAGAGGCAGCAGCAGCAGCAACAGGGGGGCCAGCCGTTGGGGGGACCGCTCGAGCCTCCTCCCCAAAGTCCGCCCCATCTGGTATTACCGGTGCCGCAAGAGCCCGAGGACCAGGAAGAGGGTCTGCCGGTTTTCAGCCCTCCAACCCCAGCGTGGCTCCGTCCGGGGGCGCCCGCCGCGATCCCGGCAGAGTCGGGGCGGGCGGACGGTGTGGTGACGCTTGCCTGCATGATGCGCACCCCCGTCGACCCCGAGTCCGAGATCAGGAGGACGATCTACGGCATGGACGGGATCGCCCCAGGGTTCCTCCGAGAGCGCCGGGCGTGGGAGGACCGCATTCCTGCCGAGGAAGACGAGGCCGGGACATCGGGTAGCAAGGACGACACCTGGATGACGGTGGGCGACGACGGGTGGTTCCCTTCCCTCGTCGACTTGTTCCTTCACCATGGGGGATCCCTCGAAGCTGTCGAGGATCTCATTCACGGCGTCAAGGCGCGGGCTGACCTGGAGATGGAAAACTGGTGCCCCGATCAGATCCGCATCCGTGCTTCCACCGATCCGTCCAAGCCTAACATCTTCCTGGACGATCGGAAGGAGGCTGAGAAGTGGGAACACATCGAGGAGCTCCGCCTTTGGATGAAGCACGTGGTGGGGCTCCTAGCGGACGTCATCAATAACGGGCTTGGGCCGGCCTACTTTGTAAGTGCTTTTTGGTCCTTAATCTTCACGGAGCTTTTGGTCTTGTGTTCTAACTGTTTGACCACCCGTTCATAGGATATGAAAGAGACCTCCCGTATCAAGTCAAGCTTCATTCATGCCACAAGAGGCGGCTGGGAGCAGCTCCCCGTCCTTAAGGACCAACTCCTCGAGTCGCAGGAGAAACTCCTTAAAGCATATAAAGACCTTATAGCGCTCGAGGAGGAGGAGAAGGCGAGGGAAGCTGCCCTGGTTGAGGCTCGAGAGGCCTCAAGGAAGGCTGAGGAAGAGGCCGTGCTGCTGAGGGAGCGGGCTCTGATGGTCGAGGAGGCCGCCTCGAAAGCCCGGGAGGAGGCCATGTCTTATAAGAACGTCATTGCTGATCTGGACAAGGAGAAGGGCCTCCTCAAGACTAACCTGGACTCCCTTCGAGAGTCCTTCCAGAGGATGAAGGTGGAGCACGTGAGCGGCGAGATCGCCAGGAGCGCTGCGGAGGAAGCCAAGAAGAAGGCCCTCGAAGACCTCGAAGCAGAGCGGGCTCGGTCTCGTAGCCTCTCCGATGACATCGACCATCTGAAGGGAGAGCTATTGGAGAAGAATGGGGCCATTGCTCAAGCCGGCAAAGCGATCGAAGATCTGCGTGTTGCCAACACTGAGCTGGCCCGCTCCAACAGGGAGATCGAGAGGGCCAACACTAAATTGGTTGGCGAGAACACGGTCCTGGAGGAGAGCATCCGCGGTATGTTTCTATTGTCGGAATTCCATTTCGAGGTGTGCTTGGTTTTTTCTAACGTTTTTTGCATTGGTGTTCACAGGGCTTAAGGATAAGCTTCTGGCCGCCCAAGCCGAGGCTCGCAACGCCCAGGCTCAGCTCGAGGGGGAGGTTGCTTTGAACCGTCGACTGCGGACGGCGATAAGCGATCTCTCGACCTCTTGGGAAGTCGAGCCCATGGACGAGTCGAAGGAGGAGGTTCGAGGCGACGCACTGGTCGATCAGCTGTGCTACTTAGGCGCGGCGCTGAGAGATCGGGTGCGGGATGCCCTCCACATCTGGGTAAAGCGGGCAATGGCGGTTGTCTGCTTAGGCTTTTCCTATGACATGGAGGTGGTGTCCCACGGCTTTGTCACTGATATTTCCAAGACCGACGCGGAGAATGAAGAGAGGCTCCACGCCTTGATTGACGACGCCGAGGTTCCTGGGGAGAGGTTGGCTAAGCTGTTCGAGCCCGAGGTACTTCCTCCTGAGACTAGCTCAGGCGCGGGCGAGGGTGGTGAGGACCGTGATGTGGACTAAGGCCTGCGAGCCTTCTTTGGGTGCCTGGGGCCCATTGTATAGTACTCTATCATCTTGTCTTTCAGTAATACAATGTCCTTTAGTGATTGTTAAATGTTTGTCTGTCTTTCCTCTTGAAGCTCCTTTATTCCTTTTTTGCGCCTATGTTTGTTTTTCTCACTTGGTCTTTTGTTCGAGGCGATCTCGATTACCTCAAGGGTGAGGAGGCGAGTAGAGTTTCCATAGCCCGGGGGCGTAGGAGTTCTCAGGCTCGTTGCTTCTCGGTCCTTAAGGGGCTCGAGGTACCCTTACTACTCAACCGTATGGGATTGCCGATAGGAACGAAAGGATTTCTTGGTTTTTCTGACATTTGGGGGGTCCCCCCTTGCTAGCCCCCGAGGGGGTGTCGACTATGATGGGTCATAGTAGATACCCCCTTCTAACGTTGAGACTTGTGAAAAGGTAAGTTGCTTGAGGAAAAGACTTTATTTATTCATTCATCCATATACAAGGCCTTGGTACAGAATGTTCGTAGGAACATAAATGTTTGGAAATTCTAGGGGTAGAATCGACGTAGTTGTTCGATGTTCCACGCATTGGTGAAGATTGCCCCATTTTCGTCCGCTAGCTTGTATGTCCCTGGCTTCAAGACCTCAGCCACCACGTATGGGCCTTCCCAAGGTGGAGTCAACTTGTGGCGTCCTTGATTGCTTTGCCGCCGTCGCAGGACAAGGTCGCCCACACTTAAGTCCCTCTTGCGCACGTGTTTGTCGTGGTAGCGTCGAAGTTTCTGCTGGTATCTGGCGGAGTTGAGGAGGGCCATGTCTCGAGCTTCCTCGAGCTGGTCGACCGCATTCTCTCGAGTGTCCTTATTTGATTGCTCGTTGTACGCTTTGAGTCGAGGGGATCCATACTCGAGGTCCGTTGGGAGCACGGCCTCGGAGCCATAGACCATGAAGAATGGGGTGTATTCTGTGGCCTTGCTTGGCGTCGTCCTCAAGCTCCATAGGACCGAGGAAAGCTCCTCAACCCACTTGTTGCCAAATTTCTTCAAGCGATTGTAAATCCTTGGTTTGAGCCCCTGCAAAATCATGCCGTTGGGATGCTCGACCTAGCCGTTAGTTCGAGGGTGGGCCACTGCAGACCAGTTCACACGGATGTGATGTTGATCGCAGAAGTCCAAAAACTTCTTGCCAGTGAACTGAGTGCCGTTGTCAGTGATAATGACGTTGGGAATCCCAAATCGGTGGACGATGTCGGTGAAGAAAAGGACGGCTTGTTCAGAGCGGATGTTGGTGATGGGTCGAGCCTCGATCCATTTGGAGAACTTGTCTATAGCCACTAGTAAGTGGGTGTACCCTCCTTTTGCCTTTTGTAGAGGCCCTACTAAGTCGAGCCCCCACACCGCAAACGGCCATGTGATGGGGATCATCTAAAGAGCGTGGGCAGGCAGATGTGTCTGTTTGGCATAGAACTGGCACCCATGGCATGAGCGTACGACCTCGATGGCATCTGCTACGGCCGTTGGCCAGTAGAAACCTTGTCGGAAGGCGTTCCCTGCGAGAGTCCGTGGAGCAGCGTGGTGGCCACAAGCCCCCGAGTGCAAGTCCTCGAGGAGTTTCCGGCCTTCTTCCACGGTGATGCAACGCTGCAAGACCCCCGTCGGGCTTCGTCGATATAGCTCATTGTCCTCGCCATAAATCACACATGACTTGGCCGGTCGAGCAATACGGCGGGCTTCGGATCAATCTTCTGGCAGCTCACAGCGGATTAGGCAGTCGAGGAACGGTGTGCGCTAGTCGAACGGTCGACCGGGCCGTCGTTCCACTTCCATTACCTCGGCTGCCATCATTAGTGTATCGACGGTGCCGGTTTGCTGAGCAGGAGTGGCATCGACGCCAGCCCCCGAGCCCAAGTCGACGGATGGCTTGTGAAGATCTCTTGAGAATGCGTCAGGTGGTACCGTGCCTCGGGTTGACGCGATCTTGGCGAGTTCGTCGGCCGCCTCGTTGTAGCGTCGGGCGATGTGGACGAGCTCGAGGCCGTGGAATTTGTCCTCGAGTCGATGGACTTCTTTGCAGTACGCCTCCATTTTCGGGTTGTGGCAGCTTGAGGCTTTCATCACTTGGTCGATGACGAGTTGGGAGTCGCCTCGAACATCTAGGCGTCGAACTCCAAGCTCGGTGGCGATCTTCAGACCGTTAACAAGGGCCTCGTATTCTGCAACATTGTTGGATGCGGCAAAATGTATCCTGATGACGTACCTCATATGAACGCCCAAGGGCGAGATGAATAGCAGGCCGGCCCCAGCCCCGGTCTTCATGCGAGACCCGTCGAAATACATCGTCCATAGCTCCGACTGGACCTGAGTCGGGGGAAGCTGGGAGTCTGTCCATTCCGCGACGAAATCCACCAGGGCTTGCGATTTGATAGCCTTGCGAGGCGCATAAGTGAGAGTCTCACTCATGAGCTCGACCGACCATTTGGCTATTCTTCTTGTGGCCACCCTACTTTGGATTATCTGGCCTAGGGGGAAGGATGAGACCACCGTGATAGGGTGGCCGAGGAAGTAGTGCTGCAGCTTGCGCCGGGCGAGGATTACGGCATAGATCAGGTTCTGGATTTGGGGTTAATGTGCCTTGGTCTCCGAGAGCACCTCGCTGACGAAATAGACCGGCCTCTGGACTGGCAACGCATGCCCCTCCTCCTGCCTCTCGACCACCACGGCTGCGCTAACGACCTGGGTCGTCGAGGCAACGTAAAGGATCAGTGGTTCCGCAGGTTGAGGTGGGACCAGGACTGGTGCTGAGGTCAGCGTTTTCTTCAGATTTTCAAGGGCTTCCTCGGCCTCGGGGGTCCAAGAGAATCGCTCGACCTTCTTTAGAAGTCGATACAGCAGCAACGCTTTTTCTCCTAATCTCGAGATGAAACGACTCAGCGCCGCTAAACATCCCGTGACTCTCTGCATGCCCTTGATGTCTCGAATCGGCCCCATTCTTGTGATTGCCGTGACTTTTTCGGGGTTGGCCTCGATCCCGTGCTGGGAAACGATGTATCCCGGGAGCATGCCTCGAGGCACGCCGAAAACGCATTTCTCAGGGTTGAGTTTGATCTGGTTGGCGCGTAAGCAGCTGAAAGTGATCTCGAGGTCCAGGATCAGGTATCCCTGTTGCTTTGACTTGACGACGATGTCGTCGACATAGGCCTCGACCGTCGACCCTATGTGTTTGCCAAACACATGGAGCATGCAGCGCTGGTATGTGGCTCTCAAGTTTCAGAGCCCGAACGTCATGGTTACATAGCAATACATCCCAAAAGGTGTGATGAAAGAGGTCGCGAGCTGGTCGGACTCTTTCATTTTTATTTGATGATAACCAAAATATGCATCAAGGAAAGAAAGGGTTTCACATCTCGCAGTAGAATCAACAATTTGATCAATACGTCGTAATGGAAAGGGAACTTTCGGACATGCTTTATTTAAACTTGTATAATCAACACACATCCTCATTTTCCCATTCTTTTTCTTAACTAGTACAGGGTTTGCTAACCAGTCGGGATGGTGAACCTCCTTGATGAATCCGGCCGTCAAAAGCTTGTGGACCTCCTCGCCAATGATCTTGCGCTTCTCCTCGTCGAATCGGCGCAACCGTTGCTTCACTGGCTTGGAAACGGCTCGAATTTCCAAGGAGTGCTCGGCAACTTCCCTCGGTATGCCTGGCATGTCCGAGGGACTCCATGCAAACATATCAGCGTTCGCACGGAGAAAGTCGACGAGCACAGCTTCATATTTGGGGTCGAGGTTGGCGTTGATCGTCAGCACCTTGCCGTCGGTGTTGTTAGGGTCGAGTGGGATCTTCTTGGTTCCCTCCGCTGGCTCGAAGCTGCCCGCGTGGCGCTTGAGCTCGTTGGAGTTCTCGACCGCCTCCCCATATTCGACGCACTCGACGTCGCACTCGTAAGCGTGCTCGAAAGAGGAGCTGACGGTGATGACGCCTTTAGGGCCGGGCATCTTCAACTTCAAGTAGGTGTAGTTGGGTATAGCCATGAATTTGGCGTAGCCTGGGCGCCCGATGATGGCGTGGTACGTGCCCCGGAACCCCACCACCTCAAAGGTGAGGGTCTCCTTTCTGAAGTTGGCTGCCGTGCCAAAGCAAACCAGGAGGTCGATTCGACCCACCGGTAGAGCCTTCTTTCCTGGCACGACGCCATGGAAACCGCCGGCGCTTGGTTGGAGCCGCCCGCTGTCGATGCCTAGGAGGTCGAGGGTCTCGAGGTAGATGATGTTGAGGCTGCTGCCGCCATACATCAGCACCTTTGAAAGCCAGGTGTTGACAATGATGGGGTCGACGACGAGCGGGTAGACACCCGGGGCAACCACCTTGTCGGCGTGGTCCTCTCGATCGAAGGTGATGGGGGTGCTCGACCAGCTGAGGAACTGGGGCACCGCCATTATTGCTGCGAAGAACTCACGGCGTTCCCTCTTGCGCTGCCTTGTAGTCAACTGCATTGAGGGCGCACCATAGATCATGTAACAATCATGAACGGCAGGGAAGCCGTCGTCGTCTTTGTTGCCCTCCTTGTCGCCGCCCTTCTCTTTCTTTGGGTCGTCGCGTGTATCCTTTTTGAACCCCAGGCCGTCGAAATGCTTTTTCAGCATACGACAGTCCTTGAGCTTGTGGTTGGCTCCTCCCTTATGGTAAGGGCATGGCTCTTCTACAATCTTATCGAAGATGCCTCCATCTGGAGGGCCTCGAGGCCTCTTGTGTTCCATGGCGGCGACAAGATTGTCATCGAAATCTTCCCGCTGGAACTGCCGCACTTTCTGCTTCTTCTTGTTCTTCTTGGGTCCTCGACTGGAGGTCCCATCTTCATCGGTAGGCTGCTTGCCTTTCCTTCCTTCACAGCTAAAGAAGGCACCGACCGCTTCCTCCTCTGCTGCGTAATTTGCCACCACGTCCATCAGCTCATCGACGGTCTAAGGGCAATTTCGGCCCAATTTCCGCACCAAGTCTCGATTGGTGGTACCAGAGACAAAGGCCAGGATGACGTCGTGGTCGGGGATATGTGGTAGCTTGGTGCGCTGTTTTGAGAAGCATCGAGCGTACTCTTGAAGAGTTTCTCCTGACTTCTGCTTGCATTTGCTAAGGTCCCATGAGTTCCCAGGACGTATATAGGTCCCTTTGAAATTACCTTCGAAAACCCTAACCAAATCCACCCAGTCGTGAATCTGATCAGCTGGAAGTTCCTCGAGCCACCGACGGGCGGTGTCGGAGAGGAAAAGCGGTAGCTGCCTGATGATGGCTCGATCGTCTCCTTGAGCACCTCCTAGCTGACAGGCCAGCCTAAAATCGGCCAGCCACAACTCTGGTTTGGTTTCACCGTTGTATTTTGCGATGCTGGTCGGGGGTCGGAACGGACTGGGCAGGGGCGTGCTGCGGATCGCCCTGCTGAACACCCGTGGGCCTGGTGGCTCGGGGGCCATCCGGTCCTCGTCGCTGTCGTACCTCCCACCGCGATGTGCGCTGTAGTCGTGCTCTTCCGCGTCTCCATGCCGACGGCGTCGATTCTCCTCAATGTCACGTCGTGCGTCGTGCCGACGCTGGTTGTCGACGGGGAGGACGAGCGTGATCTTTTTTGCTCGGGGAGGTGGTTGTTGATGGACCGACACCTCCTTCTCGTTTTGGGCTGGCTCGTCGCGCTTTTCAGTGGCAGCTCCTTGACGTCGAGAAGCCGAGCTTTCGGCTTGTTGAACTGCCGCCACTTGGAGCAGGGTCTGCACCTCGTCTCGAATGCGTCGAGCTTGGGAGTTCGATGGTTCTGGCATGTTACGCAGCAGCATTGTCGCTGTCACTACGTTCTGGCCTGCTCGAGGGAAGCGGCTGACGGGCTGCTCTGGCTCTGTGTCCCTGACGATTTGTCGGTGTACCTCTCGAGCTCGTCTACAAACACTTCTGCCAGGCGGGTAGGGTAAATCTTGTTCGAGGATTTGCTCGAGCAGGACGAGGCGCTCACGGTCCTCGTCGAGCTTGGTTTTGAGCTCTCGTAGCTGCGCGAGCTGCGCGGCCCTATCTTTTTGTGGAAATGGGTCGACCTGTCTGTCGTTCCCAGGCGTCCTGGGGTCTTCTCTTGCCGCAGGGGCTCGACCAGCGACAGCCGCATCCTGCGTCTCGTCGGTAGTTTCTACCGCCCCGTCGACGTGATAGCATTCCCTAGTAGGGTCGTAGCTATCGGTCTCGGAGTCGGAGTCCGGCTCGGTGGCGTAGAAACATCCACGTCCTTCCTCCAGCAGCCGCTGCCTGAGCGAGGTGATCGTGTATCGCCAGGGCCAGAGGCCTCGTACCTGGGAGAAATCTGGCAGCCCGGACATCGGCTGCTGTGCTTCAGAGTCTCGTGGGAGGACCATTGGTCTCTCTACATACGTCTGGGCGTTTGGGCATATTGCCCTGGCGAGCGACGTCGCGGCGTTGTCCAATCCGAACGGTAGCGCCCTTCTCGGAGCGAACAACCCATGTGGAAGTAACCTAGCGGTGGGAGAGAACGCGCGGGGCGCGTCATCTCTTGTCGTCGTGTGATGCTGGGCCACCATGCTCACAGTTCCGGCACGTGGCGCTGTCGGCTCCTGTGTCACCTCCTGCCTAGCGCGAACTGCCGGTCGCGACGGGGCAGATGGGTGACGATGATGCTGCCCACGCCTCTTCTTGGGTGGGGGGAGGCGTGGTGTCGAGGGCGTCTCGGGGCCCTCAACCGTGCCGGCGCAACGCGGGCTCCTCCCGGTCCTCTGATCGAGAGCAAGATCATGTCATAGCCGGAGCCTGTCGACATGAACTCAAGACTCCCAAACCGAATCACCGTGGAGCGCGGAATCGGCGAGGCGAGAGTGGCCATCTGGAAAGGAGTGGGAAATCGATGAAAAACATGCAGGACCCCTACCTGGCGCGCCAACTGTCGGTGTTTTCGCGCAAACTGTCGGTGTTTTCCCCACAGGGGGTCACACCAACGAGTGAATTTGTATGTGTGCTTCCCTTTTCCGGATGGTGATGCAAGAAGACACAAAGATTTATCCTGGTTCGGGCAAGAGAAGGCCCTACGTCCAGCGGGGGAGGAGAGTTTGTATTATCTTGCACCTAAGTGCTTGTACAGGGGCAAATACAAGTGTGGTATGGAATGAGGTGTAGTATGGAAGTTCTACTGCGTATGAGTGTTGTCTTGCGTGATGTCCTGCGTTCATTCCCGGGCCTCCCCTTTTATAGCTCCAAGGAGAGACCTAGGGTACATGTATAGGTGACAGGGTAGGGGTCAATAGAGGCATGGCACGCTGACCTACTCGAGGCCTCCGTACCGGCGTGGTCTCGAGCCGTCTTACCATGGTAGCTTGATGATGATTACGCGTGCCCTCATATCCCGCTCTGTACGCCGTCTTGGGCCAGTTCGTCCGTTGCACGCTTGTACGTCGTGGCGGCTGATACGTCAGAGTGGTGGCAGTGCTGTCAGTTGACGCCCAACCCTTCCCTAGGAAGGAAACATGTCTAGTCGAGGGTCGAATGCCATGCAGCGCCTTGCTTTCCTGAGTTTTGACTTTTGGCGTCTCGAGGGGGTCCTGATTAGACGTTCCATTCCGGCTTCTCGCGCCCTGATACGCTCTGGGTCATTTGGTGGGGAAGGCTGCAAAAAGAACGATGGGACGGGTGCCTGTTCCCCATCACGCTTCCTGTGACCGGCGCGTTAGGTGGGAAAGCGGCAGGCACATTAAATGCCCGGGCTCTTGTGCGCGTGTCAGGCAGCGGATGGTGTCCTTGCGCTCGACGCCTCCTGGTTCGCTCGAGCCCACATCCGTATTCGATGGTAGTTGGTGCTCGCCCCCTGAGCGGTTCGCTCGACGCCTTTTCCGTCTTCGAGGTTGCGGCCGTCGACGACCGCATGTACAGCTGACTAGAACATCGAGTTGAGGGCCTCGATCTGTTTAAAGGTAATCTCGTTATATGCATCAGTCAGGATACCCCTGACTGATACCCTCGACACACACTCACCTTATCATTTTCACCATACCACATGGATTTCACTCTAAGCAGAAATGAGCATGGAATTTATTTCATAGCCACTTCATTTACTCCATGCTCATATGCAACATATTCACAATCCATTGGTCTCTCCAACATCACCACATTCGAGATCTCCAACCCCCTCTTCCTTTCTATTTATAAAAACTTTAAAAGGGCGGTTGTCGATGCATATGTCTATATTAAATATTGCAGATCTCGTTGAGTTGATCTTGATATAGGTCAGCGTTGGAGGGGAAACCACTTCGCTGACATAAATTGATGGTTTCCCAAGGACAAGCTTAGTGTCCTAAAACAAGCATTGATCAGATTGTAACATGAGCTTTTAATTATTTGCAACATTACTTTGTGAATTGAGCATATATAGGATAATTGTAAAAATATTCCTTCAGGTATTCTTGTCACTAACCTTTCCAGGATTGGAGCAAGAAGATCGGATGAATGACAAGCACAAGGTATGTCCAACCAATCATCATACAACATTGAATTAAATTCATCCAAACTTGAATTTTGCAAAATTCAAGCTTGGGGAGTACTTTACATAAAATCATCCTTTGCCATGTTGCTATGTTGGTTGTCCCTACCTTTGAGACATGCTCAATTTGTTAAATACTAAACACACTACTTCACCTCCACTTGAGTAGATCTCTATAAATGCTTTCATGCTTCCTTTATTTGCTTTAGTATATGTCTAGGTTTGGAGTAGTTTCATTTATCTCTTAATTAAGCATGGTGCTTAGTTTAGTTATGATGATCTTACTTCCAAAGGATTTTAAATTAAGCATGATGCTTATGTTAAAATTCCCTCCTAAATCAAATTAGACATGGTGTCTAGGTTGATCTTTGAGCCGATAGTATGCTATAGGAGATATTGGATATTTTGTTGGACTAACCCCTACAGGAAAACTTTCAATATCGACCTGGGAAGTCCTGAGACAAACTCACATTGGAGACAAAGAGAGAGACACATAAAGTTTAACAATTTACACAAGGAAAGCATAGCTCACAAGAGATGATCCATGGAGGGTGCCACAAACACGATGCACAACCACTAAGAGAGGAAAGCTTCCACAAGGTGATACTGTACCATCACTCTTCAAGTAAGGTAACATCTTAAGGTACTTGTCTATCACTTCTATAAGCTCACATGAATATAAGAGACAAACATGTATGATTTACAACTCTAGATTAACCAACCCAATCGATTCAATATGTTTAGTCCTTCCACCTTTGTGATTCCACACTCCTAATCATATAAGCTAAAATGTTGCACATTCAATCTCTGGAAGATATAAACAAAATATAAATATAGATAGATTATCTTTCCATTAGGTTGAGCGATCTGATCTGACAAATGCTTTAAATGCTACACTCATGATCTTATTATCTTTCAACTTTGTCTTGCTCACTATGCTTAAGGTTAGAGAAGAACAAATACACTTTTGGTTCTGTTGGTGTTTTCCACCAACAGGGCCCATGCACTTGATCTCTGCCTTGTCTCTATGAGCAAGTACACTTCGAGCAAAATATGAAGGACTTTTACAACTCCCAGACTCCACCAAGTGAAGAACCTAGATCTACGAGCACAAACACATTGGAGATACTGGACACTCAGGCAATCACTGCCCTGAGATGCTTGAGGACGTAACTACTGGAGTAACCCCATTGTGGAAGTAATTACTGACCTTCTGTCGGTCAAGAGAGACAATCCAGGACGCCCTGTCATCCCGATCTCCATCGGCATGGTGGACTTCCTAGAAGCACTCTACGACTTTGGCTCCAGCGTCAACATTATGCCCAGGGTACTCTATGAAAAATTCTTTCCACATCCTTTACTAGAAACAACTATGTGTTTGCAGCCTGCAGATCGGACACTAAGTTCCCCAAAGGGAATATTGAAGAACCTCTGCATCCGAGTTGGTACCTTATACGCTCCAGTAGACTTCGTGGTGATAGAGACTGGTACTGATGAGAGGGCACCCATCATCCTAGGGAGGCCATTCCTGAACACCTCAGGAGCTGTCATCCACGCTAGTGCTGCCAAGATCAGTTTCTACATCAAAGGGAGGAAGGAGACGTTTTCCTTCAAGAACAAGGCTACACAAATGTTAGAGCAATTCCGACATGAACCAAGGAAGAGGACCAACTAGAGGAATAGGATCAAGCAAATGTGGACCAAGTCAGCTAAGATGGTCACTGCAGTTCAAGGAGGACAAGCCCGTCGACTTAAGTCACCATTCATGACCAAAAAGGACGACCCAAGTATGCCAAGCATCTAGTGCTCCATTAATGGATACAACTTCCAGAAGAAGCTTTGCGACACCGGGTCAGGCGTCAACATAATGGCCGCAGTCACTTATCAGCTCCTATTCGGAACCATACCCCTAAAACCGACATACATTCAGCTCCAGATGGTAGATCAGACATTCCGGAAGGTTGAAGGTTATTGACATGGGAGAAGACGAGTAGATCCACCCATCATCCTTAGGAGACCGTTCCTCAGCACCATTAAAGCAATCATCTACATTGGAACCAGAGAAGCCCACATGCATTTCCCCTCTGAGAAGGTACGCCGCTATTTTACTGACTCTAACTATATAGTTGAAGACTCTAAGCTGGTCAGGACAAGAAGAAGATGACGCAACCACAACCAGAGGAGGCAAATCATCAAGGATGGATGGGCAGACTACGAAGGAGAAGTAGTGAGGTCTGAAGACATACAACTTGAACAGAACTATCCTGAGGAGACCATAGCACCGAGTCAGGTGTGTAGAGAGAAGATAGTTATACACGAAGAGCAGGCGCCGCCGGAACCACCGACTACGCCATCCAGCGAATCCTAGGACAACTGAGAAAACGGAGAGTCCCGTTTGGAGGACTTAAAAAACACCGAATGCCTTGCCAAGAGAATTCAAGGATCAAAGAAGACTAGCATACAGAGGACATCCTAGTCGCTGTCAGGGCGCTGCTGACATTCAAATACATCTCCACCACCTGCTAGCTACATCAGGAGAAATTACGTCAAAATCCAGCTTGGGGGAGAGCACCCCCATTTATCCAGCTAAGTATTCTAGTCATGTTTATATTTTACTCAAATAATAAAAAGATGCATAATCATATAAACCCAAATAAAGATTTTGTGCTTATATATATCTTTGCTTAGTTTGCTAAATAAATAAATAAATAAATAAAATTTGCTATGAACCCTCATGATAAGCTCTCAAATGGAAATGATGAATAGTTGCTCTACCATGACTAGTTCTCAAAATTGAAATCTCTCTTAAGTTTAGGCATGACTGTTATTAATTAAGATTTGCTCTAAACCTGAACTTATGGGAAGAGTACTTGATCCAAAGTCTAAGTCGTTAACGGATATGATATGGGAAGGTTGAGCTGCTGTTTATCTGTTCCTCGAGATGCTAGAATTCTAGAGAATTTTATCTTTGAAAATCTTTAAAATGTTGCATGATGAGTTCCTGTATGATGAGAGTTTAAATTCCTACCACAGCCATATATACATGCTTGCTAGACTTTGAGCCACACATTTACTTTTTACTGCTTATGAGCATTGAGTGTGGTCAAGCTTTGTAGACCCTTAGGAGCTTGTCATGTGGT
The DNA here is from genome assembly GCF_000003195.3 of Sorghum bicolor. Classification (NCBI taxonomy): domain Eukaryota; kingdom Viridiplantae; phylum Streptophyta; class Magnoliopsida; order Poales; family Poaceae; genus Sorghum; species Sorghum bicolor. The sequence continues at coordinate 17,800,006 of NC_012873.2, read as the reverse complement.
TAAATCAAGATTCACTTGCACGTTCACTCATACATGCTACTTCTACTTCGGAAGTACGCACTCACATATATCCATCCATTTCCATCTCCAGAACCACCCAAAAATATTCTACTCCTAATCCGGGAGAGAATAGCCAAAAAGATTTCTGTTTTTCCCCTTGAAATAAATGCTCAAGTTATCTTGTTACTACCACTTGCTATATTATCTCATGAGATGAGTGCTCTAAAAAAAGAGAGAAAAAAAAGAGAAAGAATACGAGGAAATAAAAAGGGGCAATTGCCCGGAACCTCGAAAGAAAAGAAAAAGTGAGACGAGAGGTAAAAATGGACAAGTGTCCGACAGTAGAATTAGGGGTACAAGATACCCCCCTGAGAGAAAAGAAAAAGAAAATATAGAGCATCTCATTCTCCTCAAAAAGTTTCAAAAGAGCAAGAAACGACTTTCACCATTGTTATCACCATCATTACAATGCATCATTCATTTGCCACACTTGCACATCTTGATTTGACTTATTGACTTGTTTCTCTGGATCCATGGTTTGACTATGCAATAAATGTCTTGTAAGTATGTATTTGCTGTCTCCCACCTATGAGTTCCAATATCAAAACCTTATTAGAGTATGGTGAGAGAGAAGGCAATGTCACTATGCCTCATACCAAAAATACCACATACTTTGAGAGAAGGCATACACCTTTACTGCCTTGGTAAGGATCCAGAAATACCAGAAAAGAGAGACTAGAGAGAGTCATACAAGGAATCTCTGAGTTTTATTTGAAAATCTGCAAAAACTCCAGAGCTATAGTTAATCGAAGAACATGAGACATGGCGCTTGACTAGACCGTTCTATCTTTTAACTGCTCAAGACACAAGTGACGGTTACAAGCCCCATGGTGAAAGGTAATATGAGTAAGTTTAAATCTTAACAGTTTACCCTAACCTAGAGATGAGATCTTGTTTGAACGCATGTATATCTTTAAGGCATGAAACCACTGCAGAAACTCTTAAGTTCATCTTTGCTCAGGGACGAGCAAAGGTTAAGCTTGGAGGAGCTTGTTGACGGTCCTTAATGCTCACATTTAACCATCAACTAATTGTGGAAAAGGATCCAAATGCAACCAACACCTAGACTTAGGGTTTTATCTGATAGAATTCCATGAGTTTTGGTGTTTGTCTATTTCTACAGGGGGTTATCAGGAAATATGAAAGAAAGGCCCACACGTCGGGTTTACGTAGAGATATTAACGTGCCGCGCAATTTTCTACCATCTAGAAGACTCCAGAAGCCACGGAAACGAACGGGAGGCCGATCGGGCCCGAGGGCAGGGCGCCCGCCCTCCCCCCTTGGGTGCCCGCCCAGCTACAGTAACCAATCAGCTTCAACTTCGCGGATCGTGCTCCACCGACCTAAGGGACCAAGGAAAACCGTGCGATTAATGTCGGTTTGATCCGACGGCCCAGATTCATCTGAAAAGACTATATAAGCAAGGCCCCCTGGCCCCTGGAGAGCATACCTCTTCTACAGAATCAAAGTTAGGGTTTCAATTCTTCATCCAAGTAGAGAGGATCCCTCTAGTTCTTCTAGTTCTACCTCTAGTTCATCTATATCTAGTTCTAGTTCATCTAGTTCTAGTTCTAGTTCCTCTAGTTTTAGTTCTAGTTAGTTCTAGTTGTAATCAAGAAAATAGGGAGAGAGAAGAGGAGAGCGGAGGAGGAGCCGGATCTGTCGGATCTTCGTCAACATTATACTTTTGCAGCAACTGGTTCGTTCTTCATCGTTCTCCAGGTTCTTCAATTCATAATTCCTGAGTTCTCTAATTACTTTTATTTACATTCAAGTTATTTATTGGATTCCCGCTTGCATCAAGTGCTCTAGTCTTTATAACGCTAGAGTAGTAATTAATAGATAAGACGTGGTGTTTAGTCTTGCAATTACCTGGAATTGCACCCAATCCTGCGGATTGTTGTGGTAGCCTTAGGGTTGTGACAGCCCTAACAGTCGACGTATTCCACCTTGTTCGGATCAGTGTTTGTAGGACCGTAGTCAGAGCTTCCTAGCCTCCTTCTCATCTCTTTCTGTGGTTAGTGCTCTGATGTCCCGATATAAATAATCTTGAAGTAATTCTTGATTCTTAGATCAACTAGAGAACTCTCAGGAAACTTCCTCTCTTCCCCACCAAAAATAATTATATAGTTATCCTTGGGCGATCTTGGATCTTAATTAGTACACTCACGTTCTCTGTGGAAAATCGATACTCTGGAATACTCCCGGGTGAAGGCTACATCGGTATCCGTGCGCTTGCGGATTTTTCTGTTTGCGTTTAAAATACCCAACAAGGGTCGAGATGGCGGACTAGAGGGGGGGTGAATAGTCCTTTCTAAAACTTATTGCACCGGCTAACCGAAATAAATGCGGAATTAAAACTATCGGTCTAGCCAAGACTACACCCCTCTATCTAAGTTCTCTAGCACCTTATAAAAGATCATAAACAAGAAAACAAGGTGCTTCCTTAGCAAGAGCTCATCTAACCAATTCTAGGAGCAAGGTCACACAAACCTATGCCACTAGTACTTTGCAAACCGGGGAGCTCCTATACAACTAGTAAGCAAAAGCACGAAGCTCCTAAGCTCACTAGCAAGCTCAATAACAAGGCAACTAATGCCAAATTAGAGAGCGCAACTTACTTAGTTACACAAACTAAGCAAAGTGACTAACAAGGTTACACAAACCAAATTAGCCACGCAAGGGAACTACTTCTAGCTACACAAGCAAGAAGGTAACTTTCAAGCAACACAAGCAAGACTAGTTACAAGAGCATCTACACAAGCATAAGATATAGAATGTAAATACAAGCTTGTGTAAGTCGAATGCAAACCACCGAGAAGAGTAGACAATGTTGACACAGTGATTTTTACCGAGGTTCACTTGGTTGCCACCAAGCTACGTCCTCGTTGTGGCGATACACCCACTTGATGGATCACGAGCTAATTGGTATTCCAAAGCCAAACCCTCAGTGGGTGCCGCACATCCACTCTCAAGATGGGGATCCTCCAAGCCACAAGCAATCCACTAGAGTTACTCTTCGCGATCCCCGCGGGGTGAGCACCTTACCCCTCACAAATCCTCCTCCGGAGGACCGCACAGTCTTCTCGCGTGCTTCAAACGGAATCACAATCCACCAAACCGTCTAGGTGATGGCAATCACCAAGAGTAACAAGAAATCCCCAATCACAAAGATTTCCTAGTGTCACCAAATGCAAATCACGAAAGCACACACTAGGCTCTCACTCCCTCACTCAAAATAGCACCAAGCATGAGAGGGAGAGGAAGGGGAAAAGGTGGATCTTCAACCTCTCATCCACACCCACAAAGGGCTCTCAATATTTCTAAGAAATTTCAGCTCAAATCCATGGGAGAGAGAGAGAGGAGAGGAAGAACCCTAACTTGCTTGCTCTCCTAAAGTGAGAAAATGGGGAGAGAAGTGAGGAGGAAGAGGGCAACAGCAGCCCCAAATACCTCAGCTCGCGCTCCCAACGGTCAGATTCAGCCTCGCAGGAAATTCCAGTGCGGGTAGGAAATAATACCAGGCGAACACACTTTTGACCGTTGGCGTGGGTTAGATCTGAGCTCAATCGGAAAAATTCCAGTGCGGGTAGGAAATAATTCCGATCGACCCCTCTCTGTTGCAAGCACAAACACTAGAATATCTAGGTAGGGCAGTGAATAATTCCGATCGACCACTTGCTATTTGGGCATGACTACTAGCTCGGTTTTCCAACTCAAAACCCCTTTTTTTAAGGTGCTAACTTTCCCACAAAGTACCAAAAACAATTGAGCACTTAAGTTAGCATTTCACAAATAATTTTTAGGGCTTTCTCAAGTATTCTCACCACGTCACTAAGCGCTATTTATATGCAAAAGAGACTCACACTTAGTGGCACTAGATAACCATTGCAATTAAAGATTTCCCCTCTTTAAAGTACGGTTATCTATCCCAAATCCGGTCAAGCACTTCTCTACTCAATTTAGACCGGTGAAATGAAATGCCCTATAGGTTATACCTTTGCCTTGCGTATTTCATTCCATCTCCTTCAATGTTGATGCAACACATGCACCAACCAGTCACAAATGATATGATCCACTTCATATCATCACATGACCGTATTGGTTCATCAATCTTGACCTCACTTGCTCTTCACCATTGCCTTGGTCCATTGGTGCCAAGTCTTGCACAAGCTTCACCGTCACATGCGGTCCCTCGCTTCAAAGCCTCTGACTTGCCCTTCACACTTGCAACTAGTCCATCGAGCCAAGCCTCATCTTGATCTTCTCCACCTTGGTCACATGACTCCATGTCATGTCTCATATGCAATGAGTTCCTTTATCATCACATATCCATCTGTGGACTAATCTCCTGTATATCTGACATAAATACTATTAGTCCACCTAAGTTGTCACTCAATTACCAAAACCAAACAAGGACCTTTCATTGGCCTCCAGAGCAGTTTCTAATAAACTGACCATAACTTTTTGGGAAGTCCAAATGATGAACCGTTTCTTGGGTGTGAAACTAGACTCAAAGAGCTTTCCAGCAATGTATGCCAACCAGCATGAAACATTGTAGATTGGTACAGTTTTGCTTGGCAAATTGTACCAACATTCTGTCACGACAGACTGTTGACCTTCTAAGCAGTCTGTACTAATTCTGGTTTGCAGGCATTATGGTGTACCGAAACTATTCGCCACTAGATTCATTGGAAAGTAGACTCGTCAAGCTTTCCAACAAGTACTCATGGACATTCATAGCTTTTGTGAGTAAAAAGTTATGAAGATTTCTTTGCAGTGCTCCATTTTTTACTTCCACTGGTCCGTTTTTTACTTCTTCTGGAACTTGCACTGGTCCGTTCTTCAGGGTCCGATTCATCCTTCTCTTCTTCTATATACCTGAGTACAATCAAGGTACAACACTTAGGTAGTATATAAGTCTCATTAATATTAAAATGAATCTCACAAAGTAGCGCGTGGACCTCTTGTTGTAGCTTCTTTGCACGACTACGTGTAATCGGTCCATCGATGACTTGGGCTGGTGTCGGTGTTGACGGTCCTTAAGTACCAAATATAATCAACAAATAAATAAAGAAAAGGATCCAAATGCAACCAACACCCAGACTTAGGGTTTTATCTGACAGAATTCCACGAGTTTTGGTGTTTGTCTATTTCTGCTGGGGGTTATCAGGAAATACGGAAGAAAGGCCCACAGGTCGGGTTTACATAGAGATATTAACGTGCCACGCAATTTTCTATCATCTAGAAGATTCCAGAAGCCACGGGAACAAAGCGGAAGCCGAGAGGGCTCAGGGACAGGGCGCCCGCCCACCTATTTCGGCCAATCACGCTCAATCTCGCGGATTATGCTCCACCGACCTAAAGGATCAAGAATAACCGTCCAATCAATGTCGGTTTGATCCGACGGCCCAGGTTCACTTGAGGGGACTATATAAGCAGACCCCCTGGCCCCTGGACGAGGCACCCCCTTGATCATTATTCATTATTCATAGACAGAGCAAAAGCTAGGGTTTAGAGATGAGAGCTCTCCTCCCTTCTCTAAACTAGAGTAGATCTAGATAGTAGCGAGATGGAGAGCGAGGGAGGATTGGAGGAGAGGCCGACCTGTCGGTTCTTCCTCCGGTTGTACTTCGTCATGATCAAGCTCTAATCAAGCTTGCTCATGGGATGACTCTGGTAATATACTTCTAATTTATTATGCAATTACTAATCATGTATGTTCTGGTTCACAACTCTTTTGAGTACTTCTAATCTATAGGACGCTATAGGTGAGAGTTGTAGTATAGGTGTAAGCGAGGTGCTTAGACCTAGATTACTTGTGGATATTGTTGACGGTCCTTAAGTATCAAATTTAATTATCAAATAAACAAAGAAAAGGATCCAAATGAAATCAACATCTAGACTTAGGGTTTTATGTGACAGAATTCCACGAGTTTTGGTGTTTGTCTATTTCTGCAGGGGGTTATCAGGAAATACGGAAGAAAGGCCCACACGTTGGGATTACATAGAGATATTAATGTGCCGTGCAATTATCTTACATCTAGAAGACTCTAGAAGCCACGGGAAGGAAGCGGAGGCCGAACGGGGCCAGAGGCAGGGCGCCCGCCCTCCTGCCCTGGGCGCCCGCCCTGACTTGGAGCCCAATCAGTACTCTTTCTCTCGGGAGGTCTCCACCGACCTAAAGGATTAAGAATAACTGTTCAATCAATGTTGGTTTGATCCGACGGCCCAGGTTCACTTGAGGGGACTATATAACCAGACCCCCTGGCCCCTGGAGGAGGCACCCCTTGATCATTATTCATAGACAGAGCAAAAGCTAGGGTTTAGAGATGAGAGCTCTCCTCTCTTCTCTAAACTAGAGTAGATCTAGATAGTAGCGAGATGGAGAGAGAAGGAGGATTAGAGGAGAGGACGGCCTGTCGGTTCTTCCTCCGGTTATACTTCGTCATAATCAAGCTCTAATCAAGCTTGCTCATGGGATGACTCTGGTAATCTACTTCTAATTCATTATGCAATTACTAATCATGTATGTTCTGGTTCACAACTCTTTTGAGTACTTCTAATCTATAGGACGCTATAGGTTAGAGTTGTAGTATAGGTGTAAGCGAGGTGCTTAGACCTAGATTACTTGTGGATATCCCGTGTCTAGCTGGATCGTGTGGTAGGCCGCGTAGGTGATAGTTACGTTGGTTCTCTGTAGTCCACCTCTCGTTAGCAGGACGGGTAGGCTTTATCGGCCTATGGATAAGCATCCTTTGTGGTGTAATCTTATCATGTGGTTCGCCCCAGACATAGACATACCCCTTTGAAGTAGAGAAACCATAGTTATCCTCTCTATTCTGCTACCATTGCCGATATACTAGAATTGCTCTATTCTCTATTCCCATATTCTCACTCACTGTTATCTTACCTTTAATATTGTTCTTATTCGATTCTACCATCTTTCCTATTTACACCTATTTACTTATCTTGGTTAAGTTAGAGCGTAGATCAGTTCACCCGTCTCCCTGTGGATACGATAAAACCTTTAACCGGGTAAAATCTTCAACGGTTGCTTAGTTGACTACGAACTAGCTTAATCATTTTCTAAAAAAAAAATAAAAAATATATATATATATTTCCTTTTATCCTTTGCCTCATCTCTGCTATTCTTTCTTCTTATTTAATCCTTGATCTCTAGTCTGTCATGAATTCAAACATGTCTCTCTATGAATTTCATAGACCTACGGGCACACATCTCGAACCACCAAAATCTTCAAAGCCTATCATAGCATCTAGTTTTGAGATAGACCCCGAATACATAGAATTTGTTCAAAAACAACCTTTCTCAGGAGAAGGTGAGGAAAACCCATACACACACCTAAGAGGGTTTTATCGAGTCTGTGACCTCCTTCGCATAGAAGGAATGTCTGATGAGACCTTTGTTGACACCAGAAGTGGCAAACGGTTATACCGCAAGCGTACGGTAGTCAATGTAGCCTTCACCGGGAGTATTCCAGGTATCGTGATTTCCACGGGGAACGCGAAGTGAATTAACTAGGCTTTAGATCGTTAGGTGATGATCAAAGGGTCTAGGATAATGGGGTAGAGAGGTCTAACTAGTATTAATGCCTGGTCTTGGTAATTAAGTATAGTCAAGGTTTTTCACCTAACTCTTTACTGAGGGCGATACCCGAAAAGGAGGATTGAGTTAACGAGGTTTTTCACCTCCCCGTCTCCTAAGCGACTACCCTACTCAGCCCAACTATTATTTGCAACTTGCCTACAACAGATGCGAGGAGCTTTCCGCCTAGCGAGGACTGTCACTCTCACACTAGGTGTCTACACAACTGCGACAAGGAGTCCACACTGGCAAGAAGTAGTCTAGACACCACGTCTAAACTAGCTCTTGCTACCCTAAGCTTAGCTAAAGCTAAGAGCACTCAAGATCAAGCAATGTGCCAGTAAAGGATTCTTATACTTAAAGTACCAGACCAAATATTAAATACTAGAAAAGACTCAGAAGTAAGACTTACAAGAAGACCTGCTTCCGCTGAGGTGCTCCGCGAAGAAGACTCCCGACAGGCCGGGACTCCTCCTTGGAACTCCTCACTCTCTACTCACTATGATAGCACTAAGCTACTAAAGTAGTTTACTCCTAAGATACATGACTCTTAAGTGAAGGAATAGGGGGGTATTTATAGTGGGAGATGGAGTAGGGGCTACTCCGGTGCCACGTCAGCGATCCGCGTCATCTTCATCATGCACCATTGGATCAAACCGACTTCACAACCGCCATCTGATCAACGGTAGAGGCAAACTAACATGTGCAACAGTGGGCAAGGTCGGTGGGAGGCCAACCGACCCTGGAACCGCCATGAAGTGGGGTCGGCCGACCCCCTATCTGGCTGGTTGGGCCCACCTGCAGTGTCCTGGAGGCTCTCTGATGTCGGTGGAGTTGAGCTGACCTGTGGGACCCACCAAAGTGGGGTCGCCCGACCCCAATTCTATGGGGTTAGGGTGTCAGCCCTGTCCTACATGTCTTCCTCTTCATGACTATAATGTTGTCTTGGTTACTGGTGTCACTGATCTTTAGTTATTCACCCCTTCTTAGTGTTTGGACCCTTGAAAAGTACCTGTTCTTACTCCTGCAACCAAATAGTAGCATGTACATGTGGAACTAGGTTATATGTACCTATATTACTACTTTGTTTGGTTGTTTTCTCCCAAAATGAGTCTTATGTTGACGGTTATGATAGTAGAAAACATGGTATAAATACCGTCAACAAGACCCCCCACACTTGAGTCTTTGCTCGTCCTCGAGTAAAGGTTAAAAATGAGTGATCAATGGTTTCTAACTTAAGATAGTAGTGAGCATAAAATGCTAGTTCGAACATAGTTCATCCAAATGGGTTTTTGTGTAAGTGTCTAGCATATATCCTTCAGAGGTTGAGAAAAGGAACAACTCTCAGAACAAGATCAAATTCCAATTTCATATTCTTGGTACTTAGAGTTTTTATGACACTTTTTAAAATAAGTCACATAGTTCAATCCTACTCCTCATTTAGCGCTCTAGATCACTCAAAGTTTTTTTTTTAGTAGTCCTCGCCAAGGCATGAATGCCAACTTGTTTCATCCTATAACTATAGGCTTATATGGGGCTTGGTAGGGATAAACAAGGTAGCATACTCTACTTTGCAAATATGGTTAAGTCAAAAACAAGGATCCAAAGAGAGGAGTGTCATAGTCATAGATCAATATGTGCAAGTGTGTTATATGGTGGACTAGGTTGCTCCTTTATTTGCTACACTCTCTCTACTTGTATATTGAGACATGGCTAGATTTTCTTTTTCTTCGAGCTTTATGTGCTCAAATTTTTTTTTTTAAATACTTCATGGACTTGCACATGTCCATTTTTTCTTTTTCTTTTATTTTGCCAAGCCTTTTATGTCTCATTTTCTAAACAATATTTAGAGAGGTGTTCTAACACTTAGAGTATGGAGCAACCTATTTAGTGGATGCACAATACATGTGGTTGTGTACTTCCAGTGTAGAAGCAGCATATATATATGTGGTGTGTACGTGATCTTGATCTTGTGACTATGATACAACTCTCACTAGGGTCAACAAGGTTTTGACAAAACTCATTACAAAAGCAGGTTGCATTTCATAAAATGGTTACTTGAATATCTAAGTGTATGGCTTTTGGTGGGAATTTCTTGCTAATGAGGAGTAAATGATACTATGGTTTTGTGATATTTTTGAAACAAATCTCTAAGTACCTTGAATAGAAGTGTTATGAATTCTTAGCCAAGAGTTATATCACTTTCATCAACAACTTAGTCAATATGGTTCCTATAGATTTTTACCCATGAGGATGAACAATTGTAAGAACTATACTTTATGTCACAATTTCTCTTAAATCATGAACCAGTTCACTTTTTATTTTGCAAACAAGTTTAAACTATCAAATTTTATTTTAATTGTGACACAATGGTAAAGAATTGGACAGACTGAGAGGGGGAAGAGTTAGCAAACCGGGCAGGAAAGATGTGTTTCGTCGTATAGAAGCTTCCTGGTGGGCCCAGGGCTCCATGGAAGGGTCGGCCGACCCCACCTGGAGGTTCCTGGCCCTGCCACTCGATTCTACGTCCCTCGGGAAGTCTTTCTGCACTTGTGTCGTTTCCTTTTGCCATAGAAAGGGGGTCGGGCGACCCCCTCATCGCGCCTGTTTTTGGTGCCATGACGTGCCGAGGTGTATGCAGTGTTGTTCCATGCTCACGGCAGTTCAGAGATGAAGTTGGGGGGTCGGGCGACCCCCCCACACTTGCGGTTTTCGTGCAGCTGAACTTACAACAGAGAGAGATGATCAAATGCAGACGTCCTGCTGGTGGCAACACACCAGCAGGACCAAAAACAACTCTATTAAATCAAATTTCAATTGTATAGGCACTTTTACATTGTGAAATTCAAAGTGACAAATTGGAAAATAAAATTGAGTAATCAAACCTAAATAATCAAATAGTGCCTATAACCTAAACTAACTAATTTATTTAGGGAGATGGAGGTTTGAGGAGATCCTCCCGCCCAATTGCTTGTGCCAAACGCTTGATTTTAGCGCTGGTGCTAATGCGCAGGTGGCGGAAGTGATCTTCTAACTCAAGATTCTCCATCCTGAGCTCCGACACTGTCTCCTCTAAGATCCTATTTTTCTTTCTAAGGCTAGCTGTGACTTCCAGGAGCTTCTCGATGTCGCCTTTTTCTGGATCTTCTTCGTATTTGCCAGGCGCACCGTTGATCGGAGGTGGATCCATCTTCCGCCGGATGGATGGACTTGCTGACGAGTCAAAGGACTCTCGCAACTCCATCTTTTCCTTAGAGTTCAACGGCGGGATCAGCACCTTCCCCTTTCCCGGCCCACCGCCCACCACTTGGTGGTTCCTCCAAAAGGTTGGGGTGGACGGCGAGTAGGAAGAGGTGTGGATCGTGTCGGATGAGATGGTGATGGCCTGCTTGGTGGCCATCGGCGCCTTCTCCCGTAGCGCAAGTTGGCCCGTGGTAGGTCGAACCGGCGTTACGGCTCGAGCAGGGGACTTGCCGATGCCCCTGCACGGTGTGAGCGAACGAGAGGCCGACGCGGAGCGCTGGGTCACCCGGGGCGAGGTCGGGCGACCCCTCTTGGGGTCGGGCGACCCCCACATGGGGCCCGTCGGCCCTCCAGCCGGCGGCACCATGGCTAGTGGTTCAGGCTCCAGCACGTTGACGGCTAGGGCAAACTCCAGGCTCTCAGTTAGAGACCTTTGCGGACGTGGGGAGTTGGAGCGAATGGCTTGGTTGGAAGATTTAGTTGGAGGAGCCATGGAGATGGATCTCTTGGCAAGGAATGGAGGCTAGGAGAGTCTGGTTCGAGGTGAAGATGAGAAGGAATGAATTGAGAGGAGGAAGAAGAAGAAGAGGGGGGATAAATAGATGTGTTTGGAGCCTGAGAGTTTGAATTTTGAAAAGGAGCGTCGTGGAACGTTTGAGGGACGATCCGAGACTCCAGGGGATTTCAAAACTCAAAATATTGGGGGTCGGGCGACCCCTATATTTCAGGATTTTGAATTTCACCACCGAACTCTATTCATTCCCCTCTTTCTAAACCTATTCCGCCTTGGGCCAAAACCCCTAGAAGAGGGGTCGGCCGACCCCCATTTGGGGTGTTCGGCGGCCCAACTTCGATCCTACATCATCTAAAACCCTTTTAAAACCTATTTCCAAACAAAAGGAACTAAATATATTGGTTTAGCAAAATTTTTTTTTTAACAAAAGGAGGTAAAAAGAAGGACATGTGGATTTTAAGACTTTATGTCAGATTCAAATTCTATCATATCAACTTCTTTTTCTAAAGGTTCATGTTCATGGAAAACTTTAAGACGATGACCATTTACCTTAAAGATGTTGCCGTCGTCGTCCCGCAGTGTTACCGCTCCATGAGTCGCGGCGTCAACAACGAAGAATGGTCCTTCCCATTTGCTCCTTAGCTTTCCATGGCCAAATAACTTGACCCTTGAGTTGAACATGAGAACCTTATCCCCAGGATGAAATTCCTTTTGCTTGATCCTTTTATCATGCCATCTTTTTGTTCTCTCTTTGTAGATCCTGGCATTGTGATAGGCTTTATCTCTCCATTCTTCTAGTTCGGAGATTTGGAGCTTTCTATTTCTTCCGGCCGAGGGCAAATCCATGTTCCATTTCTTGATTGCCCAGTGAGCTCTATGCTCTAGCTCTACCGGTAGATGGCATGTCTTACCGTATACAAGTTGGTATGGTGTCATACCAATTGGGGTCTTGTATGCGGTCCTGTATGCCCAAAGTGCATCTGGTAGATGGCTTTTCCAGCCGGTTCCCATCTTAGTGACAGTCTTCTGCAGAATGTTCTTGATTTGTTTGTTAGATGTTTCTGCTTGTCCGCTCGTTTGAGGGTGATAGGGTGTTCCAATGTTGTGCCTTATCCCCACTTCAGCTAAGAACCGTCGGAATCTTCTGTCAATGAAGTGGCTCCCTCCATCACTGATAACTAGTCTGGGGGTGCCGAAGCGTGGAAATATGACTTCCTTGAACATCTTTATCGAATGTGTAGAGTCGGCTGCTCTGCAGGGCATTGCTTCGACCCACTTGGACACATAGTCTACTGCCACTAGGATGTACTCACACCCTTGTGACAAAGGGAATGGCCCCATGTAGTCTATGCCCCAAGCATCGAATATCTCGACTTGTAAGTTGTTTGTGAGTGGCATTGCATCACGAGTATTGATGATCCCATGCTTCTGACACCTTGCACATCTCCTCACGAAGTTCTTTGTATCTTCGTACATGGTAGGCCAGTAGAATCCACTCTGCCATATCTTGGCATGGGTCCTGAATGCTCCATAGTGGCCTCCGTACTCTGCCCCATGGCATTTTTCCATTATTTTTACTGCCTCGTCCATGGGAACACATCTCCTGAGTATGCCATCTTGACAGACTCTGTAGAGGTAAGGATCGTCCCATAGGTGCACCCTACTCTCTTTAACAAGCTTCTTCTTGTCTACCCCAGGTGGTATGTATCCGGACGCCAGGTAGTTGACTATGTTTGCATACCATGGGTAGGCTTCTGAAACTCGGAGGAGTGTGTCGTCTCGAAGGTAGTCGTTGATAGGTGGATCCTGTTTATCCTCGATTTGCATCCTAGACAAGTGATCGGCTACCGAGTTTTCTACTCCCTTTTTATCTCTAATTTCTAAGTCAAATTCTTGGAGTAGTAGGATCCATCTTATTAATCTTGGTTTAGCATCTTTTTTAGTGAGCAAGTATTTTAGAGCTGCGTGATCAGAGTAAACAATCACCTTTGCTCCAACTAAATAAGATCTAAACTTGTCTATAGCAAACACTACAGCCAACAGTTCTTTTTCAGTTGTTGCATAATTCAGCTGTGGTCCTGTTAGTGTTTTGCTAGCATAAGATATTGCATGATGCTTCTTATCTTTAGTCTGTCCTAAGACAGCACCTACAGCGTAATCACTAGCATCACACATTATCTCAAAAGGTAGCGACCAATCAGGGGGTTGAATGATTGGTGCAGAGATAAGTGCTTTCTTAAGATAGTAAAAGGAATCCAAGCACTCATCATTAAAATCAAAGGGTGCATCCTTAGCTAACAGGTTTGTTAAAGGTCTAGCAATTTGAGAGAAATCTTGTATGAACCTTCTATAAAAGCCTGCATGGCCAAGAAAGCTACGGACGCCCCTAACATTTGTGGGAGGAGGGAGCTGTTCTATAACTTCAATTTTAGCTCTATCTACCTCTATCCCACGTTCGGACACTCTATGTCCTAACACTATCCCTTCTCGAACCATAAAATGGCACTTTTCCCAGTTCAAGATCAAGTGCTTCTCTTGGCACCTTTGTAAGACTCGGTCCAGGTTCTTTAGGCAATCATCAAAAGTTTTCCCATAGACGGAGAAGTCGTCCATGAAAACTTCCATGATTTCCTCGATCATATCGGAGAAGATGGACATCATGCACCTTTGAAAAGAGGCAGGAGCATTGCATAGGCCAAAAGACATGCGCCTATATGCATATGTTCCGTAGGGGCATGTGAATGTAGTCTTACTTTGGTCGTCGGGATGGATTGGGATTTGATGGTAACCCGAATACCCATCAAGGAAGCAGAAGAAAGAGTGTTTGGCTAACCGTTCCAGCATCTCATCGATGAATGGCAACGGAAAGTGGTCTTTCTTAGTGGCCTTGTTAAGTTTTCGGTAGTCTATGCACATTCTCCATCCCGTGACGGTCCGTTGAGGAATGAGTTCATTGTTGTCATTTTTAACGACCGTCATTCCTCCTTTCTTAGGAACTACTTGAACGGGGCTGACCCACTCACTGTTCGGAACAGGGTAGATTATGCCCGCATGCAATAGTTTTAAGACCTCTTTCTTCACAACTTCTCTCATCGCATTATTTAGCCATCTCTGAGGCTCCCTGGAAGGTATAGCATCGGGTTCAATAGGGATGCGATGAGTGCAGAGTGCAGGACTAATTCCCTTAAGGTCTTCTAACGAGTATCCTAAGACAGAGCGGCGTTCTTCTAAGACGGTGATGAGTTTGGTGACTTCTTCCTCTGTCAGTTGATCACTAATGATTACCGGAGTCTCTCTATCACCATTAAGGAAGGCGTACTTAAGTCCAGAGGGAAGTGGCTTAAGTTCTATAGAGGGCTTTGGTGGTGGTTTAGATTCATCCAAGTCTAATGGTTCTTCTAATTTGTTCTCTTCTTCTTGGATGAAGTTTTCGGCGTCTTCTTCTAAGTCAGGCTGAGAAGTGTCCAGAAGAGATGCCGATATCACCTCCTCTATTGGGTCAGGCTCAGGCGGGGTCTCGGCTTTAGAATTAATAGAGCCGGCAAAAGGCATAGAAAGGTCTAAGCCCTTCCCGAGGTTACCCTTGAAACGCCCTTCATGAAATCCATTTAGGAACCTCATGATGGGGTGCCCGATTAACAAGTCAACTTCTTTCATATCAAAGATAAAGAAGTTTAGCAGAATGTTGACTTTGTTAATGGAGACAGGAATATTCTGCGCAATCCCACAACTCTCGACCATTTCCCCAGAGGGTAATTTAAGAAATTTGCTGGTCGGGGTTAATGGTTCCTCGCCTAGGAGTGTCAGTACTAATGATTTGGACATTAGGCTTACTCCTACAGCAGGGTCATAAAGGGATTCTATAGGAGTGGAGTTTATGACACAGGGAATGGGTGTAAAACTCGAAAGAAGTTTGATGACATCAGATGATGTCTCAGCTTCTCTAACCCATTCATTACTCATAATAGCCGTGAGTTCTTGGGCAGTTGCCCTGAGGTAACCAGCCTCAAGATGAGCTGGGATATGGCTATTCGGAGCTTTGCGTGCTGTAGATCTCCTTTGCACAGGTTGATTCGAGACATTGCCAAAATCGGCAAATAGATCAGTCTCGATGTTAAGTGGGTAATCCAAGGGATGAATTACTTCTTCCCTTGGAGGTGCTTGTGGTATTGGTTCAGGTTCGACAGCTTGGGTTGCGGCTAAAGGAGTTTTGGCTGTCGAAGGTTCATCCCTAGGAGTTCGATCTTCCTCAGGAGCTTCAATATGATCATCAGTGTAAGGGGTATTCTCGAGAATAGTCCCAAGAATGGCCTTACCTTCACTGATAGGTAAATGAAGGAATGCTCCCTTGGAGGCTAAATCAAGGAATTGTGCGAATTGTTGGCTAAGTCCGATGTAAAAATGTTGCATAAGAATTGGCTCGGTTATACCTAAGTCTGGGCCAGATGATGTTAAGTCGGTGGGACGCGCCCAGGCCGCACCTAGAGACTCCTTCCCTTCTTGCTTGAAGTCTAGGACTTCTCTACGGAGACGAGCTATTCTAGAGATGGGAAAGTAGGTGAGGCAGAATTTGGCTTGTAGCTTTTCCCATTCTCCTCCTACACTACCTGCATAGCGAGTGTACCACCGTCTGGCCTTTCCTGTCAAAGAGAACGGAAAGAGCTTCCACTTGAGGGTAACTCGCCTCATCCCTTGGATGTGGATGCATGAACAAAGTTGTTCGAAATCTCGTAGGTGTGTGTAAGGATTTTCATCTCCTTCTCCCGAAAAGGGATTCTCCTGAACCATCGCTACGAGACTCGGGCGAAGCTCATAGTGACAGGCCAAAATGGCTTTTGATGAACTCGCTGGCTCCAACTCAGCGCCCGTTGGAGCAGCGTAATCGAAGAGGGTTGTTTGATCCATTTGGATATGTGTATAAAGTTTTAAATCAAACAAAGATAACTTAACGATTTTTTTGTCCTAGTTAAAACAGCTACCGTTCCCCGGCAACGGCGCCAGAAAGCTTGTTGACACCAGAAGTGGCAAACGGTTATACCGCAAGCGTACGGTAGTCAATGTAGCCTTCACCGGGAGTATTCCAGGTATCGTGATTTCCACGGGGAACGCGAAGTGAATTAACTAGGCTTTAGATCGTTAGGTGATGATCAAAGGGTCTAGGATAATGGGGTAGAGAGGTCTAACTAGTATTAATGCCTGGTCTTGGTAATTAAGTATAGTCAATGTTTTTCACCTAACTCTTTACTGAGGGCGATACCCGAAAAGGAGGATTGAGTTAATGAGGTTTTTCACCTCCCCGTCTCCTAAGCGACTACCCTGCTCAGCCCAACTATTATTTGCAACTTGCCTACAACAGATGCGAGGAGCTTTCCGCCTAGCGAGGACTGTCACTCTCACACTAGGTGTCTACACAACTGCGACAAGGAGTCCACACTGGCAAGAAGTAGTCTAGACACCACGTCTAAACTAGCTCTTGCTACCCTAAGCTTAGCTAAAGCTAAGAGCACTCAAGATCAAGCAATGTGCCAGTAAAGGATTCTTATACTTAAAGTACCAGACCAAATATTAAATACTAGAAAAGACTCAGAAGTAAGACTTACAAGAAGACCTGCTTCCGCTGAGGTGCTCCGCGAAGAAGACTCCCGACAGGCCAGGACTCCTCCTTGGAACTCCTCACTCTCTACTCACTATGATAGCACTAAGCTACTAAAGTAGTTTACTCCTAAGATACATGACTCTTAAGTGAAGGAATAGGGGGGTATTTATAGTGGGAGATGGAGTAGGGGCTACTCCGGTGCCACGTCAGCGATCCGCGTCATCTTCATCATGCACCATTGGATCAAACCGACTTCACAACCGCCATCTGATCAACGGTAGAGGCAAACTAACATGTGCAACATGTGGGCAAGGTCGGTGGGAGGCCAACCGACCCTGGAACCGCCATGAAGTGGGGTCGGCCGACCCCCTATCTGGCTGGTTGGGCCCACCTGCAGTGTCCTGGACGCTCTCTGATGTCGGTGGAGTTGAGCTGACCTGTGGGACCCACCAAAGTGGGGTCGCCCGACCCCAATTCTATGGGGTTAGGGTGTCAGCCCTGTCCTACATGTCTTCCTCTTCATGACTATAATGTTGTCTTGGTTACTGGTGTCACTGATCTTTAGTTATTCACCCCTTCTTAGTGTTTGGACCCTTGAAAAGTACCTGTTCTTACTCCTGCAACCAAATAGTAGCATGTACATGTGGAACTAGGTTATATGTACCTATATTACTACTTTGTTTGGTTGTTTTCTCCCAAAATGAGTCTTATGTTGACGGTTATGATAGTAGAAAACATGGTATAAATACCGTCAACAACCTTCAAATGGAAGCTCTTTCCGTTCTCTTTAACGGGAAAAGCTAGACATTGGTACAAACTCAAAATAGGGAGTGTTCATGGAGATTGGAAGGAGTTATATAGTAGTTTTCTTTCTAAATATTTTCCAATCTCCAAAGTGGCGGAACTTCGGCGTGAGATTATTTATTTTAGACAACTGGAAGAAGAATCTCTTAGGAAATCATGGGACCGCTTTATTAACCTTACTCTCACTGGCCCAAAGCTTTCTATTCCAGAAGAAGTTCTTCTAATTCACTTTTTTGAGGGCCTTAGTGGGGAAAATAAGCAAACCTTGAATACAGCCTCTAGAGGATCCTTCTATCACCTACCGACTAGTGAAGCTTGGATTTTGATTAATTTATTAAGTGGAAAGTCTCCTAACTTTTATATCCCTGAGAAAGAGACAGAACCAGTTCCTAGACAAGAAGAAGAAGTTTCGATAGCCAGATCACAATCACTTCAATTCCAAACTTTAGCTATCGATCCTAAACCATCAATACCCCAAAATTCTCCAAGGGAGGAAGGAATTCCGACCTTAAATCTTTCAGATGCTGATGGTTTAGACTTCTGGTTCCATAAAAGACCTTCAAGCAGGGATAATTCAAATCCTCGCAATAATGGTTCTCTTAGAGAATGTCGTGGTTCCTGTTATGAAGAAGTCGAGGATGACATATCAAGTGAAGGAGAGCTAAGCCATATTGAAAATTCTAACACCTCCCCTTTCCTGATCACAAGTTCTAAATGGCTAGAATGTGTAGAATGGATGGATGAGGAAGAAGCCTTAATGAATTCTGACTTTGGTTCAATTTATAATGGTGAGTTCTTGACTCCCTTTGAAGATGGGATTCATCCAACTATAGAAGAGGACATAAGTGAGACCAATCCAGGAGAAACTCCAAATATTCAGATTGGAGACGAAGATAACATTAATGAGCATGGAATTTATTTCATAGCCACTTTGTTTACTCTATGCTCATATGCAACATCTTCCCAATCTATTGGTCTCTCCAACATCACCACATTTGAGATCTCCAACCCCCTCTTCCTTTCTATTTATAAAAACTTTAAAAGGGCAGTTGTCGATTCACATGTCTATAATAAATATTGCAGATCTTGTTGAGTTGATCTTGATTTAGGTCAGCATTGGAAGGGAAACCACTTCGCCGACATAAATTGATGGTTTCCCAAGGACAAGCTTGGTGTCCTAAAATAAGCACTGATCAAATCATAACATGAGTTTTTAATTATTTGCAACATTACCTTGTGTATTGAGCATATAAGGATAATTGTAAAAATATTCCTTCGGGTATTCTTGTCACTAACCTTTCCAGGATTGGAACAAGAAGATCAGATGAATGACAAGCAAGTACAAGGTATGTCCAACCAATCATCACGCAACACTGAATTAAATTCATCCAGACTTGAATTCTGCAAAATTCAAGCTTGGGGGAGTACTTTACATAAAAACATCCTTTGCCATGTTGCTATGTTGGTTGTCCCTACCTTTAAGACATGCTCAATTTGTTAAATACTAATCACACTACTTCATCTCCACTTAAGTAGATCTCTATAAATGCTGTCATGTTACCTTTGTCTATTTACTAGTAAGTGTTAGTTTGGAAGTACTGCACATACTTCTATTGGCTTTTAAATTAAGCATGATCCTTAGGTTAAACAGCCTTCCTTAATCTGATTAGACATGGAGTCTAAGTTCGGTTATTGAACTAAAAACTGCTTGTGTAGACATTGGTATATTTTTGTCGGACTAACCCCTGCAGAAAAACTTTTCATATCGATTTGGGAAGTCCTGAGATAAACTCACATCAGAGACGAAGAGAGTGACACATGAAGTTTAACAATTGCACCAAGAAGACATTAGCTCATTCATCATAGAGAGATGATCCATGGAGGGTGCCACAAACACGATGCACAACCGCTAAGAAAGGAAAGCTTCCACAAGGTGATACTGTACAATCACTCTTCAAGCAAGGTAACATCTTAAGGTACTTGACTATCACTTTTATAAGCTTCTCCTTGGTTCTAGCGTTCATATAAATAAAAGAGACAAACATGTATGATTTTACAACTCTAGATTAACCAACCCAACTGATTCAACATGTTTAGTCCTTTAATCCTTGTTCTTAGTACTACCTCCATGATCCCACACTCCTAATCATATGAGCTAAAATGTTACACATTCAATCATTGAGAGATATAAAGAAAAAGACATATACATAGATAGATTATCTTTCCATAAGGTTGAGCGATCTGATCTGACAAATGTTATAAGTGCTACACTCATGAACTTTTCATGCATCAACTTTGTCTTGCTCACTATGCTTAGGGTTAGAGAAGAACAAATACACTTTAGGTTCTGTTGGTGTTTTCCACCAACAGGACTCATGCACTTGATCTCTGCCTTGTCTCTATGAGCAGGTACACTTCGAGCAAAACACGGAGGAGTTTTATAACTCTCAGACTCTACCAAGTGAAGGACCTGGATCTACGAGCACAAACACACTGAGCAGGATACTGCCAACGCCGCACTTCGAACTGCTGGGCAAACGAAGAGGTGCAGACGTCAAGGTCCGCACCTGAATCAAATGACGCACCTGAAGAATGAACACGGTGAGAAGTCTTGTTAAGAAGACTTAAAACATTGAACCCTCGCCGAAAGGTAAGATCGGTAGTTATCCATATTTATCCTTTCTGCATTCCCTTTTCCCTTTAATTATTTACTTTCCTTAAATAGATTATTAGTTAATCATGCTATCTTGAAAAGAAAATAAAAATGTTATAAAATACCAAGCCCCATGTGAGTATACGAGTGACATAAAACCCATAAGTACCTTCACTGTGGTGGCATAAAAATAAAATAAATATTTCTTTTCTGCTTTATAAATTAAAAATATAAAAATAGGGAGTAATATTTATTGAGGAAGCTCAACATGATGAAGGCTAGATATTTATGCTAACACTTAATTAGTTCCACAAGCTTTGTTGTCTATTTGAGCTCCACAGAATTTAAGAATCAAGAAGACTAGCAGACGAAGGACATTCTAATCGCTATCAGAATGCTGCTGACTTTCAAATACACCTCTGCCACCTGCTAGCTACATCAAGAGAAATTACATCAAAATTCAGCTTGGGGGAGAGCACCCCCATTTAGCTCGCTAAGTATTTCTACCTATCTTATATTATGTTAGAATATTAAAATACATAAACTATGAAAAACCAAATAAAGATTTTGTGCTTATATATATATCTTTTGCTTAGTGTGTTTAATAAATAAATAAAGTGGCTATGCTAATCTGAATCTTAATAATAAAACTCTAGCATAGATATGATGAATAGTTGCCCTACCTAATTTAAAAATTTGAAGTTCTCTCTCAAGTTTAGACATAACTGTTATAATTTAAAGCTTGCTCTAGATCTAAACTTGTGGGATGAAAACTTGATCTGAAATCTAAGTTGTTAACGGATATGATATGGGAAGGTTGAGCTGCTGTTTATCTGTTCCTAGAGATGCTAGAATTCTGGAGAATTTTATCTTTGAAAAATCTTTAAAATATTGCATGATGAGTTCCTGTATGATGAGAGTTTAAATTCCTACCACAGCCATATATACATGCTTGCTAGACTTTGAGCCAGACATTTACTATTTACTGCTTATGAGCATTGAGTGTGGTCAAGCCGTGTAGACCCTTAGGAGCTTGTCATGTGGTTAAATCAAGATTCAATTGCACGTTCACTCACATATGCTACTTCTACTCCGGAAGTACCATCCACATATATCCATCCATGTCCATCTCCAGAATCACCCAAAAATATTCTACTCCTAATCCGGGAGAGAATAGCCAAAAATATTTCTGTTTTCCCTTGTGAAATAAATGCTCAAGTTATCTTGCTACTACCACTTGCTATATTATCTCAAGAGATGAGTGCTCTGAAAAAAAGAGAAAAGAGAAGAAAAGAAAAAAAATAAAATAAATGAGGAAATAAAAAGGGGCAAGTGCCCGGAACCTCGAAAGAAAGAAAAAGTGAGACGAGAGGTAAAAATGGACAAGTGTCCGACAGTAGAACTAGAGGTACAAGATACCCACCTCCGAGGAAAGAAAAAGAAGAGCATCTCATTCTCCTCATAAAGTTTCAAAAAGCAAGGAAGGTGTGTATCCCCTCAAAAGAGCAAAAGTAGAATTAGACTTTCACCATTGTTATCACCATCATCACCATACACCATTCATTCGCCACACATGCACATCTTGATTTGGCTTATTGATTTGTTTCTTTGGATCCATGGTTTGACTATGCAATACATGTCTTGTAAGTATGTATACTTTATCTCCCACCTATGAGCTCCAGATATTAAAGCCTTATTAGAGTAGGGTGAGAGAGAAGGCAATGTCACTATGCCTTATACCACAAATACCACATATCTTGAGAGAAGGCATATACCATCACTGCCTTGGTAAGGATCCAGAAATACCACAAAAGAGAGATTTAGAGAGTCATACAAGGAATCTCTGAGTTTTATTTGAAAATCTGCAAAAACTCCAGAGCTATAGCTGATCAAGAATAAGAGACATGGCACTTGGCTAGACTGTTCTATCTTTTAACTTCTCAAGACAGAAGCGACGGTTACAAGTCCCATGGTGAAAGGTAAAGTATGTAAATTCTTGACAGTTTACTCTAACTCAGAGATGAGATCTTATTTAAAAGCATGTGTACCGTCAAATTTTTAAGATATTGCAACAACTTCTGATCCATTGCTGAGTCTATCCTTGCTCAGGGATGAGCAAGAGGTAAGCTTGGGGGAGTTTGTTGACGGTCCTTAAGTATCAAATTTAATTATCAAATAAACAAAGAAAAGGATCCAAATGAAATCAACATCTAGACTTAGGGTTTTATCTGACAGAATTCCAAGAGTTTTGGTGTTTGTCTATTTCTGCAGGGGGTTATCAGGAAATACGGAAGAAAGGCCCACACGTCAGGATTACATAGAGATATTAACGTGCCGTGCAATTATCTTACATCTAGAAGACTCCTGAAGCCACGGGAAGGAAGCGGAGGCCGAACGGGGCCAGAGGCAGGGCGCCCGCCTGACTTGGAGCCCAATCAGGACTCTTTCTCTCGGGAGATCTCCACCGACCTAAAGGATCAAGAAAAACCGTTCAATCAATGTCGGTTTGATCCGACGGCCCAGGTTCACTTGAGGAGACTATATAACCAGACCTCCTGGCCCCTGGAGGAGGCACCCCTTGATCATTATTCATTATTCATAGACAGAGCAAAAGCTAGGGTTTAGAGATGAGAGCTCTCCTCTCTTCTCTAAACTAGAGTAGATCTAGATAGTAGCGAGATGGAGAGCGAAGGAGGATTAGAGGAGAGGCCGGCCTGTCGGTTCTTCCTCCGGTTATACTTCGTCATGATCAAGCTCAAGCTTGCTCATGGGATGACTCTGGTAATCTACTTCTAATTCATTATGCAATTACTAATCATGTATGTTCTGGTTCACAACTCTTCTGAGTACTTCTAATCTATAGGACGCTATAGGTTAGAGTTGTATTATAGGTGTAAGCGAGGTGCTTAGACCTAGATTACTTGTGGATATCCCCTGTCTAGCTGGATCGTGTGGTAGGCCGCGTAGGTGTGTTGGGTATTTTAAACGCAAACAGAAAAATCCACAAGCGCACGGATACCGATGTAGCCTTCACCCGGGAGTATTCCAGAGTATCGATTTTCCACAGAGAACGTGAGTGTACTAATTAAGATTCAAGATCGCCCAAGGATAACTATATAATTATTTTTGGTAGGAAGAGAGGAAGTTTCCTGAGAGTTCTCTAGTTGATCTAAGAATCAAGAATTACTTTAAGATTATCTATATCGGGACATCAGAGCACTAACCACGGAAAGAGATGAGAAGGGGGCTAGGAAGGTCTGACTACGGTCCTACAAACACCGATCCGAACATGGTGGAATACGTCGACCGTTAGGGCTGTCACTACCCTAGGGCTACCACAACAATCCGTAGGATTGGGTGCAATTCCAGGTAATTGCAAGACTAAACACCACGTCTAATCTATTAATTACTACTCTAATGTTTCAAAGATTAGAGCACTTGATGCAAGCGGGAATCCAATAAATAACTTGAATGTAAATAAAAATAATTAGAGAACTCAGGAGTTATGAATTGAAGAACCTGGAGAACGATGAAGAACGAACCAGATGCTGCAAAAGTACAATGTTGAGGAAGATCCGACAGATCCGGCTCCTCCTCCGCTCTCCTCTTCTCTCTCCCTATTTTCTAGATTACAACTAGAACTAACTAGAACTAGAACTAGATGAACTAGAACAAGAACTAGATGAACTAGAACTAGATCTAGATGAACTAGAGGTAGAACTAGAAGAACTAGAGGGATCCTCTCTACTTGGATGAAGAATTGAAACCCTAGCTTTGATTCTGTAGAAGAGGTATGATCTCCAGGGGCCAGGAGGGGTCTGGTTTTATAGTCCCTTCAAGTGAATCTGGGCCGTCGGATCAAACCGACATTGATCGTGTGGTTTTCCTTGAAGTATTAGGTCGGTGGAGCATGATCCTCGAACTTCACCTTGATTGGTGGAAAGAGGTGGGCGGGCGCCCTCAGGACTAGGGCGGGCGCCCTGTCCCTGAGGCCTCTCTACTTCCGCTTCGGTCCCGTGGCTTCTGGAGTCTTCTAGATGATAGAAAATTGCGCGGCACGTTAATATCTCTATGTAAACCCGACGTGTGGGCCTTTCTTCCATATTTCCTGATAACCCCCTGCAGAAATAGACAAACACCAAAACTTGTGGAATTCTGTCAGATAAAACCCTAAGTCTAGGTGTTGGTTGCATTTGGATCCTTTTCTATGATTAATTGATGGTTAAATATGAGCATTAAGGACCGTCAACAAGCTCCCCCAAGCTTAACCTTTGCTCGTCCCTGAGCAAAGATGAACTCAAGAGTTTCTGCAGTGGTTTCATAACTTAAAGATACACATGCGTTTAAACAAGATCTCATCTCTGGTTAGAGTAAACTGTTAAGACTTAAAACTTACTCATTTACCTTTCACCATGGGACTTGTAACCGTCACTTCTATCTTGAGTAGTTAAAAGATAGAACAGTCTAGTCAAGCACCATGTCTCTTGTTCTTGATCAACTATAGCTCTGGAGTTTTTTTTTTGCAGATTTTCAAATAAAACTCAGAGATTCCTTGTATGACTCTCTCTAGTCTCTCTTTTGTGGTATTTCTGGATCCTTACCAAGGCAGTAATGGTGTATGCCTTCTCTCAAAGTATGTGGTATTTGTGGAATAAGGCATAGTGGTGTTGCCTTCTCTCTCACCCTACTCTAATAAGGTTTTGATATCTGGAGCTCATAGGTGGAAGACAGCTAATACATACTTACAAGACATTTATTGCATAGTCAAACCATGGATCCAGAAGAACAAGTCAATAAGTCAAATCAAGATGTGCATGTGTGGCGAATGAATGGTGTATGACGGTGATAACAATGGTGAAAGTCTAATTCTACTTTTGCTCTTTTGAGGGGATACATACCTTTCTTGCTCTTTTGAAACTTTTTGAGGAGAATGAGATGCTCTATATTTTCTTTTTCTTTTTTTTCTCTCAGGTGGGTATCTTGTACCCCTAATTCTACTGTCGGACACTTGTCCATTTTTACCTCTCGTCTCACTTTTTCTTTTCTTTCGAGGTTCCGGGCACTTGCCCCTTTTTATTTCCTCGTATTCTTTCTTTTTTTTCTCTTTTTTTTTCTTTAGAGCACTCATCTCATGAGATAATATAGCAAGTGGTAGTAACAAGATAACTTGAGCATTTATTTCACAGGGGAAAACAGAAATGTTTTTGGCTATTCTCTCCCGGATTAGGAGTAGAATATTTTTGGGTGGTTCTGGAGATGGATATGGATATATGTGGATGGTACTTTTAGAGTAGAAGTAGCATGTGTGAGTGAACGTGCAAGTGAATCTTGATTTAACCACATGACAAGCTCCTAAGGGTCTACACAGCTTTACCACACTCAATGCTCATAAGCAGTAAAAAGTAAATGTGTGGTTCGTAGTCTAACAAGCATGTATATATGGCTGTGGTAGGAATTTAAACTCTCATCATACAGGAACTCATCATGCAACATTTTAAAGATTTTCAACGATAAAATTCTCCAAAATTCTAGCATCTCTAGGAACAAATAAACAGCAACTCAACCTTCCCATATCATATCCGTTAACAACTTGGACTTTAGATCAAGTACTCTCCCCACAAGTTCAGGTTTAGAGCAAATCTTAATTCATAACAGTGATGCCTAAACTTGAGAGAGATTTCAATTTTGAGAACTAGTCATGGTAGAGCAACTATTCATCATTTCCATGTGAGAGCTTATCATGAGCGTTCATAGCAAACTTTATTTATTTATTTATTTAGCAAGCTAAGCAAAGATATATATATAAGCATAAAATCTTTATTTGGGTTTTTATGATCATGCATCTTTTTATTATTTGAGTAAAATATAAACATGAGTAGAACACTTAGCTGGATAAATGGGGGTGCTCTCCCCCAAGCTGGATTTTGACGTAATTTCTTCTGATGTAGCTAGCAGGCGGCGGAGGTGTATTTGAATGTCGGTAGCACTCTGATAGCGATTAGGATGTCCTCCGTCTGCTAGTCTTCTTTGATCCTTGAATTCTGTGGAGCTCAAATAGACAACAAAGCTTTGTGGAACTGGTTAAGTGTTAGCATAAATATCTAGCCTTTATCATGTTGAGCCTCCTTAATAAATGTTACTCTCTTTAGTAGGATCATAAATTTATTTTTGTATTTTTATTTTTATAGGACAGGAATATATTTATTTTATATTTATGCCACCACAGTGAATGTACTTATGGTTTTATGCCATGAGCATACTCACATGGGGCTTACTATTTTTAACATTTTTATTTTCTTTTTAAGATAGCATGAACCTGATTACTAAGCAAACTATTTTAAATAATTGAAAGAAAAAGGATAATTACCAAGTTTACCTCTTGGCACGGCGTTCGATGTTTTTAAGTCCTCCGAACGGGACTCTCCGTTTTCTCAATCGTCCTGGGATTCGCTGGATGGCGTAGTCGGTGGTTCCGGCGGCGCCTCCTCTTCGTGTATAACATTCTCCTCTCTACACACCTAACTCGATGCTACGGTCTCCTTAGGACAGTTCTGTTCAAGTTGTATGTCTTCAGACATTACCACTTCTCCTTCGTAGTCTGCCCATCCGCCCTTTATGATTTTCCTCCTCTGGTTACGGTTGCGTCGTCTTTTTCTTGTCCTGACCTGGTTAGAGTCTTCAACTATATAGTTAGGGTCAGTAAAACAACGACGTACCTTCTCAGAGAGGAAGTGCATGTGGACTTCTCCGGTTCCAATGTAGATGATTGCTTTAACAGTGCTGAGAAACGGTCTCCTAACGATGATGGTTGGATCTTACTCGTCTTCTCCCATGTCAATAACCTTAAAATCATTTGGAGCTGAATGTGTGTTGGTTGTAGGAGCATGGTTCCACATAGGAGCTGATAAGTGACTGCGGCCATTATGTTAACGTCAGATCTGGTGTCGTAGAGTGTCTTCTGAAAAGAATATCCGTTGATTGTGCACTTGATGATTGGAACACCAAGGTCGTCCTTCTTGATCGAGAAAGGTGACTTGAATCGACGATCTTGACCTCCTTGAACTGTAGTGACCATCTTAGCTGACTCGGTCCACATTTGCTTGGTCCTGTTCCTCCTGTTGGTCCTCTTCCTTGGTTCAAGTCGGGATTGCTCTAGGATTTGTGCAGTCTTATTCTTGAAGGTAAACGTCTCCTTCCTTCCCTTGATGTAGACACTGATCTTGGCAGCACTAGCGTGGATGACAGCTCCCGAGGTGTTCAGAAATGGCCTCCCTAGGATGATGGGTGCCCTCTCATCAGTATCAGTCTCTATCACCATGAAGTCCTAGGCATAATGTTGGCACTGGAGCCAAAGTCACAGAGTACTTCTGGGAAGTTCACCATGCCAATGGAGATCGGGATGACGGTGCGTCCTGGATCACCTCTCTTGACCGGTAGAAGGTCAGTAATTACTTCCACGGGTTACTCCAGTAGTTATGTCCTTAAGCATCTCAGGGCAGTGATTGCCTGAGTGTCCAGTCTCTCCAGTGTGTTTGTGCTCGTAGATCTAAGTTCTTCACTTGGTGGAGTCTGGGAGTTGTGAAACTCCTTCATATTTTGCTCGAAGTGTACCTGCTCATAGAGACAAGGCAGAGATCAAGTGCATGGGCCCTGTTGGTGGAAAACACCAACAGAAGCAAAAGTGTATTTGTTCTTCTCTAACCTTAAGCATAGTGAGCAAGACAAAGTTAATGGATAATAAGATCATGAGTGTAACATTTAAAACATTTGTTAGATCAGATCACTCAACCTAATGGAAAGATAATCTATCTATACTTATCTCTTTTTTTATAGATATCTTCCAAAGATTATGTGTGCAACATTTAGTGTGGGATCACAAAGGTGAAAGGACTAAACATATTGAATCGATTGGGTTGGTTAATCTAGAATTGTAAATCATACATGTTTGTCTCTTTTATTCATGTGAATGCCAGAACGAAGGAAAAGCTTATAGAAGTGATAGTCAAGTACCTTAAGATGTTACCTTACTTGAAGAGTGATGGTACAATATTACCTTGTGGAAGCTTTCCTTTCTTAGTGGTTGTGCATCGTGTTTGTGGCACCCTCCATGGATCATCTCTTGTGAGCTATGCCTTCCTTGTGTAGATTGTTAACCTTCATGTGTCTCTCTCTTTGTCTCCAATGTGAGTTTATCTCTGTTGACGGTCCTTAATGCTCACATTTAACCATCAACTAATCATGGAAAAGGATCCAAATGCAACCAACACCTAGACTTAGGGTTTTATCTAACAGAATTCCACGAGTTTTGGTGTTTGTCCATTTCTGCAGGGGGTTATCAGGAAATATGGAAGAAAGGCCCACACGTCGGGTTTACATAGAGATATTGACGTGCTGCGCAATTTTCTATCATCTAGAAGACTCCAGAAGCCACGGGACCGAAGCAGAGGCCGAGAGGACACAGGGACAGGGCGCCCGGCCACCTTTCCTGGGCGCCCGCCCTCAGCCAGAGTCCAATCAGGACTCTCTTTCGGGATATTGCTCCACCGACCTAAAGGATCAAGGAAAACCACACGATCAATGTCGGTTTGATCCAACGGCCCAGATTCACTTGAAGGGACTATAAAACCAGACCCGCCTGGCCCCTGGAGATCATACCTCTTCTACAGAATCAAAGTTAGGGTTTCAATTCTTCATCCAAGTAGGGAGGATCCCTCTAGTTCTTCTAGTTCTACTTCTAGTTCATCTAGATCTAGTTCTAGTTCATCTAGTTCTAGTTCTAGTTCCTCTAGTTCTAGTTCTAGTTAGTTCTAGTTGTAATCTAGAAAATAGGGAGAGAGAAGAGGAGAGCGGAGGAGGAGCCGGATCTGTCGGATCTTCCTCAACATTGTACTTTTGCAGCAACTGGTTCGTTCTTCATCGTTCTCCAGGTTCTTCAACTCATAATTCCTGAGTTCTCTAATTACTTTTATTTACATTCAAGTTATTTATTGGATTCCCGCTTGCATCAAGTGCTCTAGTCTTTATAACACTAGAGTAGTAATTAATAGATTAGACGTGGTGTTTAGTCTTGCGATTACCTGGAATTGCACCCAATCCTGCGGATTGTTGTGGTAGCCTTAGGGTAGTGACAGCTCTAACGGTCGACGTATTCCACCACGTTCGGATTGGTGTTTGTAGGACCGTAGTCAGACCTTCCTAGCCCCCTTCTCATCTCTTTCTGTGGTTAGTGCTCTGATGTCCCGATA
Organism: Sorghum bicolor; assembly: GCF_000003195.3. Taxonomy (NCBI): domain Eukaryota; kingdom Viridiplantae; phylum Streptophyta; class Magnoliopsida; order Poales; family Poaceae; genus Sorghum; species Sorghum bicolor. The sequence goes on along the minus strand of NC_012873.2, from coordinate 17,770,285 downwards.
TAGATAATCTTGAAGTAATTCTTGATTCTTAGATCAACTAGAGAACTCTCAGGAAACTTCCTCTCTTCCCACCAAAAATAATCATATAGTTATCCTTGGGCGATCTTGGATCTTAATTAGTACACTCACGTTCCCTGTGGAAAATCGATACTCTGGAATACTCCCGGGTGAAGGCTACATCGGTATCCGTGCGCTTGCGGATTTTTCTGTTTGCGTTTAAAATACCCAACAAGCTTTCTGGCGCCGTTGCCGGGGAACGGTAGCTGTGCTAGTTTCGAACAAAGTCATCCGTGTATCCTTTTTCTTTTCCTTTTTTACCACACTCACCTTATCATTTTCACTATACCACATGGATTTCACTCTAAGCATTAATGAGCATGGAATTTATTTCATAGCCACTTCATTTACTCCATGCTCATATGCAACATCTTCACAATCCATTGGTCTCTCCAACATCACCACATTTGAGATCTCCAACCCCCACTTCCTTTCTATTTATAAAAACTTTTAAAGGGCAGTTGTCGATGCATATGTCTATAATAAATTTTGCAGATCTCGTTGAGTTGATCTTGATATAGGTCAGCGTTGGAGGGGAAACCACTTCACTGACATAAATCGATGGTTTCCCAAGGACAAGCTTAGTGTCCTAAAACAAGCACTGATCAGATCGTAACATGAGCTTTTTATTATTTGCAACACTACCTTGTGTATTGAGCATATAAGGATAACTGTAAAAAAAATTCCTTCGGGTATTCTTGTCACTAACCTTTCTAGGATTGGAGCAAGAAGATCGGATGAATGACAAGCACAAGGTATGTACAACCAATCATCATACAACATTGAATTAAACTCATCCAAACTTGAATTTTGCAAAATTCAAGCTTGGGGAGTACTTTACATAAAAACATCCTTTGCCATGTTGCTATGTTGGTTGTCCCTACCTTTGAGACATGCTCAATTTGTTAAATACTAATCACACTACTTCATCTCCACTTGAGTAGATCTCTATAAATGCTCTCATGCTACCTTTATTTGCTTTAGTATATGTCTAGGTTTGGAGTAGTTTCTTTTATCTCTTAATTAAGCATGGTGCTTAGTTAGGAATGATGATCTTATTTCCAAGGGATTTTAAATTAAGCATGATGCTTAGGTTAAAATGCCCTCCTAAATCAAATTAGACATGGTGTCTAGGTTGATCTTTGAGCCGATAGTATGCTATAGTAGATATTGGATATTTTGTTGGACTAACCCCTGCAGGAAAACTTTCAATATCGACCTGGGAAGTCCTGAGATAAACTCACAATGGAGACAAAGAGAGACACACATGAAGTTTAACAATTTACACAAGGAAGGCATAGCTCACAAGAGATGATCCATGGAGGGTGCCAAAAACATGATGCACAACCGCTAAGAGAGGAAAGCTTCCACAAGGTGATACTGTACCATCACTCTTCAAGTAAGGTAACATCTTAAGGTACTTGACTATCACTTCTATAAGCTTCTCCTTGGTTCTAGCATTCACATGAATAAAAGAGACAAACATGTATGATTTACAATTCTAGATTAACCAAGCCAATCGATTCAATATGTTTAGTCCTTTCACCTTTGTGATCCCACACTAAATGTTGCACACACAATCTTTGGAAGATATATATAAAAAAAAAGAGATAAGTATAGATAGATTATCTTTCCATTAGGTTGAGTGATCTGATCTGACGAATGTTTTAAATGCTACACTCATGATCTTATTATCCATCAACTTTGTCTTGCTCACTATGCTTAAGGTTAGAGAAGAACAAATTAACTTTTGGTTCTGTTGGTGTTTTCCACCAACAGGGCCCATGCACTTGATCTCTGCCTTGTCTCTATGAGCAGGTACACTTCGAGCAAAATATGAAGGACTTTTACAACTCCCAGACTCCACCAAGTGAAGAACCTAGATTTACGAGCACAAACACACTGGAGATACTGGACACTCAGGCAATCACTACCCTGAGATGCTTGAGGATGTAACTACTAGAGTAACCCCATTGTGGAAGTAATTACTGACCTTCTGCCGGTCAAGAGAGACAATCCAGGATGCCCCGTCATCTCGATCTTCATCGGCATGGTGGACTTCCTAGAAGCACTCTGCGACTTTGGCTCCAGTGTCAACATTATGCCCAGGGGAATATTGAAGAACCTCTATGTCCGAGTTGGTACCTTGTACGCCCTAGCAGACTTTATGGTGATAGAGACTGGTATTGATGAGAGGGCACCCATCCTAGGGAGGCCATTCCTGAACACCTCAGGAGCTGTCATCTACGCTAGTGCTGCCAAGATCAATTTCTACATCAAGGGAAGGAAGGAGATGTTTTCCTTTAAGAACAAGACTACACAAGTCTTAGAGCAATCCCGACACGAACCAAGGAAGGGGACCAACAGGAGGAATAGAAACAAGCAAATGTGGACTGAGTCAGCTAAGATGGTCACTGCAGTTCAAGGAGGTCAAGATCGTCGATTTAAGTCACCATTCCTGACCAAAAAGGACGACCCAGTCACCTATCAGCTCCTATTCGGAACCATGCCCCTGAAACCAACATACATTCAGCTCCAGATGGCAGATCAGACATTCCGAAAGGTCGAAGACAAGTACGATCCACCCATCATCCTTGGGAGACCGTTCCTCAGCACCGTTAAAGCAATCATTTACATTGGAACCGGAGCAGTCCACATGCACTTCCCCTCTGAGAAGGTACGCCGCTATTTTACTGACCCTAACTATATAGTTGAAGACTCTAAGCAGGTCAGGACAAGAAGAAGACGATGCAACTGCAACCAGAGAAGGCAAAATCATCAAGGACGGATGGGCAGACTATGAAGGAGAAGTGGTAAAGTCTGAAGACATACAACTTGAATAGAACTGTCCTGAGGAGACCGTAGCACCGAGTCAGGTGTGGAGAGATAAGATAGTTATACATGAAAAGGAGGCACCGCCGGAACCACCGACTACACCATCCAGCGAATCCCAGGAGGACTGAGAAAACGAAGAGTCCCGTTCGGAGGACTTAAAAACACCGAACGCCTTGCCAAAAGGTAAACTTGGTAGTTATCTTTTTCCTTTCAATTATTTAAAATAGTTTTGCTTAGTTAATCAGGTTCACATCATCTTGAAAAGAAAATAAAAATGTTAAAAATAGTAAGCCCCATGTGAGTATGCTCATGGCATAAAACCCATAAGTATATTCACTGTGGTGGCGTAAAAATAAAATAAATATATTCCTGTCCTATAAAAATAAAAATATAAAAATAAATTTATGATCCTACCAAAGAAAGTAATATTTATTGAGGAGGCTCAACATGATAAAGGCTAGGTATTTATGCTAACACTTAACCAGTTCCACAAAGCTTTGTTGTCTATTTGAGCTCCACAGAATTCAAGGATCAAAGAAGACTAGCAGAGGGAGGACATCCTAATCGCTGTCAGGGTGCTGCCGACATTCAAATACACCTCCACCACTTGCTAGCTACATCAAATGGAATTATGTCAAAATCCAGCTTGGGGGAGAGCACCCCCATTTATCCAGCTAAGTATTCTACTCACGTTTATACTTTACTCTAATAATAAAAAGATGCATAATCATATAAACCCAAATAAAGATTTTGTGCTTATATACATATATCTTTGCTTAGTTTGCTAAATAAATAAATAAATAAAGTTTGCTATGAACCCTCATGATAAGCTCTCACATGGAAATGATGTATAGTTGCTCTGCCATGACTAGTTCTAAAAATTGAAATCTCTCTCAAGTTTAGGCATGACTGTTATTAATTAAGATTTGCTCTAAACCTGAACTTGTGGGGAGAGTACTTGATCTAAAGTCTAAGTCGTTAACGGATACGATATGGGAAGGTTGAGCTGCTGTTTATCTGTTCCTAGAGATGCTAGAATTCTGGAGAATTTTATCTTTGAAAATCTTTAAATTGTTGCATGATGAGTTCCTGTATGATGAGAGTTTAAATTCCTACCACAGCCATATATACATGCTTGCTAGACTTTGAGCCACACATTTACTTTTTACTGCTTATGAGCATTGAGTGTGGTCAAGCTTTGTAGACCCTTAGGAGCTTGTCATGTGGTTAAATCAAGATTCACTTTCACGTTCACTCATACATGCTACTTCTACTTCGGAAGTACGCACTCACATATATCCATCCATTTCCATCTCCAGAACCACCCAAAAATATTCTACTCCTAATCCGGGAGAGAATAGCCAAAAAGATTTCTGTTTTTCCCCTGTGAAATAAATGCTCAAGTTATCTTGTTACTACCACTTGCTATATTATCTCATGAGATGAGTGCTCTAAAAAAAAGAAGAAAAAAAAGCAAAAAAAAATATATACGAGGAAATAAAAAGGGGCAAGTGCCCGGAACCTCGAAGAAAAGAAAAAGTGAGACGAGAGGTAAAAATGGACAAGTGTCCGATAGTACAATTAGGGGTACAAGATACCCACCTGAGAGAAAAGAAAAATAAAATATAGAGCATCTCATTCTCCTCAAAAAGTTTCAAAAGAGCAAGAAAGGTATGTATCCCCTCAAAAGAGCACAAGTAGAATTAGACTTTCACCATTGTTATCACCATCATTACCATGCACCATTCATTCGCCACACATGCACATCTTGATTTGACTTATTGACTTGTTCTTCTGGATCCATGGTTTGACTATGCAATAAATGTCTTGTAAGTATGTATTAGCTGTCTCCCACCTATGAGCTCCAGATATCAAAAGCCTTATTAGAGTAGGGTGAGAGAGAAGGCAATGTCACTATGCCTTATACCACAAATACCACATACTTTGAGAGAAGGCATATACCATTACTGCCTTGGTAAGGATCCAGAAATACCACAAAAGAGAGACTAGAGAGAGTCATACAAGGAATCTCTGAGTTTTATTTGAAAATCTGCAAAAACTCCAGAGCTATAGTTAATCGAAGAACAAGAGACATGGCGCTTGACTAGACCGTTCTATCTTTTAACTACTCAAGACTCAAGTGACGGTTGCAAGCCCCATGGTGGAAGGTAATATGAGTAAGTTTAAATCTTAACAGTTACCCTAACCCAGAGATGAGATCTTGTTTGAATGCATGTATATCTTTAAGGTATGAAACCACTGCAGAAACTCTTGAGTTCATCTTTGCTCAGGGACGAGCAAAGGTTAAGCTTGGGGGAGCTTGTTGACGGTCCTTAATGCTCAAATTTAACCATCAACTAATCATGGAAAAGGATCCAAATGCAACCAACACCTAGACTTAGGGTTTTATCTGACAGAATTCCACGAGTTTTGGTGTTTGTCTATTTCTGCAGGGGGTTATCAGGAAATATGGAAGAAAGGCCCACACGTCGGGTTTACATAGAGATATTGACGTGCTGCGTAATTTTCTATCATCTAGAAGACTCCAGAAGCCACGGGACCGAAGCGGAGGCCGAGAGGACACAGGGACTGGGCGCCCGCCCTCAGCCAGAGACCAATCAGGACTCTCTTTCGGGATATTGCTCCACCGACCTAAAGGATCAAGGAAAACCACACGATCAATGTCGGTTTGATCCAACGGCCCAGATTCACTTGAAGGGACTATAAAACCAGACCCCCCTGGCCCCTGGAGATCATACCTCTTCTACAGAATCAAAGTTAGGGTTTCAATTCTTCATCCAAGTAGAGAGGATCCCTCTAGTTCTTCTAGTTCTACTTCTAGTTCATCTAGATCTAGTTCTAGTTCATCTAGTTCTTGTTCTAGTTCCTCTAGTTCTAGTTCTAGTTAGTTCTAGTTGTAATCTAGAAAATAGGGAGAGAGAAGAGGAGAGCGGAGGAGGAGCCGGATCTGTCGGATCTTCCTCAACATTGTACTTTTGCAGCAACTGGTTCGTTCTTCATCGTTCTCCAGGTTCTTCAACTCATAATTCCTGAGTTCTCTAATTACTTTTATTTACATTCAAATTATTTATTGGATTCCCGCTTGCATCAAGTGCTCTAGTCTTTATAACGCTAGAGTAGTAATTAATAGATTAGACGTGGTGTTTAGTCTTGCGATTACCTGGAATTGCACCCAATCCTGCGGATTGTTGTGGTAGCCTTAGGGTAGTGACAGCTCTAACGGTCGACGTATTCCACCACGTTCGGATTGGTGTTTGTAGGACCGTAGTCAGACCTTCCTAGCCCCCTTCTCATCTCTTTCTGTGGTTAGTGCTCTGATGTCCCGATATAGATAATCTTGAAGTAATTCTTGATTCTTAGATCAACTAGAGAACTCTCAGGAAACTTCCTCTCTTCCCACCAAAAATAATCATATATCCTTGGGCGATCTTGGATCTTAATTAGTACACTCACGTTCCCTGTGGAAAATCGATACTCTGGAATACTCCCGGGTGAAGGCTACATCGGTATCCGTGCGCTTGCGGATTTTTCTGTTTGCGTTTAAAATACCCAACAATCTCAGGACTTCCCAGGTCGATATTGAAAGTTTCCCTACAGGGGTTAGTCCAACAAAATATCCAATATCTACTATCGCATAATATCGGCTCAAAAATCAACCTAGACACCATGTCTAATTTGATTCAGGAGGGCTTTTTTTAACCTAAGCACCATGCTTAATTTAAAATCCCTTGGAAGTAAGATCATCATTCCTAAACTAAGCACCAAGCTTAATTAAGAGATAAATGAAACTACTCCAAACCTAGACATATACTAAAGCAAATAAAGGTAGCATGAGAGCATTTATAGAGATCTACTCAAGTGGAGATGAAGTAGTGTGATTAGTATTTAACAAATTGAGCATGTCTCAAAGGTAGGGACAACCAACATAGCAACATGGCAAAGGATGTTTTTATGTAAAGTACTCCCCCAAGCTTGAATTTTGCAAAATTCAAGTTTGGATGAATTTAATTCAATGTTGTATGATGATTGGTTGGACATACCTTGTGCTTGTAATTCATCTGATCTTCTTGCTCCAATCCTGGAAAGGTTAGTGACAAGAATATCCGAAGGAATATTTTTACAATTATTCTTATATGCTCAACACACAAGGTAATGTTGCGAATAATTCAAAGCTCATGTTACGATCTGATCAGTGCTTATTTTAGGATACTAAGCTTGTCCTTGGAAAACCATCAATTTGTGTCAGTGAAGTGGTTTCCCCTCCAACGCTGACCTATATCAAGATCAACTCAACGAGATCTGCAATATTTCTTATAGACATATGCATCGACAACCGCCCTTTTAAAGTTTTTATAAAAAGAAAGGATGAGGGGGTTGGAGATCTCGAATGTAGTGATGTTGGAGAGACCAATGGATTGTGAAGATATTGCATATGAGCATGGAGTAAATGAAGTGGCTATGAAATAAATTCCAGGCTCATTAATGCTTAGAGTGAAATCCATGTGGTATGGTGAAAATGATAAGGTGAGTGTGGTAAAAAGGGAAAAGAAAAAGGATACACGGACGACTTGGTTCGAAACTAGCACAGCTACCGTTCCCCGGCAACGGCGCCAAAAAGCTTGTTGGGTATTTTAAACGCAAACAGAAAAATCCGCAAGCGCACGGATACCGATGTAGCCTTCATCCGGGAGTATTCCAGAGTATCGATTTTCCACAGAGAACGTGAGTGTACTAATTAAGATCCAAGATCGCCCAAGGATAACTATATAATTATTTTTGGTAGGAAGAGAGGAAGTTTCCTGAGAGTTCTCTAGTTGATCTAAGAATCAAGAATTACTTCAAGATTATCTATATCGGGACATCAGAGCACTAACCATGGAAAGAGATGAGAAGGGGGCTAGGAAGGTCTGACTACGGTCCTACAAACACCGATCCGAACATGGTGGAATACGTCGACCGTTAGGGCTGTCACTACCCTAGGGCTACCACAACAATCCGTAGGATTGGGTGCAATTCCAGGTAATTGCAAGACTAAACACCACGTCTAATCTATTAATTACTACTCTAATGTTTCAAAGATTAGAGCACTTGATGCAAGCGGGAATCCAATAAATAACTTGAATGTAAATAAAAATAATTAGAGAACTCAGGAGTTATGAATTGAAGAACCTGGAGAACGATGAAGAACGAACCAGATGCTGCAAAAGTACAATGTTGAGGAAGATCCGACAGATCCGGCTCCTCCTCCGCTCTCCTCTTCTCTCTCCCTATTTTCTAGATTACAACTAGAACTAACTAGAACTAGAACTAGAACTAGAGGAACTAGAACTAGAACTAGATGAACTAGAACTAGATCTAGATGAACTAGAGGTAGAACTAGAAGAACTAGAGGGATCCTCTCTACTTGGATGAAGAATTGAAACCCTAGCTCTGATTCTGTAGAAGAGGTATGATCTCCAGGGGCCAGGGGGGTCTGGTTTTATAGTCCCTTCAAGTGAATCTGGGCCGTCGGATCAAACCGACATTGATCGTGTGGTTTTCCTTGAAGTATTAGGTCGGTGGAGCATGATCCTCGAACTTCACCTTGATTGGTGGAAAGAGGTGGGCGGGCGCCCTCAGGACTAGGGCGGGCGCCCTGTCCCTGAGGCCTCTCGGCTTCCGCTTCGGTCCCGTGGCTTCTGGAGTCTTCTAGATGATAGAAAATTGCGCGGCACGTTAATATCTCTATGTAAACCCGACGTGTGGGCCTTTCTTCCATATTTCCTGATAACCCCCTGCAGAAATAGACAAACACCAAAACTTGTGGAATTCTGTCAGATAAAACCCTAAGTCTAGGTGTTGGTTGCATTTGGATCCTTTTCTATGATTAATTGATGGTTAAATATGAGCATTAAGGACCGTCAACAAGGTGACAGTTACGTTGGTCCTTTGTAGTCCACCTCTCGTTAGTAGGACGGGTAGGGTTTATCAGCCTATGGATAAGCATCCTTTGTGGTGTAATCTTATCACGTGGTTCGTCCCAGACATAGACATACCCCTTTGAAGTAGAGAAACCATAGTTATCCTCTCTATTCTGCTACCATCACCCATATACTAGAATTGCTCTAACCTCTATTCCCATATTATCACTCACGGTTATCTTACCTTTAATATTGTTCTTATTCGATTCTACCATCTTTCCTATTTACACCTATTTACTTATCTTGGTTAAGTTAGAGCATAGATCAGTTCTCCCGTTTCCGTGTGGATACGATAAAACCTTTAACCTGGTAAAAGCTTCAATGGTATCCGTGCGCTTGCGGATTATCTGTGTGCGTATAAATACCATAGTACACTCTAGTGCCATGCTGGGGATGACAACCTAGTATTCGAGTGGTGTTAGCAAGTGTCAACAGATATCCCCTGTCTAGCTCGATCATGTGGTAGGCCGCGTAGGTGACAGTTACTTTGGTCCCCTGTAGTCCACCTCTTGTTAGCAGGACGGGTAGGGTTTATCGGCCTATGGATAAGCATCCTTTGTGGTGTATTCTTATCACGTGGTTCATCCCAGACATAGACATACCCCTTTGAAGTAGAGAAACCATAGTTATCCTCTCTATTCTGCTACCATCGCCCATATACTAGATTACTCAACTCTTTATTCCCATATTATCACTCACTGTTATCTTACCTTTAATATTGTTCTTATTCAATTCTACCATCTTTCCTATTTACACCTATCTATCTATCTAGGTTAAGTTAGAGCGTAGTTGGTTCTCCTGTTTCCCTGTGGATACGATAAAACCTTTATCTGGGTAAAAGCTTCAACGGTATCCGTGCGCTTGCGGATTATCTGTGTGCGTATAAATACCATAGTACACTCTAGTGCCAAGCTGGGGATGACAACCTAGTATTCAAGTGGTGTTAGCAAGTGTCAACAAGCTTTTTTGGCGCCGTTGCCAGGGAAACGGTTGCTAAGTTGACTACGAACTAGCTTAATCATTTTCTAAAAAAAATAAAAAAAATACTTTTCCTTTTATCCTTTGCCTTATCTCTGCTATTCTTTCTTGTTATCTAATCCTTGATCTCTAGTCTATCATGAATTCAAACATGTCTATCTATGAATTTAATAGACCTACGGCACACATCTCGAACCACCAAAATCTTCAAAGCCTATCGTAGCATCTAGTTTTGAGATAGACTCCGAATACATAGAATTTGTTCAAAAACAACCTTTCTCAGGACAAGGTGAGGAAAACCCATACACACACCTAAGAGAGTTTTATCGAGTCTGTGACCTCCTTCGCATAGAAGGCATGTCCGATGAGACCCTTAAATGGAAGCTCTTTCTGTTCTCTTTAACAAGAAAAGCTAGACATTGGTACAAACTCAAAGTAGAGAGTGTTCATGGAGATTGGAAGGAGTTATATAATAGTTTTCTTTTTAAATATTTTCCAATCTCCAAAGTGGTGGAACTTTGGCGTGAGATTATCACTTTTATACAACTGGAAGAAGAATCTCTTGGCAAATCATGGGACCGCTTTATTAACCTTACTCTCACTGGCCCAAAGCTTTCTATTTCCAAAGAAGTTCTTCTAATTCACTTTTTTGAGGGCCTTAGTAGGGAAAATAAGCAAACCTTGAATACAGCCTCTAGAGGATCCTTCTATCACCTACCCGCTAGTGAAGCTAGGGATTTAATTGATTCATTGAGTGGAAAGTTTCCTAGCATTTATATCCCTGAGAAAGAGAAAGAACCAGTTGCTAAACAAGAAGAGGAAGTTTCGATAGCTAGATCACAACCACTTCAATCCCAAACTTTAGCTATCGATCCTAAACCATCAATACCCCAAAATTCTCCAAGGGAGAAAGGAATTCCGACCTTAAATCTTTCAGATACTGATGGTTTAGACTTCTGGTTCCATAAGAGACTTTCAATCATAGATAATTCAAATCCTTACAATGATGGTTCTCTTAGAGAATGTCCTCGTTCCTGTTATGAAGAAGTCGAGGATGACATATCAAGTGAAGGAGAGCTAAACCATATAGAAGATTCTATCTGCTCCCCTTCCATGTTCACAAATTCTAAATCCATCCTTGACCTTAGAGACCCCTCTTATCCCTCTCCTTTCAAGTCTCACGATGATCCTAACAATCCATCAAGACGATCAAACCATAGGAGTCATAAAGACCATGAGGATGACATGTCAAGTAATGTCATAGAAGGAGAGCTAAGCCATATAGAAAATTCTAACACCTCCCCTTTCCTGATCACAAGTTCTAAATGGCTAGAATGTGTAGAATGGATGGATAAGCAAGAAGCCTTAATGGATTCTGACTTTGCCTCAATTTCAAATGGTGAGTTGTTGACTCCCTTTGAAGATGAGATTCATCCAACTACAGAAGAGGACATAGGTGAGACCAATCTAGGAGAAACTCCGAGCATTCAGATTGGAGACGAAGATAACATTAATGAGCATGGAATTTATTTCATAGCTACTTCGTTTACTCCATGCTCATATGCAACATCTTCCCAATCTATTGGTCTCTCCGACATCACCACACTTGAGATCTCCAACCCCCTCTTTCTTTCTATTTATAAAAACTTTAAAAGGGCTGTTGTCGATGCATATGTCTATAATAAATATTGCAGATCTCGTTGAGTTGATCTTGATATAGGTCAGCGTTGGAAGGGAAACCACTTCGCCGACATAAATTGATGGTTTCCCAAGGACAAGCTTAGTGTCCTAAAATAAGCACTGATCAGATCGTAACATGAGCTTTTAATTATTTGCAACACTACCTTGTTTATTGAGCATATAAGGATAATTGTAAAAATATTTCTTCGGGTATTCTTGTCACCAACCTTTCCAAGATTGGAGCAAGAAGATCGGATGAATGACAAGCACAAGGTATGTCCAACCAATCTGTTGACACCGTTTTTGGACACGTACCCAAGGATTGGTAGAGTATAGATCGGCAAGATGGGGCAATAGTAACTGGTCTGCAGGGGAGTTGCCGATGAAGGTGGTTGCCGATGAAGAGACAGCTGAATGTGACTAAGTCTATGAGTGGTGACGCGTTCATGCCGATGGTCAGCGTTAGCCTTTGCTGATGGCTACGATGAGGAGTCTACCAATGACTCGGAAGGAGAACATGAAGGTTGTCGATTGGTCCATGGTGGTGTCCCGGTTTGTCACGGGAGGCTAGTTTAGTGTTTTCCTTAGTTATTTAAATCGTTTTGTATACGGATTCTGTTTAATTTGGAATTCGAGTCCTAGTCGTGTCTGATTGTAGCTCTTTGAGCAGGGTATAAATGTAGACTCTAGGGCCTTGTAATGAACAATCTATCAATCAATCAAACATAAGTTTTTACTCATATTCCAGCATCTACTTTTTCGACGACTTCGTCATATTTTCCTTTCTATTACGAGTTCTTAGGAATTCGTCGAATTAAGCTCGGCGTATTCTCGAGTTCTGCGTGAATACCTCTTGGCCGTGGCATCCGGGCGCATCGCTGTTGTCAGGACCAAAGTATTCGAGTTATCACCTTTGTCGATAGTAAGGTCAAATCGGCTGGCACGCCTTAACGTTTGAAATCGGGTATTAGCCGTTTGTGTTTGCAGATCCACTTTTGCATCAACACATCTTTTGGCACGCTCGGTGGGACCAGATTCAAGACCAAGATCGACATGGCGACTAGCGATTTCGACTTGGAGAATGTCATCCCCGTGACGGAAGCTAATCTCAAAGATGAGCAGAAGCAAGCTATTGCAAAGGCTATGGAGGATTACAAGCAACAATGTCTCAAGTCCTTCAGCATAAACAGGAGTGGCGAGGTGATCCAGAGGGAAGCACTGCCGATGCCTCGGCAGGTTACTTTTGAAGCCAATCCTGGTAAACTTCAAGACATGGTTGATAGTGCTATTAACCGTGCCTTGATCAATCAAGCTGGTGTGCTGTCCAATACGGTTTTCAATGTCGTGGCTAGAACTTTTAAAGAAGGATAATTGCCACCAAATTATGTTGGTCCTTCTCATCATCAGCCGGGATCACCAGTTGTCACAGCTCCATCGGCTGCGACAGCCGCTGCGGGCGCAGAAACAGCTGTTCCTCCAAGCACGTTAGGAGTCACTAACGCGCAATCCACGCCAATGCCGGCCAATACATCAACATCAGATGAGTCGATCAAGCTCACCACAGACCTGTTGGCATCGGCAATGTCGGGATCTGTTCCTCCTAACTGGTGGGGTTTTGGTATGCCTCTAGGGTTCATGTTGAAGACACCTAGTACATCTCAAACAGCTGATATGAGGGGCAAGGCTCCTATGGCATCGGCACCTCCAAATATGCCGATGAATCAGAGTCCCCAGTATACTACAACTACTACTCCAAGACCTTACACTGGGAATTCTCAAGCTCCAACGTTCCAGATGCCTAACGCATCAGCAGATTCAATGCCGACACAGCAGAGGTTTATGACTCAGCCAGGGTATGTCAATTCAATGATGATGCCCAATTACCAGTCATCGGCAGGACCTATGCCGATGAATGCCAATAGTGGATGGCCTGGGCAGCAAGTCTTTCCACAAATGCCCCAACAAAATCATCAAGCTTCAGGGTTCCAGCAAGGCCAGATCTACCCCGGGTTCCACAATCAAGGTTTGCCCAACCAGCCGATGAATCTTGGACAACAGTTTGGTGGTCAGACAATCAACCCCATGTTCCATGCAGATCGTGCGCCTCAGCGACACGTGGAAGTGTATCAGCAGGCACCGGATCCACAACCACCCCATCGGCAAGATGCTGATGCCTATTGGGCCGATAAGATAGCTGAAGTAATGAGGGACCAATTTGGGATAAAACCCAAAGTCAGCACTTACTCTTATCGGACACCGTATCCTCCTGCGTACGATTTGATTCCACTTCCAGATTTCACTAAATTTTCTGCACAGGATGATACGTCAACCATGGAGTATATCAACAGGTTTATCATCCAATGTGGAGAAGCTGCTAACAGGGATGAATTGAGGGTTCATTTGTTTTCATCGTCTTTGTCTGGATCGGCTTTTACCTGGTTTATTTCGTTACCTCCCAACTCAGTGATTACTTGGGCCGATCTAGAGAAGCAGTTCCACAAGTACTTCTTTTCTAGAGTCCATGAGAAGAAGATTACTGATTTGGTCAGATTGAAACAGCACAATGATGAATCGGTTGAAGGTTTTGTGCAGAGGTTGCGGGAGGTCAAGAATAAATGCTATAGTCTAGTTTTAGATGATTGGCAGCTAGCCGATTTGGCTTTCCAGGGTTTGTTGCCACATATCAGGGACAAATATGCTTCTCAAGATTTCGAGAGCCTGAGCCACTTGGTCCAGAGGATTTCCGACTAGGATATTAAGCCGTTTGAACCTAAGAGGGCTTGGAAGAAAAAGGTGTCATTTGTTGATGAGGCAGCAAGCTCAGATTTTGATGAAGAACCAGTCATCGGCTTGGCACAATGGGTAAAGAATAAGAAGCCGATGTCTTGCCCTTTCGGGCATAAGGAGCCAAAGAAGTTTGCATTTGATATCACCAAGGCCGACAGGAAATTTGACTTCCTACTTCAGGAAGGCCAGATCAAGTTGTCGCCCAATCATGTGATTCCATCGGCTGAAGAGTTAAAGAAGATGAAATACTACAAGTGGCATAATGCAACCTCTCACAGCACCAATGAGTGCAAAATTTTTAGACAATAGCTGCAATCGGCTATAGAATCTGGGAGGATCAAATTTGATAGCTCCAAAACTCAGAAGCCGATGAAGATTGATCAACATCCTTTCCCAACAAATATGCTGGATGCTAAGGGAAAGGCCAAGGACTTGACATCGAAAGCAGCTAAAAGAAGTGCATCGGTGGATCCTCAGCATCAGATCACTACTGCCGATGCAAAAGGAAAAGGCTTGATCCAGGAGGGAACTAACTCGGGAAGGCCTCCCCGATCTGGAATGGTGATAACTCATAGAAGGCCTCGGGAAACATGGCAGCAACGTGAGGATCGGTATCGGCACCAGCAAGAAAACTATCATCGGGAAGAAGAAAGACGCCGACAGGAGTGGAATCGGCAAAAGGATCACTGGAACTGCCCATTCTTTATCCATTGCTGGGAGTAGAACATCAAGCTGCCTACCGTTAGAGATTGCCCTGAGTGCAATGGTTATGATCGGTATGACAAATCCGACCGGCGTTATCACAATGATGATCGGCGATTTAATGGGCCGATTAGGGGGAGAGCGTCGGTGCATGATCGATTAGGGGGCAGGCTCAGTGTGCACGATAGACTTGGTGATCGTGTTGAATATTTTCCCAGGAACCAGTAAGAGCTTGAGGAGATGGCTAATGCACGGGTTCCCGATGAGTTCGTATTTTGCAGGGACGCCAACACTTATCGGATGGAGTCAAGGGAACATCGTCGTCCATCGGCAAGGCAGTCACCACTTCCCCCATGGTGCCCAGAGGGGTTGACTAAAACACAGAAAAGAAGACTGCAACGCGAAAGGCGAGAAGAGCTAAACAAAGGCGAGAACTCTGGCCAATCTGGGGATCAACAACGATTAGATCCTAAGGGGAAAGGGCCATCGGCAGATGTCAACATGGTATTTATATTGCCGATGGCATTCCTTGCGCCGTCCAGCGATGATGAGTTGGAGTTTTCCGACCAGATAGCTCAGTTGGCTCTGGATCCGATGACAACTATCTTTGAAAAGCCTGCCGACAATGAAAGGTGTTGACGGTCCTTATGTACCAAATATAATCATCAAATAAATAAAGAAAAGGATCCAAATGCAACCAACACCTAGACTTAGGGTTTTATCTGACAGAATTCCACGAGTTTTGGTGTTTGTCTATTTCTGCAGGGGGTTATCAGGAAATAAGGAAGAAAGGCCCACACGTCGGGATTACATAGAGATATCAATGCACCGCGCAATTTTCTACCATCTAGAAGACTCCAGAAGCCACGGGAAGAAAGCAGAGGCCGAAAGGGGCCAGGCCCAGGGCGCCCGCCCTCTTTCCCTGGGCGCCCGCCCTGTCCTGGACTCTGTTCGGGACTCTCTTCGCACACGATGTTCCACCGACCTAATGGATCAAGGATAATGTAGTACCACATCGCCTACCGACCCAAAAATGCATAGAGGAGGAGGACTATATAAGGAGACCCCCTGGCCCCTGAAGAAGACAAGAAATTATCATAGAGATTGAGGGGTGCCCTCGAAGGAAAACCTCTTCTCTAAATAATATTTCTTTTTAGGCTTAGCAACCAATGTAAGTAGAAATAGATCTTCTAGTTTCTACTAGATTGAGAGAGATAGAGTGGAGGTGTAGATCGGAGGAAGGCTGGCGTGTCGGTGTCTACTCCGAGTTGTACCTGCGGGATCAAATCTCCTAACCCGAGGCTTGCTTCTAAGATTCTTCAGTAATTTGACTTCTAATTCTAGTAAGTTCTTGTTTTATTGTTCTTTGTTTTATGAATTTACTTTAATCCTCTTCCAGTTGAGTATTAGAGTAATCATTGCTAGCGTAAATGTTGTGTTTAGGCTAGGGTACTCATAGATATCCCCTGACTAGCTGGACCGTGGTAGTAGCGAGGAACGTGACATTTCTGAGTTACCTTTGTATCCCATATCTTGTTAGCAGGACGGGTATGTTTATAGGTGCGGGTCGAACATCCTTTGTGGTGTCTAGATTCCGTAAGCTTCCCCAATAGAACAGTAGATCATCCTTACAAAGGTTAGAATGAGACTACGGTTGTCGAGGGTATCAACAAGGGGTACCCTCACCAATACATATAACAAGGTTATCCGTACGTAGGACGAGACCCTCGATTCGACGCTCCATCCGTACGTATGTGCAGCCATCGACGGCCACAGCCTCGAAGACGGAAATAGCGTCGAGCGAATCAATCAGGCGTCGAGCTCTGGTTACCGTCGAATACGGAACAGGCTCACGCGAACCGGGAGGCGTCGAGCGCAAGGACGCCGCCCGCCGCCTGACACGCGCACGCGAGCCGGGGCATTAAATGTGCCTGATGCTTCCCCACCTAACACACGGGTCACGGGAGGTGTGATAGGGAACAGGCATCCATCCCATCGATCTTTTTGCAGCCTTCCCCACCAAACGGCCCAGGGCGTGTCAGGACGTGGGAAATAGAGATGGCACGTGTAATCAAGACCCCCTCGAGGTAGCCAAGGTCAGCGCTCCGACGTCAGGACGTCGTACGGCGTCCGACCCTCGACTTAACATGGTTCCTTCCTGGGGACGGTCGAACGTCGATTGGTCACGCCGCAACCACTCCGCCGGATTTGCCACCAAACCGTACGAGCATGCGACCGTTGAACCAGTACAAGACAGCACGCAGAGCAGAATGCAGGGGCACGCGTAATCATCACCAGGCTATTAAGACGGGACGGCTCGAGGCTATGCCGGTATGGAAGCCTCGAGTAGGTCATCGCTCCATACTGCTCTCGACTCCTATTCTGACGCCTATACATGTACCCTAGGTCTCTCCTTGGAACTATAAAAGGAGGGACTCAGGAACAGAACACAATATATAACACCACGCTCATACGCAGTAGAACGACACACTTCATACTGCGCTTGTATTCACCCCTGTACAAGCACTTAGGTGCAAGATAATACAAACTCTCTCCCCCCGCTGGACGTAGGGCCTTCTCTTGCCCGAACTAGGATAAATCTCTGTGTCTTCTTGCATCACCATCTGGGAAAGGGAGCACGCATACAAATTTACTCGTTGGTGTGACCCCCCGTGGGGAAAACACCGACAGTTGGCGCGCCAGGTAGGGGTCCTGCGTGTTTTTTCATCGATTTCCCACTCCTTTCCAGATGGCTACTCTCGCCTCGCCGATTCCACGCTCCACGGTGATTTGGTTTGGGAGTCTCGAGTTCATGTCTACGGGCTCCGGCTACGACATGATCTTGCTCTCAGTCAGAGGACCTGGAGGAGCCCGCGTTGCGCCAGCACGGTTGAGGGCCCCGAGACGCCCTCACCACCACGCCTCCCCACCTAAGAAGAGGCGCGGACAGCACCACCGCGGCCCCTCTGCTTCATCACGACCAACAACTCGTGTGAAGCAAGAAGCGGGCCACAAGTCGGCAGCACCATGTGTCGAAGCAACGAGCGCGACGGCTCAGCACCGCACAACAACGAGAGGGGACGCATCCCACGCACTCTCAACACCGCTGCTAGGCTGCTTCCACACGGGTTGTTCACTCCAAGAAGGGCACTGCCATTCGGATTGGACAACGCCGCGGCGTCGCTCGCCAGGAAGATATGCCCAAACGCCCAGACGTACGTGGAAAGACCAATGGTCCTCCCACATGACACTGAAGCGTAGCGGCCGGCGTCCGAGCTTCCGGATCTTTCTCGGGTACGAGGCCTCCGTCGTCTAGGCCCCGGACGATACACGATCACCTCACTCAGGCAGCGGCTGCTGGAGGAGGGACGTGGATGTTTCTACGCCGCCGAACCGGACTCCGACTCCGAAACCGATAGCTACGACCCTACAAGGGAATGCTATCACATCGACGGGGCGGTAGAAACTACCGACGAGACGCGAGATGCTGCTGCGGGCGGTCGGGCCCCCATGGCACGAGAAGACCCCAGGACGCCTGGGAACGACGGGCAGGTCGACCCCCCTCCACAAGAAGACAAGGCTGCACAGCTAGCGCAGCTGCGAGAGCTCAAGATGAAGCTTGACGAAGACCGAGAGCGCCTCGTCCTGCTTGAGCAAATCCTTGAGCAAGACTTGCCATATCCGCCGGGCGGAAGTGTTCGCAGGCGTGCTCGAGAGGTGCATCGACAAATCATTGGAGACGTAGAGCCAGAGCGGCCCGTCAGCCGCTTCCCTCGAGCAGGCCAAAACGTAGTGGCGGCGATGATGCTGCTGCGCAACATGCCAGAGCCATCGAACTCCCAGGCTCGACGCATTCGAGACGAGGTACAGACCCTGCTCCAGGTGGCGGCAGTTCAACAAGCCGAAAGCTCAGCTTCTCGACGACGAGGAGCTGCCACTAAAAAGCGCGACGAACAACCTCAAAATGAAAAGGAGGTGTCAGTCCATCAACAGCCTCCACCTCGAGGCAGAAAGACCACTCTCGTTCTCCCCATCGACAATCAGCATCGACACGACGCGCGGCATGACATCGAAGAGAATCGATGCCGCCAGCACGGAGACGCGGAAGAACGCGGTTACAGCGCGCATCGCGGTGGGAGGTACGACAGCGACGAAGATCGGATGGCCCCCGAGCCACCGGGCCCACGAGTGTTCAGTAGGGCGATCCGCAGCACGCCCCTACCCAGTCCGTTCCGACCCAAGACCAGCATCACGAAATACAACGGCGAAACCAAACCAGAATTGTGGTTAGCTGATTTTAGGTTGGCCTGTCAGTTGGGGGGAGCTCGAGGGGATGATCGAGCCATCATCCGGCAGCTACCGCTATTCCTCTCCGACACCGCCCGTCGATGGCTCGAGGAACTTCCCGCTGATCAGATCCACAACTGGGTTGATCTGGTTAGGGTTTTCGAGGGTAATTTCAAAGGGACCTACATACGGCCCGGGAACTCGTGGGACCTCAGAAAGTGCAAATAGAAGTCAGGATAAACTCTTCGGGAGTATGCTCGACGCTTCTCGAAGCAGCGCACTGAGCTGCCGCACATCCCCGACCATGACGTCATCTTGGCTTTTGTCTCTGGTACCACCAGTCGAGACTTAGTGCGGGAACTGGGCCGAAATCGCCCTCAGACCGTCGATGAGTTGATGGACGTAGTGGCAAACTACGCGGCAGGGGAGGAGGCAGTCGGCGCCTTCTTCAACTGTGAAGGGGGGAAAGGCAAGCGGCCCGCCGATGAAGATGGAACCCCCAGTCGGGGCCTCAAGAAGAATAAAAAGAAGCAGAAAGCACGGCAGTTCTAGCAGGAGGATTCCGACGACAACCTTGTCGCCGCCATGGAACGAAAGAAGCCTCGAGGCCCTCCGGAGGGAGGCGTCTTCGACAAGATGCTAGAAGAACCGTGCCCTTAACATAAGGGAGGCGCCAACCACAAGCTCAAGGACTGTCGTATGCTGAAAAAGCATTTCGATGGTCTGGGGTTCAAGAAAGATGCGCGTGACAACTCCAAGAAAGAGAAGGGCAGCAACAAGGAGGACAACAAAGACGACGACGGCTTCCCCACCGTCCACGACTGCTACATGATCTACGGTGGGCCCTCGACTCAGTTAACCATGAGGCAGCACAAAAGGGAGCGTCGCAAGGTCTTCGCGGCAAGAATGGCGATGCCCCAGTACCTCAGCTGGTCAAGCACTCCCATCACTTTCGATCGAGAGGACCACCCCGACAAGGTAGTCGCCCCAGGTGTCTACCCGCTCGTCGTCGACCCGATCATCATCAACACACGGCTCTCAAAAGTGCTGATGGATGGTGGGAGCAGCCTCAACATCATCTACCTCGAGACCCTCGACCTCCTCGGCATAGATAGAGGGAAGCTCCAACCAAGCGCCGGCGGTTTTCATGGCGTCGTGCCAGGGAAAAAGGCGCTACCAGTAGATTGAATCGACTTACCGGTCTGCTTTGGCACAGCGGCCAACTTCAGGAAGGAGACCCTCACCTTTGAAGTGGTTGGATTCCAAGGCACGTACCACGCCATCATTGGACGCCCGGGCTACGCCAAGTTCATGGCTATACCCAACTACACCTACTTGAAGCTGAAGATGCCCGGTCCCAAAGGCGTCATCACCGTCAGCTCCTCCTTCGAGCACGCGTACGAGTGCGACGTCGAGTGCGTCGAGTATGGGGAGGCGGTCGAAAACTCCCCCAAGCTCGTCACGAAGCTCGAAGCCCAGGCCGCTGAGGCTCCAGAGCCCAAGCGCCACGCGGGCAGCTTCGAGGTGGCAGAAGGAACCAAGAAGATCCCACTCGACCCCAACAACTCCGACGGCAAGGTGCTGACGATCAGCGCCGATCTCGACCCCAAATAGGAAGCTGTGCTCGTCGACTTTCTCCGTGCAAACGCCGACATGTTTGCATGGAGTCCCTCGGACATGCCAGGCATACCGAGGGAAGTCGCCGAGCACTCCTTGGAGATTCGAGCCGGTTCCAAGCCAGTGAAGCAGCGGTTGTGCCGATTCGACGAGGAGAAGCGCAAGATCATTGGCGAGGAAGTCCACAAGCTTTTGACGGCTGGATTCATCAAGGAGGTTCATCATCTCGACTGGTTAGCAAACCCTGTATTAGTTAAGAAAAAGAATGGCAAAATGAGGATGTGTGTCAATTATACTAGTCTAAATAAAGCATGTCCAAAAGTTCCTTTTCCATTGCCACGTATTGATCAGATTGTCGATTCTACCGCGGGATGTGAAACCCTTTCTTTCCTTGATGCGTATTCTGGTTACCACCAAATAAAAATGAAGGAGTCCGACCAGCTCGCGACCTCTTTCATCACGCCTTTTGGGATGTATTGCTATGTGACCATGCCATTTGGGCTTTGAAACGCGGGAGCTACATACCAACGTTGCATGCTCCACGTTTTTGGTGAACACATAGGGTCGACAGTCGAGGCCTATGTCGACGACAATGTCGTCAAGTCAAAGCGGCGAGGGGACCTGATCCAGGACCTCGAGATCGCTTTTAGCTATTTACGCACCAACCAGATCAAGCTCAATCCCGAGAAGTGCGTTTTCGGCGTGCCTCGAGGCATGCTCCTGGGCTACATTGTTTCGCAGCGTGGCATCGAGGCCAACCCCGAGAAAGTCTCAGCCATCACGAGAATGGGGCCGATCCGGGACATCAAGGGTGTGCAGAGAGTCACGGGATGCCTGGCGGCTCTAAGCCGTTTCATCTCGAGACTAGGAGAAAAGGCGTTACCATTGTATCGACTTTTGAAGAACGTCGAGCGTTTTTCTTGGACCCCCGAGGCCGAGGAAGCGCTTGAAAAGCTGAAGAAGACGCTGACCTCAGCACCAGTCCTTGTCCCACCTCAACCTGCAGAACCGCTGCTCCTCTACGTTGCGTCGACGACCCAGGTCGTCAGCGCAGCGGTGGTGGTCGAAAGGCAGGAGGAGGGACATGCGCTACCAGTCCAGAGGCCAGTCTACTTCATCAGCGAGGTGCTTTCGGAGACCAAGGCACGTTATCCCCAAATCCAGAAGCTGATCTATGCCGTAATCCTTGCCCGCCGTAAGCTGCAACACTACTTTCTTGGCCACCCCATCACGGTGGTCTCGTCTTTCCCCTTAGGCGAAATAATCCAGAGCAAAGAGGCCACGGGAAGAATAGCAAAATGGTCGGTCGAGCTCATGAGTGAGACTCTCACTTACGCGCCTCGCAAGGCCATCAAATCGCAGGCCCTGGTAGACTTCATCGCGGATTGGACAGACTCCCAGGTTCCCCCGACTCAGGTCCAGGCGGAGCTGCGGACGATGTATTTTGATGGGTCAATCATGAAAACAGGGGCCGGGGCCGGCCTGCTGCTCCTGTTGCTGTTGCTGCTGCTGTTGCTGCGCCTCATGCTCCTGCGGCTCTCACCCGCGGCCCCGCTCCTGCGGCTGCCGCGCCGCCTCACGCTCCCGCTCTTCATCTTCCTCCCTCTTCTTCTGCTCCTCGAGGGCGCGGAGGCTGACGGGCCAGGGAGTTGGTCCCGTGACGTGAGAGGTCGACGCTTCCTCCTCCATAGGGCGGGCGCATCCAGGCGTTTCGTTACCATCAGACATATCACTGATGGTGATGGGTTCCCCCTCGACCCCCAATCGAGGAGGCTCGGGGGCTCCCTCCGGCACTTGCGTCTGGGGCGCCTCACCACACGCCGGCAGCGACGGGGTAGGCTCGGAACGAGGCGGAGCACTCTCAGCGCCTACTGGAGGTTGGAAGTCGGAGGAGCCTACAAAATAAAGAATAAAGGCCGGTGACTACGATGGTTAGCGCAAGAGCATCATAGATCCCAAAAGTAAGCCACAAACCTGGCTCCTTGGGGATGGCACCCGCTTTAAGCCTCTTCGCCATGGACGGCTGGGCCTGCTCGAGGGTCCGCTTTAGCCTGAGAAAAGAAAGAAATGAGCGCGAAAAAGATCAGCATATGAGGAAAGGCGGAAGAGGAGGAAGACAAAAGCCACGACATCGAAAAGGCTTACCCCACAAGGAGAACAGCTCGCCTCCCGCCGCCCCGACCGGTGGGCCTCGAGCCACCCCGCGTCAGGGCTCCAGACCCCTCGAGGGCAGGCGCTGGCCCAGGCGCGTCAGTTCCCGCCTGGCGGGCGCCGGGACTGGCGATCTTGCGACCGGCCTCTCCTTTGTCGGAGGCCGCGGCGCGACCGCGAGTCAGTGGCCCCGTCGCCTGGGACCTAGCGTGGCCACCCGTCTTGGGCACGGGAGGAGGGCGCGGGGCGACCTGACCAGCCGCGGGCGCAGGAGGGGTGTCGGCGCGCGGACGGTGGGATCCGCCTGGACCCCCCGTCGGAACTTCCGTCCGAGGAGCGTCGACATCACCTCGAGGTGGACCCTCGAGGATTCGGTCAAGGCGTGACGCCATCCCCTCGTAATCGTCGCTGTCGTCGCCGTCGTCATCATCGTCGTTGGGGGATTCTTCCTCAGGCTCCCCCTCTGCCTGGATTTTGCTCGACGCGCCTCTAACGCTTGATGGTCGAGGTTCTTCTTCTTCTCCCCCTTCTTGGTAGAGTCCTTGGCGGACTTTAGCTTTTCGGCGGATTGGCGCCGTTTGTCGCGATCGACCTCGTCCTCCTTTATCGGAGGCCTCGAGGACCGGACGTCAATCCGTCCCTGTCCAAATAAAGGCAGACTTAGAAAAGAGAAAGAGAGGGGAGGAAAAGAAACCCAGAATCGAGGCTGCGCGCATGGAGAAAACATACCGGGTCGATCGAGCCAGCATCTGGCCTCATGGGGAAGCCGTTAACATGCTCCGGCTGAAAATCACCGGCAATTGCAGCCCTGACTCGGGCCGCGACTTCGTCATCCGCCGGAGCCTCGTTGGACATCCGGCACGCCTCGAGGTCCCAAGATGAGACGCCAGGGCCCATCTCATCCATCCTCAACGGCCGAGACATCAAAGGGAGAACTCTCCGGTGATGGACGGCCGAGAGGACGAGGGCGGCGGTCAAGCCCTCCGAGCGTAGCTTCTTCATGGCGTCGAGGAGGGGGTCGAGCCGAGATTGATGAGCTTGGACGACGCCGTATGTCCAGTCCGCTGGACGCTCCATAATCAGACGGCCCGAGTAGGAAGGCAGGAGGTTGTCGTCGTTCCGAAGGTAAAACCACTGGGAGTCCCAGCCGGCGTGGTTGGTCGATAACCCTACCGGGATGTACTCCCGCGGCCTGTCCGTCTTCCCCGTCTTCTGCACAAGGTTGAGGCATCCCGCCCGCACAGGCTTCCTTACGCCCGTGGTTCCGGTGGGGGCATGGAAAAGCTCGCCCCTGTAGAGGTGGAGCCACAGCTCCCAGTGCGGCATCATCCCCAAGTAGCCCTCACACACGGCGGCGAAGACCGCCGCAACGGTGATGGCGTTCGGGGAGAAGTGCTGGAGCTCCACCCCATAGTGGAAGCAGAGGGCCCGCATGAAGCGGCTAGGGAGCGCACCCAGGCCATGGCGGTGGAACTTGGCGAACGACACCACGTAGCCCTCGGGCGGCTGGGGCTCCCTGTGATTCGCCGGCGGCGCGATCCACTCTGGCGACGATAACGAGGTACGGCGGCGCAGCAGTCCCTCTTTCTCGAGCTCTAACAACCGGCGCTCCATCATCGACGACGGGCGCCAGTCGTCGGCGGCGACGAGTCTTACAGGCATCACGACCGGAGGGACGGTGGACCCGCTACTGCTCGAGGAGTCGTGTGCGCGTGAGATGGCGAGAGAGCTAGGGAGGCAAGAAGGCTAAGGCAAGAGTGAAGATGGGAGGCAGAAGAAAGAACGGCGGCGGTGCCGCGGCGTATTTATAAGCCAAGATCTGCCAACGGACAGATCCGAGAAATGAGGTAACGTCCCCCCATAAATGCGCTACCTAACAGTCTTTCCCCCTTCGCAGGCCGGGCGCTCCGAATTCCATGCAGATACAATGTCATAACGTCACCCGCCTAAAAAGGTGCGCCCAACGGGCAAAAAGGCGAACCGCCACGGCCACTTCCTTCCCTTGTAAGCCAAGGGGCGTACCCGCGAAAGCCTCGAGAGGTCGCAGGCTGGCCCACCGAAAGGGTTCGACAGCCGATCTCGAGCACCAGAGTCAGGGATCTCCAGCGAGCGGTCGAAGATCGAGGTCCGCCTCGAAGACTCGCTGGCGATGTCCAAGGTAGGGTCGAGACAGTCGAGAGGAATCCCCCCGACGGGAGGCATCGAGCCGCTGGACTCTATCGAATGAGACCGGTATCCCCGACCACGTCAACCCAGCTTTATGAGAACGCCTCCGGGCTACAGCTGACCCCCTCGAAAAGGGCACACGTTCTCACTTGGACTACCCGCTAGGAACTCAATCTGGGGGGAAGACGCTCGCTCTATCGAGAGTACGTCGAAACCTCCACGCAAGGCAAAGCCGATCAGAACCTTCCACCACTGGTGTCGACAGCGTTTCTGCGAATTTGGCAAAATAACCCTCGAAGGAGTTAAAAACTCCCTCGAGGGCTCGAGGGCTACCCCCGCGGGGTCGCTCGCGCGCCCCCACGGAAGTTCGACCGTAAAGGCAAAAGTCTCCACTCGAGCGCCAGCGCTCGAATGGAGACTCAGGGGCTACTGTCGAGGGTATCAACAAGGGGTACCCTCACCAATACATATAACGAGGTTATCCGTAGGTAGGACGAGACCCTTGATTCGACGCTCCATCCGTACGTATGTGCAGCCATCGACGGCCACAGCCTCGAAGACGGAAATAGCGTCAAGCGAATCAATCAGGCGTCGAGCTCTGGTTACCGTCGAATACGGAACAGGCTCACGCGAACCGGGAGGCGTCGAGCGCAAGGACGCCGCCCGCCGCCTGACACGCGCACGCGAGCCGGGGCATTAAATGCGCCTGATGCTTCCCCACCTAACACACGGGTCACGGGAGGCGTGATAGGGAACAGGCATCCGTCCCATCGATCTTTTTGCAGCCTTCCCCACCAAACGGCCCAGGGCGTGTCAGGACGTGGGAAACAGAGATGGCACATCTAATCAAGACCCCCTCGAGGTAGCCAAGGTCAGCGCTCCGACGTCAGGACGTCGTACGGCGTCCGACCCTCGACTTAACATGGTTCCTTCCTGGGGACGGTCGAACGTCGATTGGTCACGCCGCAACCACTCCGCCGGATTTGCCACCAAACCGTACGAGCATGCGACCGTTGAACCAGTACAAGACGGCGCGCAGAGCAGAATGCAGAGGCACGCGTAATCATCACCAGGCTATTAAGACGGGACGGCTCGAGTCTATGTCGGTACGGAAGCCTCGAGTAGGTCAGCGCTCCATACTGCTATCGACTCCTATTCTGACGCCTATACATGTACCCTGGGTCTCTCCTTGGAACTATAAAAGGAGGGACTCAGGAACAGAACACAATATATAACACCACGCTCATACGCAGTAGAACGACACACTTCATACTGCGCTTGTATTCACCCCTGTACAAGCACTTAGGTGCAAGATAATACAAACTCTCTCCCCCCGCTGGACGTAGGGCCTTCTCTTGCCCGAACCAGGATAAATCTCTGTGCCTTCCTACATCACCATCTTGGAAAGGGAGCACGCATACAAATTTACTCATTGGTGTGACCCCCCGTGGGGAAAACACCGACAACGGTTGCAGTCTTCTCTATACATCGCTCACATCGAGAAACATTCTTTGTAGCCTAAAGGGGTAGTAGCAATAGATTTGGTTAGTCAGATGCACCCTTTCTCCCAGTGGTAAAAATATAAATACGATACTCTGGAAAACCTCCCGGGTGAAATGCTCACCGATATCCGTGCGCTTGTGGATCATTTCCTTATTGCGTTACCAAATATCAACAAGCATTTCTGGCACCGTTGCCGGGGAGAAAGACGGTTTGCTGAGATAACTTTGAATCTTGCTATTATCTTGTATTATACTTTTATACTTTTTTTCCTTTATCTTTTTATTTTTATCTTTATGGATAACTTAAATTCCATACCTATTATTGAATTTCTTGCACCTTCAGAGACCAACCATAGACCATGGGAGTCAACAAGTCCTGCCCCTAATTATGATCTGAGTCCGGAGTTGATTGCAATAGGTCAAAACCAACCCTTTTCTATAGCTGAGGTCCTATCTTTTAATCAAGAAGATAATGCACTTTTAGCTACATGTATGATCTGTAACTCCAAATTAACCAACTAAATTAATTCAACATGTTTAGTCCTTTAATCTTTGTTCTTAGTGATACCTTCGTGATCTCACACTCCCAATCATATAAGCTAAAATGTTGCACATTCAATCTTTGGGAAGATATAAAGAAATAAGACATATACATAGATAGATTATCTTTACATTAGGTCGATCAATCTGATCTGACAAATGTTTTAAATACTACACTCATGATCTTATTATCCATCAACTTTGTCTTGCTCACTATGCTTAAGGTTAGAGAAGAACAATTACACTTCTGGTTCTGTTGGTGTTTTCCACCAACAGGGCCTATGCACTTGATCTCTGCCTTGTCTCTATGAACAGGTACACTTCAAGCAAAACACGGAGGAGTTTTACAACTCCCAGATTCCACCAAGTGAAGAGCCGGGATCTACGAGCACAAACACAATGGAGATCAGGCACTTAGTTTCCCAAAGGAAATATTGAAGAACCTCTGTGTCCGAGTTGGTACCTTGTACGCTCCAGCAAACTTCGTGGTGATAGAGACTGGTACTGAGGAGAGGGCACCCATCATCTTAGGGAGGCCATTCCTAAACACTAGAGCTGTCATCTACGCTAATGATGCCAAGATCAGTCTCTACATCAAGGGGAAGAAGGAGACTTTCCTTCGAGAACAAGACTACACAAACTTCAGAGCAATCCCGACATGAACCAAGGAAGAGGACCAACAGGAGGAACAGGAACAAGCAAATCTGGACCGAGTCAGCTAAGATAGTCACTGCAGCTCAAGGAGGTCAAGATCGTCGACTCAAGTCACCTTTCTTGATCAAGAAGGACGACCCTGGTGTTCCAAGCATCGAATGCACAATCAATGGATACTCTTTTTAGAAGACACTCTACGACACCGGATCTGACGACAACATAATGGTCGCAGTCACTTATCAGCTCCTGCATGGAACCATGCCCCTACAACCAATATATATTCAGCTCCAAATGATTTTCAGATCATTGACATGAGACAAGACGAGTACGATCCACCCACCATCCTTGGAAGACTGTTCCTCAACACTATCAAAGCCATCATCTATATTGGAACCGGAGAAGTCCACATGCACTTCCCCTCTAAGAAGGTACGCCACTACTCTAATGATTCTAACTATATAGTTGAAGATTCTAAGCAGGTCAGGACAAGAAGAAGATAACGCAACCGCAACCAGAGGAGGCAAATCGTCATGGACGGATGAGCAGATTACGAAGGAGAAGTGGTAAGGTCGGAAGACATACAGCTTGAACAGAACTGTCCTGAGGAGACCGTAGCACCGAGTCAGGTGTGGAAAGAGAAGATAGTTATACACGAAGAAGAGGCGCCGCTGGAATCACCGACTACGCCACCTAGCGAATCCTAGGACGACTGAAAACACAAGGAGTCCCATTCGGAGGACTAAAAAACACTGAACGCCTTGCCAAGAGGTAAACTTGGTAGTTATCCTTTTCCTTTCAATTATTCAATTATAGTTTCCTTAGTTAATCAGGTTCATGCTATCTTGAAAAGAAAATAAAAATGTTAAAAAATAGTAAGCCCCATGTGAGTATGCTCATGGCATAAAACCCATAAGTACATTCACTGTGGTGGCATAAAAATAAAATAAATAAGTTTTCATCTTAGAATAAAAATATAAAAATAATATGTGCATGATCCTGCTAAATAAGTAACATTTATTGAGGAGGCTCAACATGATAAAGGCTAGATATTTATGCTAACACTTAACCAGTTCCACAAAGCTTTGTTGTCTATTTGAGCTCCACAGAATTCAAGGATCAAAGAAGACTAGCAGACGGAGGACATCCTAATCGCTGTCAGGGTGCTACCGACATTCAAATACACCTCCATCACCTACTAGCTACATTTGAAGAAATTACGTCAAAATCTAGCTTGGGGGAGAGCACCCCCATTTATCCAGCTAAGTGTTTCTACTCGCTTTATACTTTACTCAAATAATAAAACGATGCATAATCATAAAAACCCAAATAAAGATTTTGTGCTTTTATATATATCTTTGCTTAGTTTGCTAAATAAATAAATAAATAAAGTTTGCTATGAACCCTCATGATAAGCTCTCACATGGAAATGATGAATAGTTGCTCTTCTATGACTAGTTCTAAATATTGAAATCTCTCTCAAGTTTAGGCATAACTGTTATAATTTAAAGCTTGCTCTAAACCTAAACTTGTGGGAAGAGTACTTGATCTAAAGTCTAAGTTGTTAGCGGATACAATATGGGAAGGTTGAGCTGCTGTTTATCTGTTCCTAGAGATGCTAGAATTCTGGAGAATTTTATCTTTGAAAAATCTTTAAAATATCACATGATGAGTTCCTATATGATGAGAGTTTAAATTCCTACCACAGCCATATATACATGCTTGCTAGACTTTGAGCCACATATTTACTTTTTACTGCTTATGAGCATTGAGTGTGGTCAAGCTGTGTAGACCCTTAGGAGCTTGTCATGTGGTTAAAATCAAGATTCACTTGCACGTTCACTCATACATGTTACTTCTACTCCAGAAGTACCATCCACATATATCCACTCATTTCCAACTCCAGATTCACCTAAAATTATTCTACTCCTAATCCTGGAGAGAACAGCCAAAAACATTTTCCTATCCCTGTTATTCCCTGTGAAATAAATGCTCCAGTTATTTTGGTTACTACCACTTGCTACATTATTTCAGGAGATGAGAGCTCTAAAAAAAGAGAAAGAAAAAAGGGAAAAAAATATACGAGAAAATAAAAAGGGGCAAGTGCCCGGAACCTCGAAGAAAAGAAAAAGTGAGACGAGAAGTAAAAATGGACAAGTGTCCGACAGTATAATTAGGGGTACAAGATACCCACCTGAGAGGAAAGAAAAATAAAATATAAAGCATCTCATTCTCCCGAAAAAGCTTCAAAGTGCAAGAAAGGTATGTATCCCCTCAAAAGAGCAAAAGTAGAATTAGACTTTCACCATTGTTATCACCATCATGACCATACACCATTCACTCGCCACACATGCACATCTTGATTTGACTTATTGACTTGTTTCTCTGGATCCATGGTTTGACTATGCAATAAATGTCTTGTAAGTATGTATTATCTATCTCCCACCTATGAGCTCCATATATCAAAACCTTATTAGAGTAGGGTGAGAGAGAAGGCAATATCACTATGCATTATACCAAAAATACCACATACTTTGAGAGAAGGCATATATCATTACTGCCCTGGTAAGGATCCAGAAATACCACAAAAGAGAGATTTGAGAGAGTCATATAAGGAATCTCTGAGTTTTATTTGAAAATCTACAAAAACTCCAGAGCTATAGCTGATCAAAAATAAGAGACATGGTGCTTGACTTGACCGTTCTATCTTTTAACTGCTCAAGACACAAGTGACGGTTACAAGCCCCATGGTGAAAGGTAAAATTAGTAAGTTTTAAGTCTTAACAGTTTATTCTAACTCAGAGATGAGATCTTGCTTCAATGCGTGTGTACTTTTAAGGCATGAAACCACTGCAGAAACTCTTGAGTTCATCCTTGCTCAGGGACGAGCAAGAGGTAAGCATGGGGGAGTTGTTGACGGTCCTTAAGTACCAAATATAATCATCAAATAAATAAAGAAAAGGATCCAAATGCAACCAACACCTAGACTTAGGGTTTTATCTGACAGAATTCCACGAGTTTTGGTGTTTGTCTATTTCTGCAGGGGGTTATCAGGAAATAAGGAAGAAAGGCCCACACGTCGGGATTACATAGAGATATCAACGCACCGTGCAATTTTCTATCATCTAGAAGACTCTAGAAGCCACGGGAAGAAAGCAGAGGCCGAAAGGGGCCAGGCCCAGGGCGCCCGCCCTCTTTCCCTGGGCGCCCGCCCTGTCCTGGACTCCGTTCGGGACTCTCTTCGCACACGATGTTCCACCGACCTAATGGATCAAGGATAATGTAGTACCACATCGCCTACCGACCCAAAAACGCATAGAGGTGGAGGACTATATAAGGAGACCCCCCCTGGCCCCTGGAGAAGACAAGAAATTATCATAGAGATTGAGGGGTGCCCTCGAAGGAAAACCTCTTCTCTAAATAATATTTCTTTTTAGGCACAGCAACCAATGTAAGTAGAAATAGATCTTCTAGTTTCTACTAGATTGAGAGAGATAGAGTGGAGGTGTAGATCGGAGGAAGGCCGGCCTGTCGGTGTCTACTCCGAGTTGTACCTGTGGGATCAAGTCTCATAACACGAGGCTTGCTTCTAAGATTCTTCAGTAATTTGACTTCTAATTCTAGTAAGTTCTTGTTTTATTGTTCTTTGGTTTATAAGTTTACTTTAATCCTCTTCCGGTTGAGTATTAGAGTAATCATTGCTAGCCTAAACGTGGTGTTTAGGCTAGGGTACTCATAGATATCCCCTGACTAGCTGGACCGTGGTAGTAGCGAGGAACGTGACATTTCCGAGTTACCTTTGTATCCCATATCTTGTTAGCAGGACGGGTAGGTTTATAGGTGCGGGTCAAACATCCTTTGTGGTGTCTAGATTTCGTAAGCTTTCCCAATAGAACAGTAGATCATCCTTACAAAGGTTAGAACGAGACTACGGTTGCAGTCTTCTCTATACATCACTCACATCGAGAAACATTCTTTGTAGCCTAAAGGGGTAGTAGCAATAGATTTGGTTAGTCAGATGCACCCTTTCTCCCAGTGGTAAAAATATAAATACGATACTCTGGAAAACCTCCCGGGTGAAATGCTCACCGATATCCATGCGCTTGCGGATCATTTCCTTATTGCGTTACCAAATATCAACAAAAGGCAGCATCTTAAAGCTTTGTTTGTCAAAGGAAGGGTTGATGGTCAGCCAATGACCAAGATATTAATTCATGGTGGAGCCGCTATCAACATCATGCCATACGCAGTATATCGGAAGCTTGAAAAAGGGGATCAAGATTTGACCAAGACCGATATGATGTTAAAGGACTTCGAGGGAAATGTGTCTCTGGTTAAGGGGGCAATATGCGTTGAGTTGACCATTGGCAGCAAAACCTTGCCGACAACTTTCTTCGTGATCAGTGGAAAAGATTGGATTCATGCCAATTGTTGCATCCCATCTACAATGCACCAGTGCTTGGTCCAGTGGGTAGGTGACAAGATTGAGATTGTACCGGGGGATTCTTCTTATGTCATTGCATCGGTAGAAGCAGACACTTATGAAAGGACTAGGTGTATCTCGAGAGAGATTTGGGAGAAGGATTTTCTCAAAGTTGCTGATTATGAAATTCCACCGGTCCAAGCAGTGAGTTCTGATGAAGGGTTTTAATGGATAGGTTCGCCGATGATGGAAAATTGGGCCAGGGATTCACATAGGCCGATGATTTGGTAGAAGTAGATATAGGTAGTGGTGATAAGCCTAGACCTACTTTTATTAGAGCTAAGTTAAATTCTGAGTGTAAGCAGCAATTAACCGATTTGTTAAAAGAATATAAAGATTGCTTTGCTTGGGATTATACAGAGATGCCTGGTTTGGACCGATCGATTGTTGAACATCGGTTGCCTATCAAGTCTGGATTTCGGCCACATCAACAGCCAGCTCGCCGATGTAATCCTAATATTCTTCCTGATATTAAGGCTGAAATAACCAAACTTATTGAAGCTAAATTTATTCAGCAGTGTCGGTATGCCGAGTGGATTTCCAATGTTGTTCCGGTTTACAAGAAAAATAGGAAGCTTCGGGTCTGCATTGTTTTCAGAAATCTTAATAAAGCTACACTGATGGATGGCTATCCAATGCCAGTTGCTGATCTACTAGTTGTTGCTACGGCTGGGCATCAGATCATCAGCTTTATGGATGGCAATGCAGGATACAATCAGATATTCATGGCTGAAGAGGATATTCCAAAGACTGCATTTAGATGTCCTGGTCATGTTGGGTTGTTTGAATGGATAGTCATGACCTTTGGCTTGAAAAATGCTGGTGCTACTTATCAGAGGGCTATGAATTTTATATTTCATGAGTTCATCGGCAAGCTGGTGGAAATTTATATTGATGATGTGGTGGTTAAGTCTGGAGACTTCATAAAGCATCTTGGCGATTTGCGAAAGATGTTAGAATGCACAAGGAAGCACGGTTTAAAGATGAATCCCAATAAGTGTGCATTTGGTGTATCGGCAGGACAATTCCTTGGTTTCATGGTGCATCAAAGGGGGATTCAAGTTAGTTGGAGATCCATTGATGCTATCAACAAAATAGTTGCTCCTACCAACAAGACTGAGCTTCAATCCTTGATCGGCAAGGTAAATTTTATTAGGAGGTCTATATCTAATTTGTCTGGTAAAATTCGTGCTTTCAGTCCTTTACTTAAGTTGAAAGCCGCTCAAGAGTTCGTCTGGGGGAAAGAGCAACAATTGGCCTTAGATGAAATCAAGAATTATTTGGTAAATCCTCCAGTTCTGATTCCACCTCAGCAAAGAAAGCCCTTCAGGTTGTATTTGTCTACCGATGGGATGGTCATCGGTTCGGCTTTAATTCAGGAATTTGAAGGGAAGGAACGTGTGATTTACTATTTAAGCAGGAGATTGGTTGATGCTGGGACCAGATATTCGGCCATTGAAAAGTTATGTTTGTGTCTCTATTTCTCATTTATTAAGTTGAGGCACTATTTGTTATCGGCAGAATGCTCTGTCATATGCAAAGATGACGTGGTCTGATATATGCTGTCTATGCCGATTATGAGTGGTAGGATCGGTAAGTGGATTTTGGCACTGTCGGAATTCGATTTGCGTTACGAATCGGCTAAAGCGGTTAAGGGACAGATTATGGCCGATTTTGTAACTCAACATTGCGGTACAGTGGAGACTTTGGAAATTGTACCTTGGACGCTCTTCTTTGATGGATCCACGTGTGACCGGGGGCAGGGATCGGCATAGTGTTAATTTCCCCTCGGGGAAAGAAGTATGAGTTCTCCTTGCCGATTGTTGCCACGTCAACAAATAATCAAGCTGAGTATCAAGCTTTGATAAAGGGATTGGAAATACTAAGGGAAGTTCATGCTGATGCTGTT
The DNA here is from genome assembly GCF_000003195.3 of Sorghum bicolor. Taxonomy (NCBI): domain Eukaryota; kingdom Viridiplantae; phylum Streptophyta; class Magnoliopsida; order Poales; family Poaceae; genus Sorghum; species Sorghum bicolor. Next base: position 17,735,959 of record NC_012873.2, on the reverse strand, counting down.
GAAATCTTTGGGGATTCTATGCTGGTTATAAATCAATTGGCTGGAAGCTATGAATGCCGAAGCGAAGTCCTGATAACTTATCACGAAAGGAGTATGCAACTGTTAACGGAATTCAAGGATTTCCGATTAGAGTATGTTCCTCGGTTGCATAATGAAGAGGCTAATCGATTGGCTCAGCATGCCTCAGGATATCAGCCCATGATAAACACAGTATCGGCAATCAGTGCCGATGATTGGAGAAAAGAAATCTTTGATTATTTAAAGGATCCGTCCAAGAAAGTTGAGAGACGTGTTCGGTTTCAAGCTACCAAGTATGTGCTCCTTGAAGATGAGTTATATTATCGGACTATTGATGGGATTCTTCTTAGGTGCTTAGGTGATGATGAGGCTAGAAGTTTGATGGGAGAGATCCATGAGGGAGTGTGTGGAGCACATCAGTCGGCATTTAAGATGAAGTGGATGATCAGAAGAAATGGGTATTATTGGCCGACTATACTTGAGGATTGTTTTAAGTATTTCAATGGGTGTCAAGGATGTCTAAAGTTTGGCAATGTTCAAAGGGTACCCGCATCGGCCATGAATCCCATTATTAAACCTTGGCCGTTCCGAGGATGGGCTATTGACTTGATCGGCCAGATTTATCTGCCATCCAGCAAAGGACATAAATTTATTTTGGTTGCCACCGATTATTTCACCAAATGGGTTGAAGCTATTCCTTTGAAGAAAGTTACATCGGCCAATATGATTGATTTTGTGAAAGAGCATATTATCTACCGATTTGGAATTCATCAAACAATTACTACCGATCAGGGTACTATGTTTACGTCAGGGGAGTTTGATGATTTTGCAGTCGGTATGGGAATTAAAGTATTAAATTCTTCTCCTTATTATGCTCAAGTTAATGGGCAGGCCGAGGCATCTAACAAAGGAATCATCAAGCTCATTAAACGGAAGGTTGAAGAAAATCCTAGGAGATGACACACGTTGTTAAATGAAGCTTTATGGTCATATCAGATGGCTTGTCATGGATCGAACAAAGTTTCGCCTTATCAATTGGTGTATGGGCATGATGCAGTGTTACCTTGGGAAATTAAGACTGGGTCTAGGCGGCTATCTTTACAAGATCAATTGGCTGCCAATGATTATGCTACTTTGATGACAGACGAGTTGGATGATCTAGCAAGGCATCGACTAAGGGCTCTGATGAGTATAGAAGAAAATAAGAAGAGAGTTGCTAGAAGGTATGATAAGAAGGTAAAAGCTAAGGAGTTTGCCGATGGAGACTTAGTATGGAAGCTAGTATTACCGATCGGGACTAAAAGTTCAAAATTTGGGAAGTGGTCTCCTAATTGAGAGGGTCCCTATCGGATAAATCGATCTGCTCCTGGCAACGCCTATTGTTGACACTAGCTAACACCACTTAGATACTAGGTTGTCATCCCCATTATGGTGCCAGAGTGTACAAAGGTATTTATAAATGTAAAGGCTCTCTAGAAAATAATCTATTCTATCCGCAAGCGCACAGATAAAACACCTCATTGTAGCATTTCACCAGGATAAGTATTCCAGGTATCGTTATTTATAATTTTGCTCGAGAGAACTAAGGAGATTAAATTAAGGGCAAAATCTATCAAGGCATAGACTAGAGATAAACTTGCAAGCACATGATTACTAATGAGAAACTCGTCACACAGTCACTTACTTTAGCAGGGGGTAAACCATAAAGATAATGATAATGAATTATAAGTTCAAGGGATAAATAACACAGCGATTAGAAAATAGACTACTCCTCATATATGTAGGTGATGTCGGATTAGCTAGAGAATGGATTCTAAGTTATCTACTAACTACTAAGTCATAATCTACTCTAGTTATCTACAAGATCATATATAGCATAAAAGACTCTTCATTCATGTATAAGGAACATTGATATAGTAAATCAGAGCATCGCAAGACTTACTCCACAATACCGGTTCTGCCTGTCCTATCAACGGAGGGTGGACTATATAAGAATCAACGAAGCTGTCACTATCGCGAACTACCACATGACCCGGCCAATAGGATACATTTGCAGATAAATAACATCTAAGCACCACGCTCACATGTGATCTATCACCTAACTCCCTCGCGTCAAGAGTTAAGCGCTTTGCAAACTTATACATAAACTCAATATCAATTAGAACTATATCAAATATAGAACTAGAGCAAACTAAGAACATAATAATTAGAGACATAATGCAATTAGAACAAAGAATTAGAGAAAGATATGAATAATACCAATCTTTATTACCGAAGATCCGAATCCAGAGCGTAGTGCTCTACTTCTCTAATTCCTATCTAATCAAACCTCTAAACTTGAAGGATCAGGGAGTAGCTAATTCTAATTCTCTGTGGGAGAGAAGCTCTAAACCCCTAACTTTGATGGCTACCTCTGAATAATGATTTCTTCTCTTCTCCTCTCTCCTACGGGGGGAGAGGCCTTGGTTTTATAGTCCCTTCAAGTGAATGTGGGCCGTCAGATCAAACCGACATTGATTGTATGGTTTAGATTGATCCTTTAGGTCGGTGGAGTTTAGCCCCGAAGCAGAGTCCTGGTCCAACTCCTGGCCAGCGCGGGCGCCCAAGGGGGGTGGGCGGGCGCCATGCCCCCGAGCCCGATTCCCTTCTCGTTCGTTCCCGTGGATTCTGGACTCTTCTAGATTGAAGAAAATTGCGCGGCACATAATTATCTCGTTGTAAACATGACATGTGGGCCTTCTCTCCATATTCTCTGATAACCCCCTACAGAAATAGATAAACACCAAAGCTCGGGGAATTCTATCAGATAAAACCCTAATTCTAGATGTTTGTTTCATATTGATCCTTTTTCATGTTTATTTGATTATTAATTTTAGTACTTAAGGACCGTCAACAAACTCCCCCAAGCTTACCCTTTGCTCGTCCCTGAGCAAATAGCTAAACTTAGACGAATCAGAAGTTGCTTCGATGTTATCTTTCCTCACAGGCACACATGCTTTTACATAAAAAATTCTTCCAGATTAGAGTGAAGGGTTAAAGAGCTTAGTGTCTGCACTTAAGTTTTAAGTAATCGAAATACAAAATAATTAAGTCAAGCACTATTCCTCTTGTCTATACTTCACCTTTGTTCTAGAGTTTTTCATAAGTTTTCAAAATAAAACTCAGAGTTCCCAGCAATGATCTCTCAAGTCTCTTTATATGTGGTTTTTGTGGATCCTTACCACAATGTCACTTACCTATAGCTAATGAAACATTTAAGTGGAGCTCATAGGAGTGAAGAACAGCTCATACATATGTTGTCTAATCGAGCCATGGATCCAAAGGAACTCAGCATATAATTAAATCAAGATGTGCATGTGTGATGGAATAAATGATAGTGATGGTGAAGATATATATAAGTGATAATAAAACTTACTTCTCATTGCTCCTCATATTGCTATCTCTCCTCCTCTTTGATCTTTGCTTTGGGAGAACATGGGCTATCTTTTTCTCTCTCTTTTTTTTCAGGTGGGTAATAGATACCCCTAATTCTACTGTCGGACACTTGTTCATTTTTTCACTCAAGTGGGCGTCTTTGTACCCCTAATTCTACTTCGGACACTAGTCCATTTTTACCTCTCGTCTCACTATTTTTCTTTCTTTTTCGAGGTTCCGGGCACTTGCCCCTTTTTATTTCCTCGTATATTTTTGCATAACCCATGCCTCTTCTGCATTGAATCTTTTTAGATAGAGAGTATAACAATACTTGGGACAGTGAGTGATAATATTTTTAGCAATTTTAATGATTGGTGATGAATGTTGTGGTAGATGTGTGCAAGTGAATATCTAAATTTAACCATATGAAAAGCTCCTAAGGGTCTACACAGCTCGATCAAACTCAATGTAAATATAGTAAAAGATGTTATAGCAAGTATGGCTGTGGTAGGTAGTTTTGTTATCGCTGTGGAGTTCTCTGGTTCACTGGTGTTGCTGCAATCTCAATCAAAAAGTTTTGCACAACATAGAGGCCAAGCTTCGGGTTAGGTAACCGAATCTTGCCTTTATCATCATATAGCATATACATTACATTCCCTTCTTTCTTTAACATCCGAACTTGTCTAAATATGTCATAGCCATGATAAATTCTTAACTCATCTATGAAGTCCAACGATGAGTTTTCTAGTAAGTGAAGATTAAAGGCTAGACGAGTGATAAGTGAAGTACATCCTACTGGTCCCTGAAGACTACGTACACTAAGCCAATGAGAAATTAATAGTGTAATAGGTGAAGTGGGTACTTTATTAATAGCAGCATATGAAAGTTGTAAATCTCCTACTCTTATTTTCCTAATATCATCGCGATAGAAAAGATTGTACCCAAGCCATTTGTGGAACATCCTAAGAGTGGGGTGTTCCATGTCACTGGTTCGGGCTTAACTATAAAAATTATCTCTAGATATTTCTCTCCAAAACTGGTGTCTCTCAAAGTTGGGTAAATTGGAGTCAATGTTCAGGATGCATCTTGAAGAGAAACCAAGATGGTCGCTCAGCTCTATCCAAGACAACATAATCTCCTGTTTGAACATTTGAAAAACAATTCCCCCCTCATAGTATTGTAAAGTGCAAAGAAATTCGAGGGTGAGAAGACGAGAACCCAGTTCAGTTATATTCCAAAAATTTGTCCAACCTATCATCTGAAAAATTAAGTCGAATTCAGTGTCCATACTTGTTTCTTGTAGTAAGATTGGATCAAGAGTAGGGGTGTGAATGAAATATTTGTTCTTCAATTGCTGATAGACTTCCTTCTCTCTTCGGGTCTTCAGTCCAAGGTCTCCTATCTTGAGAAGGACCTTAACTTGCTGACCAGATGAAGATGACGGAGCCTGTGTGAGTGTCGGATCGACGCTCATCTCTGATGGGTGTGAGGAGTGTCGGGATGAACTCCTTGTACCAATGTTCTTGAGAGCCTTCCATGCGTTCTTCACCTTCTTAAACATCCTGTAAACAAAAGTTGGCAAAAACACAACTAGTGGAAATGTGAGAGAAAATGTTAGTGGTCAGTTGTCCGGAATGTCAGTAGTTTAGTCGTTCAAGATAAGTTTCTATTTTGGCAGAACCTCCCCCTAAACAACTTTTACTTCCGCTTAGACAACTACTTACTAGGTGATACTCACTCTCTCACTCAAAAGAACTCCCAACTTTCTCACACTCAGAGCTATTCTCTGGAAACTGAGCTTGCAAGGTTTTCTGAAATGTGTGTGTGAAGAGAAGGGAAGCTGGAGGTGGCCTTTTATAAGCTGAGCAGGGGACAGGGCGGGCGCCCTGGGTAGGTGGGCGGGCGCCCACCCCTGGTGTCCATCCTGGGTGTGCCTCCTCCACTTGCTTCCTTGCTTTGATCTCACGCAGAATAATATTGTGTTGGTGGTGGTTGGACGGTGGAAAGATGTCTGGTGAGTGGAAACATATTGGTGGATGAAATTATGTGATGGATGTATGTGAGGTGAAGTGTATGACATGTGGGACCCAAAGAGTGTGGGTCATGCTTCTAGAAGGTTACTATAATTAAATATAATGCAGGAAAATCTATGAGAATTGAAAATTAAAATGATAATGGAAAATATTTTTTTGTGCCTCCATAATAATTAATAAATATGGGTTGTTACACACCATGAATATTATTTATATGGGGCTTTTGATTATTATAATAATGCTATGAATATATATGACTAATGCAAGAATTAATTATGCAAGAATTTAAATATGAGAAAATTAATAATGCGGATAAATACCGATTTACCTCCCGGTGAGGGTTTGGGATTTTTAGGTCCCCCAAGCTGGACCTCCAAATCTTTTAATTTTCTGAGTTACCTTCCTCCGGAGATGGTGTCTCCAGTGGTTCTTCATGAACTTCCTTCACTGTAGGGTCTCTCTCTGGTCTGGGCTTGAATGTGAAGTGTTCTTCTTGACCGTTTATGTTGAACTTAATTTCTCCCTTCCCAACATCAATGTGGGCATTGGCAGTGCTCAGAAATGGCCTTCCAAGGATGATGGACACTTTTGAGTCGGGACTCATGTCCAGTACTACGAAATCTACTGGCACCAGGAAATCTCTGATCTTGACTAGAATGTTCTCGGCGATGCCCAACGGGTGTCGAACCGATTGATCTGCTAGTTGTAGGCACATTGATGTTGGTTCTAGGGTCGCATGCTCAAGCTTTTTGTAGACTGATGCTGGCATCACACTGACACTTGCTCTGAGATCACAATGTGCATTGTTGAAGTGTTGGTTTCCGATCGAGCAGTCAATAGTGGGACATCCGGGATCTTCCTTCTTCTTTGGTGGCTTATTGAGGATGGCCGCACTACATTCTTCTGTCAGGTTGATAACCTCAGTGGTGGGCAGTGGTCTCTTCTTGTTAAGAATATCTCTGATGTACTTTGCATATGTAGGTACCTGTATGGCATCGAGCAGAGGTATGTTGACATATAATTTCTGAATGACCTCTACAAACTTACCAAACTGTTCATCCGACTGCAGTCCTGTGTTTCTTCTGGGAAATGGCAAATAGTTGGTGTCGTAAAAATCTTTCCTCATTTCTCCAGTTCTTGGTGGTTGTAGCAGATCTTCTGCTTCAACTGGGCTTTCTTCTTCTATCACTGCTGGTTGCACTGGTGCTGATGTTCTTTGTTTCTCTTTTGGGTATGGGGGATCTCTGGTGGCTTTGCCTCCTCTAGTAGTTATATTCTTTACCTTTGCTATTGGGTTGACTCGAAGTTGGTTGATATTTGTATGCTGTCTGAATGGCCCTTTGATCTTCTTTGATCTTGGCCCTTTGGTCAATCCAATGGAGCAAATTTTCCATCTTAGTTGATAATGCATTTACTTCTTCTGGTATTTCTTCAGTTTGATGGCACTGTTGAGCTTTATCTTGGAACCAGCTTTGATTTTCTGCTATCTTATCCAAAAGTATTTCTGCTTTTCCAGTTGTAAGCTCCAAGAATGATCCTTTAGCAGATGCATCTTGGCACTCACGAGCCTTCTAGGTTAATCCATGGTAGAAGGTCTGCATAAGTAACCATGTCGCCATTCCATGTTGAGGACAGTCTGATATGTATCCTTGAAAACGCTCCCATGCTTCTGAAATGGCTTCTGTCTTCTGTTGTTGGAAACTGACAATATTTCCTCTTAAGGCAGTTGTTTTGCCTATAGGGAAAAACTTTGATAGAAAGGCTTCTGACAAGTTCGTCTAGTTGTTGATGTTATCTTGATGAGTGTAGAACCACTTCCTCGCTTTCCCTTCTAGTGAGAATGGAAAAAGGCAAAGCAGTATGACATCTTTGTCAACTCCGTTGATGTGGATTGTGCTTCCAATCTCTAAGAAATTCTGCAAGTGTGCACTAGCATCTTCATGTGCCTTGCCACTGAATTGTGTAGCTTGCACCAAATTGATGAGGCTTGACTTGAGCTCAAACTCAGGTACTCCTTCTACTGAAAATCTTGGACCAGTTGGAATGTTCTTAAGGCTTGGAGCAGAGAATTCTTGTAGGGTCTTCTGTGCCATAGCTTCAGCAATTGGTAGCTAGCTTCTTCTTCTCTTGATTGCTTTGGTTCTCATAATGAAGAGTTGCATGTACCCAAAGTCAATCCTGATATACCCTATATAAAAATATAAACATAGAAAAACAACAGGGTGAACCTGCCAAAGCAGAGGTGCCTTGTTATGATTTCTCACTTAGTAGCTGTTTTTATGCAATTATTTCTCTATAGTCTAGTCTAATATTTTATATGAATAACGGCGCCAGAAATGCTTGTTGACACTAGCTAACACCACTTAGATAATAGGTTGTCATCCCCAGCATGGTGCCATAGTGTACAACGGTATTTATAAATGTAAAGGCTCTCTAGAAAATAATCTATTCTATCCGCAAGAGCATAGATAAAACACCTCATTGTAGCATTTCACCAGGATAAGTATTCCAGGTATCGTTATTTATAATTTTGCTCGAGAGAACTAAGGAGATTAAATTAAGGGCAAAATCTATCAAGGCATAGACTAGAGATAAACTTGCAAGAACATGATTACTAATGAGAAACTCGCCACACAGTCACTTACTTTAGCAGGTGGTAAACCATAAAGATAATGATAATGAATTATAAGTTCAAGGGATAAATAACACAACGATTAGAAAATAGACTACTCCTCATATATGTAGGTGATGTCGGATTAGCTAGAGAATGGATTCTAAGTTATCTACTAACTACTAAGTCATAATCTACTCTAGTTATCTACAAGATCATATATAGCATAAAATACTCTTCATTCATGTATAAGGAACATTGATAAAGTAAATCAAAGCATCGCAAGACTTACTCCACAATATCGGTTCTGCCTGTCCTATCAACGGAGGGTGGACTATATAAGAATCAACGAAACTGTCACTATCGCGAACTACCACATGACCCGGCCAATAGGATACATTTGCAGATAAATAACATCTAAGAACCACGCTCACATGTGATCTATCACCTAACTCCCTCGCGTCAAGAGCTAAGCGCTTTGCAAACTTATACATAAACTCATTATCAATTAGAACTATATCAAATATAGAACTAGAGCAAACTAAGAACATAATAATTAGAGACATAATGCAATTAGAACAAAGAATTAGAGAAAGATATGAATAATACCAATCTTTATTACCGAAGATCCGAATCCAGAGCGTAGTGCTCTACTTCTCTAATTGCTATCTAATCAAACCTCTAAACTTGAAGGATTAGGGAGTAGCTAATTCTAATTCTCTGTGGGAGAGAAGCTCTAAACCCCTAACTTTGATGGCTACCTCTGAATAATGATTTCTTCTCTTCTCCTCTCTCCTCCGGGGGGGAGAGGCCTTGGTTTTATAGTCCCTTCAAGTGAATGTGGGCCGTCAGATCAAACCGACATTGATTGTATGATTTAGATTGATCCTTTAGGTTGGTGGAGTTTAGCCCCGAAGCAGAGTCCTGATCCAACTCCTGGCCAGGGCGGGCGCCCAAGGGGGGTGGGCGGGCGCCCCGCCCCCGAGCCCGATTCCCTTCTCGTTCGTTCCCGTGGCTTCTGGACTTTTCTAGATTGAAGAAAATTGCGCGGCATGTAATTATCTCGTTGTAAACATGACATGTGGGCCTTCTCTCCATATTCTCTGATAACCCCCTGTAGAAATAGATAAACACCAAAGCTCGTGGAATTCTATCAGATAAAACCCTAATTCTAGATGTTTGTTTCATATTGATCCTTTTTCATGTTTATTTGATTATTAATTTTAGTACTTAAGGACCGTCAACACCTATATCTTAGAAACTCTCGAAGGAGTTGAATTTCCCAGGGCATTAAATGGCAAATATCTAAAGAAATATTACCTGAGCATATGGGTCGATGCATAAAAGTTTAAGTGCCGATAACATTCCTATCGGCTGGATCAAACTGTGTCTGGAGCCGGACTTAGTGTTTCTAAAAGATGCCGATAACAGTCCTATCAGCTAGACCAAATTAATTAAGAGAAAAGAGCAAAGTGTGCCGTCGATGAGGAATTCATATGTTTAACAAAGCCTGGATCGTCGATATGGCGCGCAGACGGATCTGGTTGGCTTCTTCTATCTCCTTCATGTCATCATCGGCAGAGCCCTCCACCGGCTTCAGCTTCTTCTTCATCTGCAGTGCTTTACGAGCCTGGACGTTTCGCTCTTGTTCAAGAGTTTCGATTGCTTCAGGCAGTTGGCTTTCTTCCTGTTGGGCTTGGGATAGAGCTTCTTCCACTTGTCTGAGTTCAGCCAACAGAGCTTCCCTTCTCGCCAATAGATCAAAAATCTTCTGCTTCAGTACGTCTCCTTAGGATTTCAGAATGCCGATGCTCTTATGCTTCTCATTGGCAAGGAGCTTCACTTTCATCATCTCCTCTGAGAGTTGAGCGTGAGCAGCTCTATCGGCAAGACGCTGGGCAGCCTTTTGATACTGCAGCTGACAACTCTCTAGGTGTGCAGCCTGAAAAAGGACTTCCTCGGCATCGGCAGAGATTTGACCTCTGAGAGTCTTGAACAAGGCCTTGGCTGGATTAGAGTCGTCGACCAATTGGGCCATGTCTTGGTGAAGGAGGGCCGACAATTCTTCTAACTTTGCTCTGATTTCTGCCGATGAGATTCCAATAGCTCGAGAAGAACTTGCCTCCTCGCCTTCATCTTCAGAGATGCCGATGGCAAAGGAGAACAAACTGTCAGGAGAGTCCTATTCCTGAAAAGGAAATAAAATAAGTTATTCTATGGTCAAGTATTGATAAATAATACAGATAGATTGGGTAACTTACTTGTTTTAGGGCAATCTCTGGCCTCTGACTAGATGATGCCGATGGAACCACGGGCTGATCGGCTGGGGTTGCCGATGGGACTATGTCAGCTGAAAGATTAACAGAAGTAATTATAAGACGGGAAAAGTAGGTTCATCGGCAATGATTTCATAGAGAATATGTTACCTTGAGAGGGTACAGTGCTTGTCTGGATTGAGGAAACTACCGATGCTATGATCAGGCTTGCTGGATCGGCGGTTTTCTCGTGCACGTCAGCCAATGTGTCTTCTAGCTGAGGTTCCTCTAGTAGGAGTTGTTCTGTGTGGGGTTCTTCTTGTGGCTGAGGGGGAAATGGTGCTTGTTGTATTTGGACTTCTGGAGAAGAGGGAGAAGATTCCACCGAGATCGGTGATCTTCGAGGAGGAGAAGGTATTGCTGTTCTCTGGCGCTTTGCCTGGGTTCTGGTACTCTTGGAGCTTTTCCTCTTTGGTTGGCTGGACTGGGGGGCATTGGCAGTCACACCTCTGGTCTTTGCCGATGTGCCAGTTTGCTGATACAACAATGAAAATTTGTGAGTACAAGTGTAACAGATGTAAGAATGGAATCGGTATGGGTACAAGAATTCGAAAATTTACCTTGAAGGTTGTGCTAAAGTAGAGGCAGCTACCGATGGAGATGCCTTCGTCCGCTTGGTGGTGACTTTCTTGAGACGTACACCCTGATGCATTATAGCGGCCAGGGATGGAGAGTTGTTGCCGATCAAAGAAATCGGACCCGATGGAAGGAGCTCAATCGGCTTACCACTCCTGCTGACCGATGGGGGAGTGTTATCAACCTGTAATGTAACACAGAAAGTGAGTTACCGATGGAAGTAAAAGTGAAAGGATTAGTACATCGGTTTAGAAATACTTACAGTATTGTCGGGGACTTTGTACTGGGGGTCGATCATGCCGCGGTACGTGAGAGCCGATTTGCAGAACAAATGCTCTTTCCATTCTTCCCACAATTGTTTTTATGCCCGAGTAATGAAGAGGGACGGGATCCAATCTGATAGATCAGCATCTGTGTTGGCATTTGGTGGCAATTGAGCTATTCTAGTCCATTTGAGAAGACTAGTGATGGTTTCCCTCGGTTTTATCACATCGGCATAACAGAGTGCAATCGGCAGCTGACCAAAAGCTAGTTGACGGGCTAGTGCCGATGGGTTGTAGAATTCATAGGTTTGGTTGGAGGCTTTCCCACTGCCAAAGAAGTTTACTGGTATAGCTCTTGGAGTGATAAGTGCCATCATCACATCATGATCTTTATTGAGAGCATCGTCGAAGGGGTGAAAGGTGAGAGGAAATCTGGTGTCTGGATCTTCATAAGGCATCCATGCTCACTGCTCTTTGGTCAAACCCTCATAAAGAGTCTAAAAGAATCGGCTGACTTGATCTCCGTTGCCTCCAGTACCAGGCAAGGCTATGACAGCTTCACCATAGTTTAAGGGAGGACGGGTTGCCGATTCTTCTTCATCCAACTCATGATCCTCTGCTATATCCCTAGGGAAACGCTGTGCGAAGAGGTCGAATCCCAGTCGCTTGTGCATATGGAGGCTAAGCCACATGTTGATGAACCACCAAGGGCCCCCTAAGTTGCCGATGGACTGACCAAGCAGTAGTTTCTGGGCTACCTGATGGAGAAGATGATAGGCAGAACCAAGCAGGTATCGGCCGAGGGGAAATCGGCCACCATTGGCTAATCTCTCTACTGTCGATAGGTAGACAGAGGTTGGCCCTGCCGATCGACCGCAGAATACAAATTTGTCTAACCACATGTTCAGGAAGGTGGTCTGTTCCTTTATGTTGATAGGCCCTGTTCTACGGTACTTCTGAATCTACCCAGACCAGCCACCGATAGAGCGAGTTTCCACCTTAGCGCTAGGTTGGGTGTCAAATATTTGACTACTATCGGCAGTGGATACATCTAAGCCAGTGAGCATAAGCACATCGGCAAGAGTGGGAGAAGCGGGGTCATGGCCGAAAAGAAAATCATTAAGTGTGTCTGACCAAAAGTTTGAGGCAGCTATCAGTAACGACTCGTTTCTCTGCATATCGGCAAGAGACAATCTGATGCACTGATCCAGTTTCCGTTCACCCCATTGGACCTCATTTGAGTTACTGACTCTCAGGAACCAATCTTTCCATCCCTTGGTAGGATTGGGCCAGGAACGGAAAGCATCCTTCCATAGATCTAAAGAGAAATTCTCGTCTCTAAAAGGGATTCTGTTTGTCTCCGCATTTATAAGATCGGTGGGATCCAAATTTCCTAGTGGACCAAGGCATTGAAGGTGGGGTTGATCGGTAGGAATAACGATTTTATTGGCCAAATCCTAGAAATTTTTGGGAGCAAAAAGAAGAACAAAAAGAAAAAAAAGAATTCAGTAAGATAGACTGCGGATAAACAGGCATACAATGAAAGTGCAGGAAAAAGAATAGTACGCTGACCTCAGGAACGACGAAGTTGATGGCCATCTCCTCGCAGGGGAGAAGATTGAGAACTTGGGGGTTGTTGGAGGAGGTTCTTGTTGGAGTTCTTGGGGCTCTCGAACAGTGCCGCCGCCAGAAAAGCAAAGTTGGGGATGTAGAATGATGCGATGAAGAAGGAGTACCCGAGATGGAACTATTTATAGGACAAAACGGGCAAGGGCAAATCTGACTTATTTCTTCGCCGTATCCGTGAAATCCAAGGATACTCAGGTGGATATGGTAACTGTTCGCACGGTAATCAAGGGATTGTGCAGGTGATTTGACAGGAAGCGGTCATAATCTGGAGATATTTCACTGTGCGGGATTTCCTGGTCGGTCCATCGGCAGCTCCCTTTAACGGCAATATTGCCGATGGGCGAATAAAGTGGAGATGTCTAGTTTGGGAGGTTGAGGAATTCGAGGAATCTGCAGAAGGATCGGGCCAGAGTTGCTCGACTTCAACGGTCGGTTACCAAATTGAGAGGATTAATTGCGGAAAGGCATCATTACTGCAGAGAATTTCGGAGCATTAATGGTTTTATACTCCGAAATTGGGGGGCATGTGTTGACACCATTTTTGGACACGTACCCAGGGATCGGTAGAGTATAGATCGGCAAGATGGGGCAATAGTAACTGGTCTGCAGTGGAGTTGCCGATGAAGGTGGTTGCCGATGAAGAGACAGCTGAATGTGACTAAGTCCATGAGTGGTGACGCGTTCATGCCGATGGTCAGCGTTAGCCTTTGCCGATGGCTACGATGAGGAGTCTGCCGATGACTCGGAAGGAGAACGTTAAGGTTGCCGATTGGTCCATGGTGGTGTCCCGGTTTGTCACGGAAGGCTAGTTCTGTGTTTTTCTTAGTTATTTAAATCGTTTTGTATACGGATTCTGTTTAATTTGGAATTCGAGTCCTAGTCGTGTCTGATTGTAGCTCTTTGAGCAGGGTATAAATGTAGACCCTAGGGCCTTGTAATGAACAATCTATCAATCAATCAAACACAAGTTTTTACTCATATTCCAGCATCTACTTTTTTGACGACTTCGTTATATTTTCCTTTCTATTACGAGTTCTTAGGAATTCGTCGACTTAAGCTCGGCGTATTCTCGAGTTCCGCGTGAATACCTCTTGGCCGTGGCATCCGGGCGCATCGCTGTTGTCGGAACCAAAGTATTCGAGTTATCACCTTTGCCGATAGTAAGGTCAAATCGGCTGGCACGCCTTAACGTTTGAAATCGGGTATTAGCCCTTTGTGTTTGCAGATCCACTTTTGCATCAACGCAATCATCATACAACATTGAATTAAATTCATCCAAACTTGAATTTTGCAAAATTTAAGCTTGGTAGAGTACTTTACATAAAAACATCATTTGTCATGTTGCTATGTTGGTTGTCCCTACCTTTGAGAAATGCTCAATTTGTTAAATACTAATCACACTACTTCATCTCCACTTGAGTAGATCTCTATAAATGCTCCCATGCTACCTTTATTTGCTTCAGTATATGTCTAGGTTTGGAGTAGTTTCATTTATCTCTTAAATAAACATGGTGCTTAGTTTAGGAATGATGATCTTACTTCTAAGGGATTTTAAATTAAGCATGGTGCTTAGGTTAAAATGCCCTCCTAAATCAAATTAGACATAGTGTCTAGATTAATTTTTGAGCCGATGGTATGCTATAGTAGATATTGGATATTTTGTTGGACTAACCCCTGTTGATATTTGGGAACGCAATAAGGAATTGATCCGCAAGCGCACGGATATCGGTGAGCACTTCACCCGGGAAGTTATCCAGAGTATCGTATTTATTTTTTTACCACTAGGAGAAAGAGTGCATTTGACTAACCCGGTCTATTACTACTAACCCTTTAGGCAACAAAGAATGTTTCTCGATGTGAGTGATAAATAGAGAAGACTACAACCGTAATCTCCTTCTAACCTTGGTAAGGATGATTTACTGTTCTATTTGGGAGGCTAACGGAATCTAGACACCACAGAGGATGTTCAACCCGCACCTATAAACCCTATCCTTCCTGCTAACGAGATATGGTGTAACACGCTAAAATTTGCACGTTTCCAAAATAGGAGAAATGGTTTTAATTGTGTATTTTTGTGCTCATAAAATATAGGAAAAATAATATTTTTCTTTAAATTAAAATTTACCATAGGAGCTAGTAACTTGTTTGAGCATTCATGTCTTTGCATTTGATTTATTGTAATGAGTGGTTTTGACTAAGGTTCAAAAATATGTTTCAAACAGATTTCAAAATTAAATTTGAAATAGTATTAAAAGAAACAAAAGAGATTTATTTTCTCCTCCTCCCTCTCATTGAATTCGGCCCGAAGGACCAGATCCTTCCTCCCCCCCCCCTTTTTCTTCTTCTTCTCGGCCCAAGGCGCGCAGGAGCCGCAACCCAGCTTTTCCCCCCCCGCGCCAGCATCCGTTCCCCTCTCTCCTTCCACTGACAAGCAGGTCCCGCGCCCTGAGTCGCAGACAGGTGGGGCCCACCTATCAGGGCTTTCTTCCACCTCGTGACGGAGTCGGATTCTGCCCGAGTTTGAGCAACGGCCGCGCGTGATCCTCGTGGTTGGCTTGCCCCGCACGCCGAGGGGGCCTTAAATAGCGCCACAGCTCCGCCAAACCCCACTGCCCCAACTCTAGGTCGAGCAGCCGCCGCAGCCGAGCCATAGAACGCCGCCGAGATCCGCGCCGCGCTCGAAATTCCGCAGTGCCGTAGCTTTGCCCCCGTAAGCTCCATATCGAGCTTCTTATCGTGCTTGCGACACCGCCAAGCTTTCTTTCTCGCGTTTTCATGCTCTCTATGCTCCGTGTAACCTCGCCGAACTTTCACAGAGGTCGCCGTCCGCCTTCCTACTTCGCGAGCGTGCCCGAGCCGCTCCTCGACTCCGTTTTAGCCATAGGTGAGCTCGCGGTAAGTTTCTCCATGTCCTGGTGTTTTTGGTTCACGTTCTAGCGCTTTGAGTCGCTCGATTGAGCAACGCCGGCCAACTCCGGCCATGGCGCCGCCGCGGCCTACCCCAGCTCCGGCCAGCGGTCTTCTCTCTTCCCCCCGATCTAATCTTAGCCACCCATTCGCGATCCGACGGCCTAAATCGAAGGATACCCCTTCGGCCATGAATTTTGCAAAAGAAACCCCAATGTTTTTAAAGAGTAAACCCGCAGTCCTTTGCGGATTTCCAGAATACGCTTCCTAACTCTGAAAGAGTATTCCCGTCCGCTCAGATTAAAAATACGCTTTCATAGCTTAAAAACGTACTCCGTGCTGGTTTTATTCAAAAATACGTTTTCAGCAAATTACCACATTGCCACTGGATTTGTTTTACTCATAAAATATTCATCTCAATTCCGTTTTGACTCGTTCAAATTGCGTTGGTTTTGTATTCAAAAGATCTACGTGTTAGTAACACTGTTTTCTCAGTTGAAACTTTTTAATTCCGTGACCCAATCTAATTAATTGTTTTTCTACAGAAAATCTTAGAAAATTCATATATTCTTCGTTTTAACTCCGATTTGATCCGTTCAAATTGCGTTAGATTCGTTTTTGCGTAATCTATAGATTAGTAGCTCTGTTATACATGCTTCCAAATTTTTAAATCTGAACTTAGTTTTAATCTATTATTTTATTAAAGGAAATCTTAGGAAAATCATAACTTCTTCGTTATAGCTCCGATTTTCGTGATCTTTACGTCTGTGTGATCGTAGAGCGATGTAGATTTGTTTTATAAACTTTTTATCTTTATTTGCTACTGTTGGTGTATTGTTCTAATTATATGTTTGTTTTGCTTTGTATGATTGCCTCTGGATGATTGTTGTTGATGTGACGACTGAGTTTAGTCGGTGAGCTTTTACGTGGTGTTCAAGAAGCAGATTGTGGAAGGTTTGGAACCAAAAGAAGGATCTGAGTTTCAAGGCAAGTATAGCATAGGATCATCCTTATTTCCTAATAACTTTAATCAGACAATTCATATTGCATGTTTCTCCTTGCTAAGGATTTCCTAGTATTGATCTCATACCTTGTCACCTATGGTTTTGCATTGGGTAGCTTATGCTAGTGCTCCACTAAACCATGATCTTGTAATTTGTTTAATGGAATATGCAATAAACATTAAAATATGACTTTTTAGCAACTTTGGAAAAGAGGGCCGGAGCATTGGTCTACCTTATGGTGCTCTGGTTTCTCTCCTTAAGGACTTATCTGTATCTGACCATCCGGGACATACAGTACAACTGTGAGGGCTACATGGCTCTGGCTTTAGCTCAGTATGATGGCCTTTTCTAGCTTGTTAGTGGTTACCCTTGTGGCACAAATGGGGGATAGCAGACCGTGGATTCCTGCGGGTGAGTTACACAGACTACTAAAGAAAACAAGCGGTCCTAACTTGTTAGACGAACCTTTGAAAGGCTTCATAGTGAACCCTGCCGGTCTTCCTTGGTAGTGGGCTAAGAGGTTGACGGGCCTCGGGGGAAAGAGTAAATCATGACTCACAGTGAAAGTGTACAACCTCTGCAGAGTGTAAAACTGATATATCAGCCGTGCTCACGGTCACGAGCGGCCTTGGACCAATACAGAAAAAATGATCACTAATGGCAAACCATTAATGTTATTATTGTTAATATGTTGTTTATGCTATTCTTTATTCACTTTACCTAATCATGAGTTTAATACGGGATTTGACAACTTGATGCTACTCATATGCTAAAACTGTGACAACTAAAAGCTACATGCAGTTCAACCAGTGTCTAGCCTTTGAGCCTCATGAACCCTATGTTATTCTTGCTGAGTACGAGATGTACTTACGCTTGCCTTTACATTTTATTTGGATAAAAATCCTGGATGGGTACCATATTGCAAGCTTGGAAAAGATTTTAGGCCTGTGCTCAACCAGTCAGTTGTCCTTATGGATTTGGAGCTTTCACCTGAAGAACGGAGTGTCTTTCCGCTGTTTGCTATCTAAGGTTATATCTTTTATGCTAAGTTCGTTATATATAAGCATTGTCTATTGATATTACCCCTATTTGTGGCTATATGTGAGATTTGACTTCCTGGGCTCACATATGGTGTGTATCTGGTTTTGTTCTTAAAACCGGGTGCTACAAAGTGGTATCAGAGCAATGCTGACTGTAGGATGCAAGCCTAGATAGTAATGGTCGTTTTAGTCATCTTTGCTTCACTACATTCTTGCTTACTATCTCACCCTTGCTATTGCTAAAATTCTTATGCTTCTGTCACCTAATTCTTTTCTAAAAGTATTGCTTCTATTCTAACTCTCTCTTGGTCTAATTCCATAGATGGTTCGTAACGAGAAGATTGCTTGCAGCAACTCTGGAAGACCATGCCTAACTCGGGGTATCTATGGCTTAACGGAACCAGAGTATGAGGAAGCTCGCCCTGTCCCATCAAGACATATTGGTTGGCGAAAGGAGTACTTTACCACATCCTTTAGTGGGGAAGATTTCTTTCACCCTCGGCTTGTGCGTATACTACAAGACCATTATCCTGAACAGCAAGCCAAGGTGGAGTATAAGTGCACTAAGTGGACTCATCCTAAGTATGAGAGCCACTGGAGCACAGAAGCACACATCACAAGGTGGAATGAGTTTACTGGTTCATGCGTGGTGGAATCCATTCATTCGTCTCCCAGTGACCGTTTCAGCAAGCATGCTAGCATATCTGATGCTGCCCATCAAGCTCTTCTGGCATATCATGGAAAGCACTGCGAAGAGAGGAAGAATGACAAACAAAAGTATCTACCTCGTCGTCCACCAAGCAATTTGCAATGTGTGATGGCTGACCCCTACTTGGAGCAGAATGAACAACTAAAGGAGATGGCTTTGACTATCCAAGTCATGCATCAAAAGCTAGAAGATAGTCAACTGGAATTGGCAGAAGTATGGCAACACTATGAGGAAGCCCTTGATGAGATTGATGAGTGGAGAAGTCGTGGTGGATTACCTAAGATCAATGAGGTGGAGGACATACCTCACCTAACTCCACGCAAGAGATGCTACCCTAGATGCCGTTGTAGTCACACCATGTTTAAGAAGTAGGAAGTCCCCCTTTGTAATAAACGTTAGTGGCAAAAGTTGAGTTTAGTCATATATGTGTGCTTTGTGAGCCTTTAATGTTTGGTTGGTTTGTCTTGGTGCTTATGTTTGAGTTGGATTTTTGTAATGAGCGCAATGATCTTGTGGGTTTCTCCACAACTTCATTTAGTTTACAGGCCTAAGGTATAAGGATTAATGAAATAAATAGTTGGGTTTTAGTTTCTCTTGTTTCTTTGTCCTTGTCTTTTGGGAGCAACTTGTATTCTTTAGTTCAAAATCCCTATTCCTGGAGGACCATAAAATCATGTGAAAATTCTGGGTGATAGTAGACATCAAGATCCTTCTCGGACCGCAAGAATCACCCCCATAGCTGTTGTGGTTTGGGAACTATGAAAATCACAAGATGGTACAGTTGAGCTGTCAGGAATCAGGACCAGTTTCAGTTGCCTACTGTTTTGGACAAATGTAACTCCGGAATTTGGGAAAAGGTTCTATAATAAAGTTTTAGGTCATTTGATAAGCTTTCCAACGATGCAAACTGAAACTTTATCGGATTAATAGAACTTGAGTTATGACATCTATACGTTGCTGTTGGTGCACAGTTCAAAATCTGGACAGTTCTAGTTAATTCCTACTTTTCAGCCAACTAAACATCAGAATCTGGAAAAGTGGGATTTACAGAAGTTGTGGAGGACTTCATAAGCTTTTCAACCATGTAAGACTCGTCCCCATATGATCTAAGTAACTCGAGATATGACTTCTGCAAGTTGCTGCACCGATGCTGAGACATTGTCGGGATGGATATCATGTATGGCTGTTTTACCTAGGTTTAATGACAGAAACTAATGAAGCCTTCTATATGAAAGTTGTAGGGATTTTGATAGGGTTTCTAACGGTATCAGCTAAGACCTTATTGGATTAACAGAAAAGGAGTTATGCCTATTTTACTGCGTTGGTGTTTCTCGTGTTATGAGGAATTTCAGAGTTCTTGTACATATCAGTGCACATGAGATTCTCTTCGGTATTAGAAGATCTGGAACTCACTTGAAAGATGGACCAAACTATCCATTTAATCCCCTAGTTTACCTTTTCTAAGGGGGGTAGTCTTATCAAAGGAGTTACAAGGAGAAGTGTTGGATCATCGATAAGGACCTCAAGTGTTTGGAAAATTTGGGTTTTGATACAATAAATTATTCCATTGAAGTGTGATAATATGGATGGAGATACAGGTATTTGCTGGTACTCATAGCTTGGAAGTGGTGCTTAGGAGAATCAGGTGACACCAAAGTCTACGAAGTTATACATGGGATGTGAGAGCAAAGCAATTCAACTCTGATAGAGGTACCAATAGTTGGAACGTAGCGATGAAACCAACTCTAGATCAGGAGACTTGGTACAGTGATTTTAAAAGACCATATGATGTGAATTATCTAGACAGTATATGAAGAGCTAGTCCATACTATCCCCCTACCTATCTCATTTTAAGGGGGGTAGTACCTTGACATTATTGGTTAAGGCCCTTTCAATTTAGCATGAAGTGAGAAGTTGTCTCTGGAGATATCCCATGATTATAATTATCTATCTTGGCTCAAGTTCGTGAAATTGGTCACTTGACAACTTATGAAGTGGATAAGCTACATCTACTGTTGATTCTACGGAGACTCAAAAGACTTCATTGCTAAAGAGAGCACAACCAGTGTGTTCTAGTTGTCATCTAGGAGACGTCATCTTTAATTATGGACTTAAGAAAGTTAAAGATGCAAGAGCTGGAAACCACCAAAGGAAGTGAATGAGACTTAGAGTTTTATAGATATGGCAAGAGGCTATCATAGGTTTGCTAGGGCCAATGTGATCTTGACATAAGAGTGACTAAGAGACTGATTTGGAATAATAAGATTATATCAATGGTTCATTGAAGGTGTTATAAAGATTGACAAATAGAGTTTTTCTATCCCATCAAGACCCTAGATGTGCTCTACACAAGGAAAGTAATGGCTTGTGCTTGAGTCAACTAAGTAAGTTGGACCACCTGACACGTGATGTGAAGGTGACCATAGTGGATCATGGAGATACTAACCTCTTGAATGTAGGAGTGATATCTGCGTAGAATGTAAGTATCTAAAGGGCATCTTTAGGAAGTTGGATTGAGCTGGTCACATTGTCGATGGATTTGAGTGAATCAAGAGTTATGACTGGGAAAAAATGCTATCACTTGAAGGAGAGAAAGCCTTTGCGAATGCTCAGAGCATAAAGAGTGTGCTAGAGGAGTTCAAATGACACTGAAGTTTGAAGGGTTGAGTGTTGAACTGGGTGATGTCACTAGTACTGCCAAATGAGCTCTACTAATTACTCATTTGGGAACCACAAGAACTGCAAAGAGATTACTTAGAAGATATGTGGTGAGCTTGTGTATTGCAGTATGGTACAAAGAGTTTACCGTATGCGAAGTTTTCTTAGAACAACAGTTAGTAGAGGAGCCTTCAGTGGGAGCCTTTTGAAAGCTGGTATGGATGTAAGTGTAGAACCCTGTTGATTTGGAATCAAACGGGAGAACATAAGTGTTTGGGCTAGAAGTTCTAAGAGATGCTGAATAACAAGTGAGAAGTGATCAAAGATAACTTAAGGGTGGCACAGACTCGACATAAGAGTTATGTTGACATCTGAGAAGAGAATTAGTTCCAAAGTGTGAAACTATGAGTATTTGGAGGTGTCACCTAAGAGAAGTGTGTGGAGGTTTAATATGAAAGGAAAGTTAGCACCAAGGTATGTCAGGCCATTCAAGATGTAGGAAATATGGAACGAAGTGGCTTACCAAATAGAGCTACCTGGAAGTTTAGGAGGAGTGTATGATGTCTTCCATGAGTCTCAACTTAAAAAGTACTTTCGTGTGCCATAAGAGCGGATGTCGTTAGAAGAATTGATTGTTAAATCGGATTTCACATACAAGAGTACCTGGTAAGAAATTTTGGAAACAATAGAAAGGGTGACCAGGAGTTGGATTTTTAGGATGTACAAAGTCCAGTGGAATCTGTGCACCGAAGAGGAGGCTATTTGTAAAACAGAAGGAGATTTAAGAAAATCATATCCTCAGTTGTTTGAGTAAGCACCAACCGAATCTCGAGGACGAGATTCATTTTAAGGGGGGTAGAATTGTAACACCCTAAAATTAGCAAGTTTCCAAAATATGAGAAATGGTTTTAATTGTATATTTTTGTGCTCATAAACTATAGGAAAAATAATATTTTTCTTTAAATTAAAATTTACCATAGGAGCTAGTAACTTGTTTGAGCATTCATGTCTTTGCATTTGATTTATTGTAATGAGTGGTTTTGACTAAGGTTCAAAAATATGTTTCAAACAGATTTCAAAATTAAATTTGAAATAGGTTTAAAAGAAAAAAAAGAGATTTATTTTCTCCTCCTCCCTCTCATGGAATTCGGCCCGAAGGCCCAGATCCTTCCTCCCCCCTTTTTCTTCTTCTTCTCGGCCCAAGGCGCGCAGGAGCCGCGGCCCAGCTTTTTTTCCCCCGCGCCAGCATCCGGTCCCCTCTCTCGTTCCACTAACAAGCAGGTTCCGCGCCCTGAGTCGCAGACAGGTGGGGCCCACCTGTCAGGGCTTTCTTCCACCTCGTGACGGAGCCGGAGTCTGCCCGAGTTTGAGCAACGGCCGCGCGTGATCCTCGCGGTTGGCTTGCCCCGCACGCCGAGGGGGCCTTAAATAGCACCCCAGCTCTGCCAAACCCCCCTACCCCAACTCTAGGTCGAGCAGCCGCCGCAGCCGAGCCATAGAACGCCGCCGAGATCCGCGCCGCGCTCGAAATTCCGTAGTGCCGTAGCTTTGCTCCCGTAAGCTCCATACCGAGCTTCTTATCGTGCTTGCGACTCTGCCAAGCCTTATTTCTCGTGTTTTCATGCTCTCTACGCTCCATGTAACCTCGCCGAACTTTTGCAGAGGTCGCCGTCTGCCTTCCTACGTCGCGAGCGTGCCCGAGCCGCTCCTCGACTCCGTTTTAGCCCTAGGTGAGCTCTCGGTAAGTTTCTCCATGTCCCGGTGTTTTTGGTTCACGTTCTAGCGCTTTGAGTCGGTCGATTGAGCAACGCCGGCCAACTCCGGCCATGGCGCCGCCGCGGCCTACCCCAGCTCCGGCCGGCGGTCTTCTCTCTTCCCCCCGATCTAATCTTAGCCACCCATTCGCGATCCGACGGCCTAAATCGAAGGATACCCCCTTCGGCCGTGACTTTTGCAAAAGAAACCCCAATGTTTTTAAAGAGTCAACCCGCAGTCCTTTGCGGATTTCCAAAATACGCTTCCTAACTCTGAAAGCGTATTCCCGTCTGCTCAGATTCAAAATACGCTTTCATAGCTTAAAAAACGTACTCCGTGCTGGTTTTATTCAAAAATACGTTTTCAGCAAATTACCACATTGCCACTGGATTTGTTTTACTCATAAAATATTCATCTCATTTCCGTTTTGACTCGTTCAAATTGCGTTGGTTTTCTATTCAAAAGATCTACGTGTTAGTAACACTGTTTTCTCAGTTGAAACTTTTTAATTCCGTGACCCAAATTAATTAATTGTTTTTCTAAAGAAAATCTTAGAAAATTCATATATTCTTCGTTTTAACTCCGATTTGATCCGTTCAAATTGCGTTAGATTCGTTTTTGCGTAATCTATAGATTAGTAGCTCTATTATACATGCTTCCAACTTTTTAAATCTGAACTTAGTTTTAATCTATTATTTTATTAAAGGAAATCTTAGGAAAATCATAACTTCTTCGTTATAGCTCCGATTTTCGTGATCTTTACGTCTGTGTGATCGTAGAGCGATGTAGATTTGTTTTATAAACTTTTTATCTTTATTTGCTACTGTTGGTGTATTGTTCTAATTATAGGTTTGTTTTACTTTGTATGATTGCCTCTGGATGATTGTTGTTGATGTGATGACTGAGTTTAGTCGGTGAGCTTTTACGTGGTGTTCAAGAAGCAGATTGTGGAAGGTTTGGAACCAAAAGAAGGATCTGAGTTTCAAGGCAAGTATAGCATGGGATCATCCTTGTTTCCTAATAACATTAATCACACAATTCATATTGCATGTTTCTCCTTGCTAAGGATTTCCTAGTATTGATCTCATACCTTGTCACCTATGGTTTTGCATTGGGTAGCTTATGCTAGTGCTCCACTAAACCATGATCTTGTAATTTGTTTAATGGAATATGCAATAAATATTAAAAGATGACTTTTTAGCAACTTATGGTGCTCAGGTTTCTCTCCATAAGGGCTTATCTGTATCTGACCATCCGGGACATACAGTACAGCTGTGAGGGATACATGGCTCTGGCTTTAGCTCATTATGAGGACCTTTTCTAGTTTGTTAGTCGTTACCCTTGTGGCGCAAATGGGGGATAGCAGACCGTGGATTCCTGCGGGTGAGTCACACGGACTGACTAACGAAACCAAGCGGCCCTAACTTGTTAGACGAACCTTTGAAAGGCTTCATAGTGAACCCTGCCGGTCTTCCTTGGTAGTGGGCTAAGAGGTCGACAGGCCTCGGGCGAAAGGGTAAATCATGACTCACAGTGAAAGTGTACAACCTCTGCAGAGTGTAAAACTGATATATCAGCCATGCTCAAGGTCACGAGTGGCCTTGGACCAATACAGAAAAAATGATCACTAATGGCAAATCTTTAATGTTATTATTGTTAATATGTTGTTTATGCTATTCTTTATTCACTTTACCTGATCATGAGTTTAATACGGGATTTGACAACTTGATGCTACTCATATGCTAAAATTGTGACAACTAAAAGCTACATGCAGTTCAACCAGTGTCTAGCCTTTGAGCCTCATGAATCCTATGTTATTCTTGCTGAGTACGAGATGTACTTACGCTTGCCTTTACATTTTATTTGGATACAAATCCCGGATGGGTACCAGATTGCAGGCTTGGAAAAGATTTTAGGCTTGTGCTCAACCAGTCAGTTGCCCCTGTGGATTTGGAGCTTTCGCATGAAGAACGGAGTGTCTTTCCGCTGTTTGCTATCTAAGGTTATATCTTTTATGCTAAGTTCGTTATATATAAGCATTGTCTATTGATATTACCCCTATTTATGGCTATATTGACTTCCTAGGCTCACATATGGTGTGTATCTGGTTTTGTTCTTAAAACTGGGTGCTACATATGGTCTGCAAAGGTAACTCGGAAATGTCACGTTCCTCGCTACTACCACGGTCTAGCTAGTCAGGGAATATCTATGAGTATCCTAGCTTAAACACCACGTCTACGCTAGAGATGATTACTCTAAACTGAACGCGAAGAGATTAAAGTAAACTCATAAACCAAAAGAACAATAAAACAAGAACTTACTAGAATTTAGAAGTCGGAATACTGAAGAATCCTAGGAGCAAGCCTTGGGTAAGCAGAACTTGATCCCGCAGGTACAAGCTCGGAGTAGACACCGACAGGCCGGGCTTCCTCCAATCTACACCTCCACTCTATCTCTCTCAATCTAGTAGAAACTAGAAGATCTATTTCTACTTACATTGGTTGCTAAGCCTAAAAAGAAATTTTATTTAGAGAAGAGGTTTTCCTTCGAGGGCTACCCTCAACTGTATGATAAACTTGTCTCCTCCAGGGGCCAGGGGGTCTGGTTTTATAGTCCCCTCAAGTGAACGTGAGCCATTGGATCAAACCGACATTGATTGGACGGTTATCCTTGATCCTTTAGGTCGGTGGAACGTCGTGTGTGAAAAGAGTCCTGATTGGCATCCAACAGAGGGCGGGCGCCCTGGGCCTGGCTCTCTTCGGCCTCTGCTTCCTTCCCGTGGCTTCTAGAGTCTTGTAGATGGTTGAAAATTGCACGGTGCGTTGATATCTCTATGTAATCCCGACATGTGGGCCTTTCTTCCTTATTTCCTGATAACCCCCTACAGAGACAGATAAACAACAAAACTCGTGGAATTCTGTCAGATCAAACCCTAATTCTAGGTGTTGTTTTTATATTGGTCCTTTCTATTGTTTATTTGATAATTAAAATTGATACTTAAGAACCGTCAACAACCCCTACAGGAAAACTTTCAATATCAACCTGGGAAGTCCTGAGATAAACTCACATTGGAGACAAAGAGAGAGACACATGAAGTTTAACAAGTTACACAAGGAAGACATAGCTCATAAGAGATGACTCATGGAGGGTGCCACAAACACGATTCACAACCGCTAAGAAAGGAAAGCTTCCACAAGGTGATACTGTGCCATCACTCTTCAAGTAAGGTAACATCTTAAGATTTGTGACTATCACTTTTATAATCTTCTCCTTCGTTCTGGCGTTCACATAAATAAAGAGACAAACATGTATGATTTATAACTTCAAATTAACCAACCTAACTGATTCAACATGTTTAGTCCTTTAATCTTTGTTCCTAGTACTACCTCCATGATCCCACACTCCTAATCATATGAGCTAGACTGTTGCACACTCAATCTTTGGGAAGATATAAAGAAAAAGACATATACATAGATAGATTATCTTTCCATAAGGTTGAGCGATCTGATCTGACAAATGTTTTCAATACTACACTCATGATCTTATTATCCATCAAATTTGTCTTGCTCACTATGCTTAAGGTTAGAGAAGAACAAAATACACTTTTTGTTCTGTTGGTGTTTTCCACCAACAGGACCCATGCACTTGATCTATGCCTTGTCTCTATGAGTAGGACACATTTTGAGAAACATGGAGGATTTTTCATCTCTCAGACTCTACCAAGTGAAGGACCTGGATCTATGAGTACAACACACACTGAGCAGGATGCTGCCAACACCGCACTTCGAACTACTGGGCAAACGAAGAACATGGGTGACACCATATCAAGAGGTGCAGACGTCAAGGTCCACACCTGAATCAAATGACGCACCTAAAGCATGAACACGGTGAGAAGTCTTGTTCAGAAGACTTAAAACATTGAACCCTCGCCGAAAGGTAAAATCGGTAGTTATCTATATTTATCCTTTCTGCATTCCCTTTTCCCTCAAATTATTGACTTTCCTTAATAGCTTGTCAGTTAATCATGCTATCTTGAAAAGAAAATAAAAATGTTAAAAATAGTAAGCCCCATGTGAGTATGCTCATGGCATAAAACCCATAAGTACATTCACTGTGGTGGCGTAAAAATAAAATAAATATATTACTGTCCTATAGAAATGAAAATATAAAAATAAATTTATGATCCTACCAAGGAGAGTAACATTTATTGAGGAGGCTCAACATGATAAAGGCTAGATATTTATGCTAATACTTAACTAGTTCCACAAAGCTTTGTTGTCTATTTGAGCTCCACAGAATTCAAGGATCAAAGAAGACTAGTAGATGGAGGACATCCTAATTGCTGTCAGGGTGCTGCCGACATTCAAATACACCTCTGCCACCTGCTAGCTACATCAGAAGAAATTATGTCAAAATCCAGCTTAGGGGAGAGCACCCCCATCTATCCAGCTAAGTGTTTCTACTCGCGTTTATACTTTACTCAAATAATAAAAAGATGCATAATCATAAAAACCCAAATAAAGATTTTGTGCTTATATATACCTTTGCTTAGTTTGCTAAATAAATAAATAAATAAAGTTTGCTATGGACCCTCATGATAAGCTCTCACATGGATATGATGAATAGTTGCTCTGCCAATTACCTAGTTTTCAAATTTGAGCTCTCTCTCAAGTTTGGGCATGACTGTTATGAATTATGATTTGCTCTAAACCTAAACTTGTGGGAAGAGTACTTGATCTAAAGTCCAAGTCGTTAATGGATACGATATGAGAAGGTTGAGCTGCTGTTTATCTGTTCCTAGAGATGCTAGAATTCTGGAGAATTTTATCTTTGAAAATCTTAAAAATGTTGCATGATGAGTTCCTGTATGATGAGATTTTAAAATCCTACCACAGCCACATATACATGCTTATTAGACTATGAACCATACATTTACTTTTTACTACTTATGAGCATTGAGTGTGGTCAAACTGTGTAGACCCTTAGGAGCTTGTCATGCAGTTAAAATCAAGATTCACTTGCACGTTCACTCATACATGCTGCATCTACTCCGGAAGTACGCATCCACATACATCCACTCATTTCCATCTCTAGATTCACCCAAAATTATTCTACTCCTATCCAGGAGAGAATAGCCAAAAACATTATCACATCCCTGTTATTCCCCGTGAAATAAATGCTCGAGTTATTTTGGTTACTACCACTTGCTACATTATTCCAGGAGGGTGAGTGCTCTAAAAAAAGAAGAAAAAAAGAAAAATACGAGGAAATAAAAAGGGGCAAGTGCCCGGAACCTCGAAGAAAAGAAAAAGTGAGACGGGAGGTAAAAATGGACAAGTGTCCGACAGTAGAATTAGGGGTACAAGATACCCACCTGAGAGAAAAGAAAAAAATAATAAATAATAATATAGAGCATCTCATTCTCCTCAAAAGTTTCAAAGAGCAAGAAAGGTATGTATCCCCTCAAAAGAGCAAAAGTTGAATTAGACTTTCGCCATTGCTTTCACCATTATCACCATACACCGTTCATTCGCCACACATGCACATCTTGATATTGACTTATTGACTTGTTCCTCTGGATCCATGGTTTGACTATGCAATAAATGTCTTGTAAGTATGTATTAGTTGTCTCCCACCTATGAGCTCCAGATATCAAAACCTTATTAGAGTAGGATGAGAGAGAAGGCAATGTCACTATGCCTCATACCAAAAATACCACATACTTTGAGAGAAGGCATACACCATCACTGCCTTGGTAAGGATCCAGAAATACCACAAAAGAGAGACTAGAGAGAGTCATACAAGGAATCTCTGAGTTTTATTTGAAAATCTACAAAAACCCCAGAGCTATAGTTGATCAAAGAACAAGAGACATGGTGCTTGACTTGACCGTTCTATCTTTTAACTGCTCAAGACACAAGTGACGGTTGCAAGCCCCATGGTGGAAGGTAATATGAGTAAGTTTAAATCTTAACAGTTTACCTTAACCTAGAGATGAGATCTTGTTTGAACGCATGTGTACCTTTAAGGCATAAAATCACTGTAGAAACTCTTGAGTCCATCTTTGCTCAGGGAAGAGCAAGAGGTAAGCTTGGGGGAGTTGTTGACGGTCCTTAAGTACCAAATATAATCAACAAATAAATAAAGAAAAGCATCCAAATGCAACAAACACCCAGACTTAGGGTTTTATCTAACAGAATTCCACGAGTTTTGGTGTTTGTCTATTTCTGCAGGGGGTTATCAGGAAATACGGAAGAAAGGCCCACACGTTGGGTTTACATAGAGATATTAACGTGCCACGCAATTTTCTATCTTCTAGAAGACTCCAGAAGCCACGGGAACAAAGCGGAAGCCGAGAGGGCTCAGGGACAGGGCGCCCGCCCAAGTCCTTAGGGCGCCCACCCACCTATTTCGGCCAATCACGCTCAATCTCACGGATTATGCTCCACCGACCTAAAGGATCAAGAATAACCGTTCAATCAATGTCGGTTTGATCCGACGGCCTAGGTTCACTTGAGGGGACTATATAAGCAGACCCCCTGGCCCCTGGAGGAGGCACCCCCTTGATCATTATTCATTATTCATAGACAGAGCAAAAGCTAGGGTTTAGAGATGAGAACTCTCCTCTCTTCTCTAAACTAGAGTAGATCTAGATAGTAGCAAGATGGAGAGCGAGGGAGGATTGGAGGAGAGGTCGGCCTGTCGGTTCTTCCTCCGGTTGTACTTCGTCATGATCAAGCTCTAATCAAGCTTGCTCATGGGATGACTCTGGTAATCTACTTCTAATTTATTATGCAATTACTAATCATGTATGTTCTGGTTCACAACTCTTTTGAGTACTTCTAATCTATAGGACGCTATAGGTGAGAGTTGTAGTATAGGTGTAAGCGAGGTGCTTAGACCTAGATTACTTGTGGATATCCCCTGTCTAGCTGGATCATGTGGTAGGCCGCGTAGGTGACAGTTACTTGGGTCCCCTGTAGTCCACCTCTTGTTAGCAGGATGGGTAGGGTTTATCGGCCTATGGATAAGCATCCTTTGTGGTGTATTCTTATCACGTGGTTCGTCCCAGACATAGACATATCACTTTGAAGTAGAGAAACCATAGTTATCCTCTCTATTATGCTACCATCGCCCATATACTAGATTGGTCAACTCTTTATTCCCATATTATCACTCACTGTTATCTTACCTTTAATATTGTTCTTATTCAATTCTACCATCTTTCCTATTTACACTATCTATCTATCTAGGTTAAGTTAGAGCGTAGTTGGTTCTCCCGTTTCCCTGTGGATACGTTAAAACCTTTAACCGGGTAAAAGCTTCAACGGTATCCGTACGCTTGTGGATTATCTGTATGCGTATAAATACCATAGTACACTCTAGTGCCATGCTGGGGATGACAACCTAGTATTCAAGTGGTGTTAGCAAGTGTCAACAGTCGGTGTAGGTGAAACTTGAGTGGGTGTAGCTTGACTTGGAGCTTGTGACATCTTGCTTGGTGGCGTGGTCATATCACACAGCCTAGTCGAAACACTGGTGTATCCCCCTATTTCATGGTATACGGGGCCGAGGTGGTACTCCCCTCTGACATAGTGTTCGGATCTCCAAGAGTCGAGCATTTCGACTAATCTTCAGCAGACCACGGTAGAGAACTTGAAATCAACTGCACAGAGGAAAAAGGTTAGATTTTTGCCTCTGAATAGCAAAGTACCTCGAATCTATGCGACGATATTACAAGAAGAATGTCAAAGAGCACTGCTTTCATGGTCGGTGATCTAGTGCTCAAATGGAAAACAAGCTAGGAAGGAATGCACAAGCTATCCACGCCCTGGGAAGGACCTTTCGTGGTCGCCGAAGTCACGCATCCCACCTCTTACAGACTGGCTTACCCAGACAGAACAAGTTTTCCTAACTCCTGGCACATAGATAAACTACGGCGGTTTTACCCCTAGAAGCAGTCTATCTTGCTTGTATCTTTTTCCTCATGAATAATAACAAGTTTTTGTTTTTGCTCTATACCTCCTTATATGCAGATTATTCGACAAGAATGATATTGTTTGTTCTCGACACACCACAACAACAAAATTAAACAAGGGTACTCGACAATCTTCATTTTAGTGATACATCACTCTCATAAATTATTTACAGCGCTCAAAACCATGGTTTACAAATCTAGACTTTATTACAAACTTTCCAAGCAAAGTTTACAATAAAAGCCCGTCTGGGCGGACCCTAGTCTAAACCTACAGACTAAGCCGGGGCCTGCTGCTCAGGCTGCTCGCTGGCACGGGCCTCCGGTGCCGTTGAAGAGGTTGGGGCCACCGGTGCCTGGCTGGTCGAGACCGTAGGTGTTGATCGCCCATCCCCCGCAGCAGACGTCTCCGACCACTCCCAGGTCGATCTCTCTGAACTCGGTTGATTAGGGGGAGTAGACGTCCCATAGAGGTTGATATCGCCGATCACCGTCGACGACAAGACGAGCAGACTGACACAAAGGTCATCCGCCTCCTTCGGGCCAACCTCCTGGGGGTACCCCCTTCCAGGTGAGAGAGATCAATCAGGGGGTAGTGAGCACGTACCATACTCAGGACGTGGCCTCCGGCGTACTCCCCTGCGTCCTTGACGAACTATTGAAGCCAACCCCATGCATGCTGCGCTTTTTCAATAGGGGTTTGCCTCTATGCGCGGGGCTGGTCTTCAGGGAGCTCTGGACTGATCAGATCTAGCACTAGGGACACTCCCTTCTAGATCTGAATACAATTGCCTTTCCACGAGTCACAGTCCTTGACTAGGTCCTCGAGATGCTTCTTCGTGTTGGCCTTGAGCACTATGACAAGGTTTAAAAAAGGGAGGAACCAATATCAAACTATGAAAATAAAAGAATTTACACTTGCCGCATCAAAACTGATCTTACTAGTGAGCTCCTGATTTCTCGTTTTCAGCACCTCTCCGACCTTCCGCTCGTTCTCGAGCATGCGAGCGCGCTCCTGGTCGAGCTGATTCTTCTCCTTCTGGAGGCACTCTATTTCCTCCTCTAGACCTACAGCAATAACTGTTAAACTAAAAGAACCCAACATATTGTGCATCACGACTGGTTCCAACACCCAGCATTACTCTTCTTCTCGCGGTCCTTGTCGGCTAGTCACCGAGTCAGGTCCAGCATGCGCTCCTCTTGAGCAGCCTTCTCCTTGGCCTCCTTCTCGGCCTCTAACCGAAGGCAGTCCACCTCCAATGTTAGGGCCTTGTTCTCGGCCACAATTCTATCAATCTGGTCGAAACATCTTTTATGATATTTTGCCATTTTCATTGCGTTCTGCGAACACATACAAACGTATGACAAAGTTTTGATCAGACTGACTATTTTTCAAAGTTGGCAGGTCGCTTACCTTAACCTCGTTGACAAGCCTCTTGGCGGCCCGCTCCACTCTCTCCGCCTCTTCGACTTCGGCGATCTCCTCGTGGCCAGCCCAGTGGTCTACACGCTGGCACTAGACATAAATATGCTGGCGCCCATCGTGAGGGTGCCCTTGGATCTCCTCCACTTCATCGTCGGAGCCTGCTTGGGCCTCCTCGCCCTGGGTACTCCACCCCACCATGGCCGAGGCTGTCACTAGTCCCTTTCCAAGGTCGGGCATGTCCTCCGGCGTCCTAGCTTCAACGGGTGGCTCCTCCACCCGAGCAGGTGATGGAGCTCTGATCCCCTCTCCTGCTCCACTACTCGGAGGGGGAGTAGTCACCGCGCTCTCCTCCTTGGTCGGGACAGCCGTGTCGGTCTCCTCCTGGGTCAGAGTGCCCGTAGCAACTTCTTCAACGGTGGGGGCGCTAGATGATATGACCATGCCAGCAAGCAAGATGTCACAAGCTGCAAGTCAAGCTACAACCACTCAACTTTTACCTACACCGACACCAGCCCAAGTCATCGATGGACCGGTTACACGTAGTCGTGCAAAGAAGCTACAACAAGAGATCCACGCGCTACTTTCTGAGATTCATTTTAACATTAATGAGAATTATACACTACCTAAGTGTTGTACCTTGAGTGTACTCAGGTATATAGAAGAAGATAAGGATGAATCGGACTCTGAAGAATGAGCCAGTGCAAGTCCCAGAAGACACTACAAAATGGACTAGAAGATTCAAAAACGGACCAATGGAAGACAAGAACGGACCAGTGCAAAGAAATCTTCATAACGTTTTACTCACGAAAGCTATGAAGGCCCATGAGGACTTGTTGGAAATCTTGTCGAGTCTACTTTACAATGATTCTAGTGGCGACCAGTTGGGATACACCATATTACCTGCAGACCAGAATTAGTACAGACTGCTCAGAATGTCAACAGTCTGTCGTGACAGAATGTTGGTACAACTTGCCGTGCAAAACTGTACCAATTTACAACGTTTCGTGGTGCATGACATACATTGCTGGAAAAGCACTTGGAGTCTAGTTTCACACCCAAGACACGGTTCGTCATTTGGACTTCCAATAAAAAGTTATGGTCAGTTTATTGGAAACTGCTATGGAGGCCAACAGTGACGCGAAGCCAGTTCGGGAATCCATTCCGAGGGGTCCTTTCACATTGTGTTCCCTCAGAAACTCTATTTCGTTTTCATACCTATCTAGGAGGGTTGATCCTAGTATAAATATCCCCTACCTCTAAGCTATTAGGAACCTTTTGATCATTTTGATAAACTACATGATATTGTAGCCGCGCTACTGAGTGCCTTACTCAACCGTTGTTCTTCCTTGTTCTTCTTGGACTTGTGAAGTGAATCCTCTGGGTTCCCCTACTTCATGCTCTACGGCTTCCGTTCGGCTGCGTCGTATTGTGTGGATTAGTTCCGGATTGTGGTTCTACGGTCGTTTGAAGATCGATTCGAAGTCGTCGTGGTTTCGGTGCCTCTCTCCTCGTCGCTTGGTCGCATCCAACCTTTGTTAGGTATAAAGCTAGTTATCCTTTGTTCGTAGAAAGTTATCCTTGTTCTTTTGATCTACTGTCGTGAAGATCGGGCCACCCTAGTATCGATTCCATATCGGTAACCTATCAACTGGTATAAAAGCTTTCGTTGTCACGGTAGGTCTCACAATCATCCACATATCTACCTTTAGTTTATCTTTCATTTGTCACTGTTTTGTTCATCACCTATAGTCCACTCAAAAAGCCACAAAAAAATCCTAGAGCCCTTTGACGGTACTGTTATCTTGTGTTTTGTGTTCATCAAGTTGCTAGTCACCCTCTTTACATATATTGTGTTGTGTTTCATTTGTTATCTGCACCCTGTTAGTAAAAAAAGAGAGTTCAAAAAAAATCAGAGAAAAAAAATTAGAGAAAAGAAAAGAGAAATAGCAGAAAAAGTAGAAGAAGAGGAAAGGGGTTGTATTGCGGTTTGCTTATTGAAAAATTCAGTTTACATATTTAGATTCTTGGTGATTTATATACCAGCAACATTATATCTTTTGAGCACATCAAATCACTTGATTTTCAGTATTGTAGCCTCCCTTGTTTAGCCACCTATAGCTCCACCCAAAACTGAAACCAAGACTTTCGACTCGTAATCCTTGCGACCCCGGAATCACTTCTGTTGAGCTGCTACACTAGCACAATTCAACGTCCTTGAGAACAGGAAAGAGCATTGGTAAGTAAGAGGTCAGGTTGTGTGATTCCACAAATTTGCCCATTCCACTATATTTTGCTTTAGTGCTAACATGATAGGATCCAACTCAAGTATTCATGGTAATCGTCATGGAGAAGGAGAAGCCCCTGTTGCACGGTCTGAGTTGTGCCAAATGGCAGACTCACTCTTGCAGGCCATGGAGAGGATGCTTGATGCACGCATACCTGCAGATGGGCGGAGGGCTCCTCGGCATAAATCTGATGAATCTGGTGCTGAAAATTCTAATGGAGGACATGACCGTTTCAGAGATGGTTGTGGTGGTGGCAGGTGGGCTGGTCATCATGGCCAAGATGGAGGACGAGCTCATGGACGTGGTCGTGGCCATCGCGTTCATTTTGATGATGAAGAATTTGATAACTTTGATCACGAAGAGGGGTCTGATGAGAATCCCTTTACCAATGATGGGCTGCTTAGGTGGCGCCATGATCATCGGCGGCAATGCTGATCATGGAGATAGAGAGCATCATCTTGGTCGTCGTAATAGGGAAGATCCGGACAGCATTGCTCGTGTCAAGTTGCGTATCCCAAAATTCACTAGAAGAGAGGATGTAGATGCATATCTTGAGTGGGCTGAGCAGTGTGATCAAATTTTTAGAGTGCATAATCTCTCTGATCAGAGGTGTGTCAATCTTGCTTCAGTGGAATTCTCTGGTTATGCTCTGACTTGGTGGAATCAGATACAAGAGAATCAACTTGTGTTGGGCCGTGAACATATTAGCACATGGGAAGAGATGAAGCAAGTGATGAGAAGGTGATTTGTACCATCAAGCTACCAGCGTGACCTTCATAATAGGTTACAAATGTTGAAGCAAGGAAAAGGATCAGTTGATGAGTATTATAAGGAGATGGAGCTGCTGTTAGTGCGGACTGGAATTAGAGAGGATCTAGAGTAAAAAATGGCAAGATTTTTGGGTGGTCTCAATGAGGAAATTGCTGGTTTTGCTGAGATGTTTCCATACCATACTTTGCAAGATCTTGTTGATCAAGCTATGCGTACTGAAAGAAAATTTCAGCAAGAGACACGTGGAAAATCTTATGCAAGTCATTCTATTGCAGCCCCATGGCGTAAGCAGCAGTCCAGCACTTCTTTTGGTGGAGGACGGTCCCAAGGTGCTACAACTAGACC
The DNA here is from genome assembly GCF_000003195.3 of Sorghum bicolor. Lineage (NCBI taxonomy): Eukaryota > Viridiplantae > Streptophyta > Magnoliopsida > Poales > Poaceae > Sorghum > Sorghum bicolor. The sequence goes on along the minus strand of NC_012873.2, from coordinate 17,700,225 downwards.
CTCTTCATCTAATGCTCCTTCAAAGATGGTGGTTTCTACAACATCGTCTCCTGGAAATCAGCAGCATCCTGCTACAAGTGCAGCGGCCCCAACTGTTGCTTCCTCAGCTACTACTTCCTCTGCACGTAGTAGAGAAATTGTGTGCCACAAGTGCCATGGTCGTGGACATATTGCTGCACAATGTCCCAGCAGGAGGACCATGATTGTGAATGAGAATGGTGAATGGGAATCTGAAAGTAATCGTGAGGAAGAAGATCCAAGATATGATGAGGATCGTAAAAACAATGATAATGAGATCCAACCCGATGAAGGTGATAACAACTGCTTTATTTCTCTTCGTGTGCTTAGTGTTACTACTACAAAGGAAGAGAATGGGCAGCAACACAATCTTTTCCACACTCGAGGCATGATCAAAGAGAAGCTATGTAGAATTATTGTTGACAATGGAAGCTGCAACAATATTGCTAGCCAAGAATTGGTTGATAGAATGGAGCTAAAACAAAGGCGTCATCCTAATCCATACAAGATGCAGTGGCTGAGTCATTGTGGCATGCTGCGTGTGAGCCATGTTGTGACAGTTCCTTTCTCTATTGGGAGGTATAATGATCATGTGGATTGTGATGTGGTGCCTATGCAAGCATGCCAACTGCTGCTAGAAAGACCATGGTTATATGAACGTGATGTTCAGATCTTTGGAAGAACCAACAAGCTGGCTTTCATGTACAAAGGAGAGTGAATTTCTTTGCTCCCTTTGACACCGGAGGATATTTTGAACGATGATCTAAAAAGAAAATAGCGAGAGAGCGAGAACCACTTGCGAGTGACCCACAAAAATAGTGAGGGAGTGTTTCCAGTGCCAAATAAAACCCCACAGCCACAAACAACCAAGACAAAGGGAAAAGAGGGATTAGTTATGATGGCTAGGAAGGGGGATTTAAAAGAATTGAGTGAACCCAATGCCACATTCTTTGTACTCCTCTACAAGGAAAATTTTCTTTCCACTATCGACTTATCCTCTACTTTGCCAAGTGTTATTTTTAATGTGTTACAGGAATATGAGGATGTCTTTCTAGAAGAGGTACCACCAGGGCTGCCACCTAAGAGAGGAATTGAACATCAAATTGACCTTGTTCCCGGTGCTTCACTTCCAAACCGAGCTGCATACCGCACCAATCTAGAGGAAACAAAAGAAATTCATCAACAAGTGGAAGAATTGATGAGAAAAGGGTATGTGCAAGAAAGTCTTTCACCTTGTGCAGTCCCTGTTCTTTTAGTTCCTAAAAAAGATGGTTCATGGAGAATGTGTGTTGACTGTAGAGCTATTAATAACATCACAGTAAGATATAGGCATCCCATTCCTAGACTTGATGATATGCTTGATGAACTTAGTGGTGCAACAATTTTCACTAAAATTGACTTGAGAACTGGCTATCACCAAATATGAATGAGAGAAGGAGATGAGTGGAAAACAGCTTTTAAAACCATGTTCGGGTTGTATGAATGGTTGGTAATGCCCTTTGGATTGACTAATGCACCAAGTACCTTTATGAGATTGATGAATCATGTGCTTAGATCTTTCGTTAGCAAGTTTGTTGTGGTTTACTTTGATAATATATTAATTTACAACAAGTCTCTGACAAACATGTTGAACATATCCAAATTGTGCTTGCTGTCCTACGTGAGCAAAAACTGTATGCTAACCTTGACAAGTGCACATTTTGCACCAACAAGGTAGTCTTTCTTGGCTTTGTTGTTTCAGGACATGGTGTGGACGTGGATGAGGATAAGATCCAAGCTGTTCGTGAGTGGATGCCTCCACAAAATGCAAGCCAAGTGCGTAGCTTCCTTGGACTTGCTGGTTTCTACCGGTGAATTGTGAAAGATTTTAGCACCATTGCTGCTCCAATCAATGAGTTGACAAAGAAAGGAGTGCCTTTTAAATGGGGAGAAGCACAAGAGAAGGCATTTGAAGAACTGAAAATGAAGTTGACAATAGCCCCACTTCTTGCACTTCTAGATTTTGGTAAGACATTTGAATTGAATGTGATGCAAGTGGTGTAGGAATTGGTGGCGTTCTCATGCAAGAAAGGAGGCCGATTGCATACTTCAGTGAAAAGCTAAGTGGTCTAACTCTGAATTACTCAGTTTATGATAAAGAATTATATGCTCTTGTTAGGAGTTTGGAAACTTGGCAACACTACCTTTTGCCTAAAGAATTTGTGATACATTCAGACCATGAATGTTTGAAACATCTTAAAGGCCAACTAAATCTGAACCGAAGGCATGCAAAATGGACTGAGTTCATTGAGTCTTTTCCTTATGTTGTCAAGTACAAGAAAGGGAAAGATAACATTGTAGCTGATGCTCTCGACGTCATACTTTGCTTTCACGACTTGATACTAAAATTCTTGGATTAGAAAGTATAAAAGAATTATATGTTAAGGATTCATATTTTGTTGAACCATATTCCAAGTGTTGTGGCAGCAAAGGACGGGAAAATTCCATTTGCTTGAGGGTTTTTTAATTTCGAGCTAATAAACTTTGCATTCCAGATTGCTCTATTCGCATTTTGCTAGTGCAAGAAGCTCATGCAGGAGGACTTATGGGCCATTTTGGTGCAAAGAAAATAGAACAAGTGCTGACTGACCATTTCTTTTGGCCTAAGATGAGAAGAGATGTGGAGAGGCATGTTCTTTGCTGTAAAACCTGCCATAAAGCTAAGTCCCGTTTGAACCCTCATGGTTTATACACTCCTCTACCTATTCCTAGTGTACCTTGGGAGGAAATTTGTATGGACTTTGTCCTTGGTTTACCACGAACCAAGAGGGGAAAGGATTCCATATTTGTTGTGGTTGATAGTTTTAGCAAAATGGCACACTTTATTCCCTGTCATAAGAGCGATGATGCTTCGCACATTGCTGAATTGTTTTTTAGAGAAATTGTGCGTCTACATGGAGTGCCACGTACCATCGTGTCTAATCGTGACACCAAGTTTTTTAGCTACTTTTGGAAAACCTTGTGGGGAAAACTAGGGACAAGGCTGCTGTTCTCCACAACGTGTCATCCTCAAACGGATGGACAAACCGAAGTTGTGAACCGCACACTGTTAACATTGCTGCGAGCTGTCCTAAAGAAGAATATGAAATTGTGGGAAGAAAGCTTGCCTCATGTGGAGTTTGCATACAACAGGGCAGTACATTCGACCACAAAATTTTGTCCATTTGAGATTGTCTATGGGTTCAAACCTACTGCTCCCATCGATCTTTTGCCTTTGCCTATGCAGAAACGTATGAACTTTGATGCAAGCAAGCGAGCAGAAATTGTCAAGAAGCTTCATGATCGAGCTAAAGCAAACATTGAGAAGATGACCAAGTTATATGAGAAGCGCGCCAACAAGGGTCGTAAGAAGATATTATTTGAACCGGGAGACTTAGTTTGGGTGCACTTGCGCAAGGATCGCTTTCTTGAACAACGCAAGAGCAAGCTACAACCCCGAGCTGATGGCCCATTCAAAGTGCTTCGCAAGATCAATGACAATGCATATGAAATTGATCTCCCAAGTACGTATGGTGTTAGTACAAGCTTCAATGTTGTCGATTTATCTCCTTTCTTTGGATTGGACGAGTCGAGGACGACTCCTTTTCAAGAAGGGGAGGATGATATGACCATGCCAGCAAGCAAGATGTCACAAGCTCCAAGTCAAGCTACAACTACTCAACTTTTACCTACACCGACACCAGCCCAAGTCAACGATGGACCGGTTACACGTAGTCGTGCAAAGAAGCTACACCAAGAGGTCCATGCGCTACTTTGTTTGATTCATTTTAACATTAATGAGAATTATATGCTACCTAAGTGTTGTACTTTGATTGTACTCAGGTATATAGAAGAAGAGATGGATGAATCGGACTATGAAGAACGAACCAGAGAAAGTCCCAGAAGACACTACAAAATGGACCAGAGAGTCAAAAACGGACCAGTGGAAGTCAAGAACGGACTAGTGCAAAGAAATATTCATAACTTTTTACTCACGAAAGCTATGAAGGCCCATGAGCACTTGTTGGAAAGCTTGACGAGTCTAAATTTCAATGAATCTAGTCGCGACAAGTTTTGATACACCATATTGCCTGCAGACCAGAATTAGTACAGACTGCTCAGAAGGTCAACAGTCTGTCGTGACAGAATGTTGGTACAACTTGCCGTGCAAAACCGTACCAATTTACAATGTTTCGTGGTGCATGGCATACATTACTGGAAAGCACTTGGAGTCTAGTTTCACACCCAAGATAGGGTTCGTCATTTGGACTTCCCAATAAAAACTTATAGTCAGTTTATTGGAAACTGCTATGGAGGCCAACAGTCACGCGAAGCCAGTTCCGGAATCCATTCCGAGGGGTCCTTTCACATTGTGTTCCCTCAGAAACTCTATTTTTTTTCATACCTATCTAGGATTGTTGTTCCTAGTATAAATATCCCCTACCTCTAAGCTATCAGGAACCTTTTGATCCTTTTCATAAACTACATGATATTGCAGCCGCGCTGCTGAGTGCCTTACTCAACCATTGTTCTTCCTTGTTCTTCTTAGACTTGTGAAGTGAATCCTCTGGGTTCCCCTACTTCGCACTCTACGGCTTCCATTTGGCTGTGCCATATTGTGTGGATTAGTTCCGGATTGTGGTTCTGTGGTCGTTCGGAGATCGAGTCGAAGTGTTCGTGGTTTCGGTGCCTCTCTCCCCGTCGCTTGGTCGCATCCAACCTTTGTAAGGTATAAAGCTAGTTATCCGCTGTTCACAGCAAGTTATCCTTGTTCTTTTGATCTACTGTCGTGAAGATTGGGCCATCCTAGTATCGATTCCATATCGGTAACCTATCACTAGCTAGCTTGGCAGTAGACTGCTCTCGGGCAGTTTGGCCAGCGATGGTCGGCTCAGATGGCACTGAGCCCAAAGCGGTGCTAGGGTCAACATCCGAGGCAGCGCTGCAAAATTCCATCAGTGTAACATACTGGAATTCTAACTTCATGAAAAATGTAGTTGTTTTTCTCTTTACTTATAGGTTGGAGCTCCTGTGCGACGCCGTGAAGACGCTCCGCCTGGCACGGCCAGCCGCCACAGCTGCTTCTGCCTTGTTTGGGCGCGCCTGCTCGACGTGTGTAGTGGGCGGATCCCCGGCGGTCTGACCACCACCTACCGGGGCAACGTCCAGGCGGCTACGGGGCTTGCGGATCAAGGTCGGGCTGCATCTTCTTCTTCTTCTTCATCGTCGTCACGAACAACTCGGGGAAGTCGGCGGTGCTTTGGTGCTCGGCTTCCCGATGCCGAGCCTTGGCCAGTTAAAGGCCCTGCAGCTGTTTCTGCTGGCGCTGCTCCTACTTGGGATGACCCCCTAGCCATCGGTAGCTTGCCGGCTATTGACGGTCCTTAAGTTTCAAATATAATCAGCAAATAAACAAAGAAAAGGATCCAAATGCAACCGACATCCAGACTTAGGGTTTTATCTGACAGAATTCCACAAGTTTTGGTGTTTGTCTATTTCTGTAGGGGGTTATCAGGAATTATGGAAGAAAGGCCCACACGTCGGGTTTACATAGAGATATTAATGTGCACCGCAATTATCCAACATCTAGAAGAGTCCAGAAGCCACGGGAACGAACGGGAGGCCGATCGGGCCCGGGGGTAGGGCGCCCGCCCTCCCCCCTTGGCGCCCGCCCTGGTCTGAGGACCAATCAGGTTCAACTTCGCGGATCATGCTCCACCGACCTAAAGGATCAAGGAAAACCTATTGATGCAAAAGCTGATCTGCAAACACAAAGGGCTAATACCCGATTTAAACGTTAAGGCGTGCCAGCCGATTTGACCTTACTATCGGCAAAGGTGATAACTCGAATACTTTGGTCCCGACAACAGCGATGCGCCCGGATGTCACGGCCAAAAGGTATTCATGCGGAACTCGAGAATACGCCGAGCTTAAGTCGACGAACTCCTAAGAACTCGTAATAAAAAGGAAAATATGACGAAGTCGTCGAAAAAGTAGATGCTGGAATATGAGTAAAAACTTGTGTTTGATTGATTGATAGATATCTCATTACAAGGCCCTAGGGTCTACATTTATACCCTGCTCAAAGAGCTACAATTAGACACGACTAGGACTCGAATTCCAAATTAAACAGCATCCGTATACAAAACGATTTTAAATAACTAAGGAAAACATAGAACCACCCCCTCGTAACCAACTGGGACACCGCCATAGATCAATCGGCAACCTCCACGCTTCCCTTTAGAGTCATCGGTAGTCTTCCTATTATAGCCATCGGCAAATACCAATATTGAGCATCGACAAGAACACGTCACCACCTCTGGACTTAGTCATATTCAATCGTCTCTTCATCGGCAACTATCCTCATCGGTAACTCTTCTGCAGGCTAGTTACCGTTGCTCCACCTGCCGATCTATACTCTACTGGTCTCTGGGTACGTGTCCAAAAACGGTGTCAACACATGCCCCCCAATTTCGGAGTATGAAATCATTAATGCTCCGAAATTCTCTACAGTAATGATGCCTTTCCGCAATTAATTCTCCCAATTTGGTAACCGACCGTTTAAATCTGAACAACCTTGGCCCGATTCTCCTGCAGGTTCCTCGAATTCCTCAACCTTCCGAACCGGATCCCTCCACTTTGTGCGCCCATCGGCAATATTACCGTTAGAGGGAACTGCCGATGGACCGACCAAGAAATCCCGCATAGTGAAATATCTCTAGATCATGACTGCTTCCTGTCAAATCACCTGTGCAATCCCTTGATTACCGTGCAAACAGTTACCATATCCACCTGAGTATCCTCGGATTTCACGGATACGGCGAAGAGATAAGTCAAATTTGCCCTTGCCCGTTTTGTCCTATAAATACTTCCTTCTCGGGTACTCCTTCTCCATCGCTTCATTCTACAGCCCCAACTCTGCTTTCCTGGCGGCGGCACTGTTCGGGAGCCTCAAGAACTTCAACAAGAACTTCCTCCAACCAATCCCAAGTTTTCGATCTTCTCTCCTGCGAGGAGATGGCCATCAACTTCGTCGTTCCTGAGGACAGCGTACTATCCTTTCTCCTGTACTTTTACTGTACCCTTGTTCATCCGCAATTTGTCTTACCGAATCCTTTTTCTTTTTGTTCTTCTTTTCGCTCCCAAAAATTTCTAGGATTTGGCCGATAAAATCGTTATTCCTACCGATCAACCCCATCTTCAATGCCTTGGTCCACTAGGAAACTCGGATCCCACCGATCCTATAAACGCGGAGACAAACAGAATCCCTTTTAGAGCCTATAATTTTTCTTTAGATCTATGGAGGGATGCTTTCCGTTCCTGGCCCAGTCCTACCAAGGGATGGAAGGATTGGTTCTTGAGAGTCAGTAACTCAAATGAGGTCCAATGGGGTGAATGGAAACTGGATCAGTGCATTAGATTGTCCCTTGCCGATATGGAGAGAAACGAGTCACTTCTGATAGCTGCCTCATACTTTTGGTCAGACACACTCGATGCTTTTGTGTTTGGCCATGGCTCTGCTTCTCCCACACTTGCCGATGTGCTTATGCTCACCGGCTTAGATGTATCCACTGCCGATACCACCCACCTGTTTGATACCAAACCCAGTGCTAAGGTGGAAACTCGTTCTATCGGCGGTTGGTCAAGGTACATCCAGAAGTACCAAAGAATAGGCCCTGTCAATGTGAAGGAACAGACCATCTTTCTCAACATGTGGCTGGATAAATACGTATTCTGTGGCCGATTGGCAGGACCAACTTCGGTTTACTTATCGGCAGCAGAAAGATTAGCCAATGGCGGCCGATTTCCTCTTGGTCGATATTTGCTTGGCTCAGCTTATCACCTCCTCCACCAGGTAGCCCAGAAACTACTGCTTGGTCAACCCATCGACAACTTAGGGGGTCCCTGGTGGTTTATCAACATGTGGCTTAGTCTCCACATGCACAAACGCCTTGAGTTCGATCTCTTCGCACAGCGCTTCCCTAGAGATATAGCCGAGGATTACGAACTAAGTGAAGAAGAATAGGCAACTGGTTCCCCTCTGAACTTTGGCGAAGCCGCCATAGTTTTGCCTGGCACAGGTGGCAACGCAGACCAGGTTAGCCGATTCTTCCAAACTCTGTATGAGGGTTTGACCAGGGAACAGCGGGCATGGATTGCCTATGAAGATCTAGACACCAGATTCCCACTGACTTTCCACCCCTTCAATGATGCTCTCAACAAGGACCGTGAGGTGATGATGGCAATTATCACCCCCAGAGCTATACCGGTTAACTTCTTTGGCAGTGGGAAAGCTTCTAATATGACTTATGAGTTCTACAATCCATCGGCACTAGCTCGTCAACTGGCTTTCGGCCAACTGTATATTGCACTTTGCTACGCCGATGTGATAAAGCCGAGGGAGATTATCACCAGCCATCTGGAATGGATCAGGGTAGCCCAACTTCCACCAAACGCCGATACAGATGTCGATCTATCGGCTTGGATCCCAGCTCTCCTCATCACTCAGGCATACAAACAATGGTGGGAAGAATGGAAAGAGCACCTATTCTATAGATCGGCTCTTACATACCATGGCATGATCAACCCTCAATACAAAGTCCCCGATAACACTGTAAGAACTTCTAAACCGATGTTTCAATCCTTTCATTTTCACTTTCCATCAGTATCTTACTTCCTTGTTATATGCAGGTCGATGACACACCCCCATTGGTCAGCACGAGTGGCAAGCCGATTGAGCTCCTTCCATCGGACCCGATCTCTTTGATCGGCAACAACGCTCCAACCCTGGCTGCCATAATGCATCGGGGTGTGCGTCTCAAGAAAGTTACCACCAAACGGGCGAAGATATCCCCATCGGTAGCTGCCTCTACCCTAGCACAAGCCTTCAAGGTAAATTTTCGAATTCTTTTACTCATACTGATCCCATTCTTATACTTATTACACTTGTACTCATAAACTTTTCACTGTTGTACCAGCACACTGGTACATCGGCAAAAACCAGAAGTACGACTGCCGATGCCCCCCAGTCCAGTCAACCGAAGAGAAAAGGTTCCAAGAATACCAGATTACATGCAAAGCTCTAGAGAACAGTAACGCCTTCTCCTCCACCAGTATCTCTGATTCCAGTAGAGTCATCCCCTTCTTCTCCAGAAGCCCAGAGACAGTAGATACCATCTCCTCCTCAGCCACAAGAAGAACCCCAAGTGGAAGAGCTCCAGCTAGAGGAACCTCGCCGATCCAGCAAGCCTAACCATAGCATCGGTAGTCTCCTCGATTCAGACAAGTACCGCGCCCCCTCAAGGTAACATACTTTCCATTTATTGCCGATGAACCTATTTTTCCACTTTGTTAATAACTTCTGTCAATCTTGCAGCTGACATGGTCTCATCGGCAATCCCAGCCGATCAGCCTGTGGTTCCATCGGCTTCAACTAACCAAAGGCGAGAGATAGCTCTGAAGCAAGTAAGTTACCCGATCTTCATTTTTATTGTTATCAGTACTTGATCATAAAATAACTTATTCTGTCCTCTCTTTCAGGAACAGGATTCTCCTGACAGTCTGTTCTCCTTCGCCATCGAGATTTCTAAGGACGAAGGCGAGGAAGCAAGTTCTTCTCGAGTAATCGGAATCTCATCGGCAGAGATTAAAGCAAAGCTAGCGGAGCTGTCAGCCCTCCTCCATCAAGATACAACGCAATTGGTCGATGACTCTGACCCAGCCAAAGTCCTATTCAAGGCTCTCAGAGGTCAAATCCCTGCCGATGCCGAGGAGGTTCTTTTCCATGCTGCACATTTAGAGAGTCATCAGCTGCAGTATCAAAAGGCTGCTCAGCGTCTTGCCGATAGAGCTGCTCACGCTCAGCTCTCAGAGGAGATGATGAAAGTGAAACTCCTTGCCGATGAGAAGCATAAGAGCATCGGCGTTCTGAAATCCTCGGGAGATGTACTGAAGAATAAGATCTTTGATCTATCGGCAAAGAGAGAAGCCCTGTTGGCAGAACTCAAACAGGTAGAAGAAGCTTTGTCCCAAGCTCAACAGGAAGAAAGCCAGCTGCCTGAGGCAATCAAGATTCTTGAACAAGAGCGAAATGTCCAAGCCCGCAAAGCACTGCAGATGAAGAAGAAGCTGAAGCCAGTGGAGGGCTCTGCCGATGATGACATAAAGGAGATAGAAGAAGCCAATCAGATCCGTCTGCGCGCCATATCGACGATCCAGGCTCAGCTAAATATGTGAACTCTTCATCGGCGGCGTTCTTTGCTCCCTTCTTCTAATCATTTTGGTTCAGCCGATAGGACTGTTATCGGCATCCTTTTAAAGCATTAAGTCTGGCCCCAGACACACTTTTAATTCAGCCGATAGGAATGTTATCGGCATTTAAACTTTCATGCATCAAGCCATATGCTGGGGTAATATCTCTTTAAATATTTGTCGTTCAATGCTCTGGGAAATTCAACTTTTTTGAGAGTTTCTAAGATATAGGCGTTGCCAGGAGCAGATCGATTTATCCGATAGGGACCCTCCCAATTGGGAGACCACTTCCCAAATTTTGAACTTTTAGTCCCAATCGGCAAGATTAATTTCCATACTAAGTCTCCATCGGAAAACTCCTTAGCCTTTACCTTCTTATCATACCATCTGGAAACTCTCTTCTTATTTTCTTCTATACTTACCAAAGCCCTTAACCGATGCCCTGCTAAATCATCCAACTCGTCTGTCATCTTAGTAGCATAATCATTGGCAGCCAATTGATCTTGAAAAGATAGTCGCCTAGACCCAGTTTTAATTTTCCAAGGTAGCACTGTATCATGTGCATACACCAACTAATAAGGTGAAACTTTGGTCGACCCATGACAAGCCATCCGATATGACCATAAAGCTTCATTCAACAATGTATGTCACCTCCTAGGATTTTCATCAATCTTCCGTTTAATAAGTTTGATAATTCCTTTGTTAGATGCTTCGGCCTGCCCATTAGCTTGAGCATAATAAGGAGAAGAATTTAATAATTTAATTCCCATACCGATTGCAAACTCATCAAACTCCCCTAATGTAAACATAGTACCCTGATCGGTAGTAATTGTTTGAGGAATTCCAAATCGGTAAATAATATGCTCTTTCACAAAATCAATCATATTGGCCGATGTGACTTTCTTCAAAGGAACAGCTTCAACCCATTTGGTAAAATAATCGGTGGCAACCAATATGAATTTATGTCCTTTGCTTGTTGGTGGGCAAATTTGGCCGATTAGATCAATAGCCCATCCCCGGAACGGCCAACGTTTAATAATGGGATTCATGGCCGATGCGGGTGCCCTTTGAATATTGCCAAATTTCTGACATCCTTGACATCCCTTGAAATACTTAAGACAATCTTCAAGTATGGTTGGCCAATAATACACATTCCTCCTAATCATCCATTTCATCTTAAAAGCCGATTGATGTGCTCCACATACTCCTTCATGGATTTCCCCCATTAAACTTCTAGCCTCATCATCACCTAAGCATTTGAGAAGAATTCCATCAACTGTTCGATAATATAATTCATTCTCAAGGAGCACATACTTGGTGGCTTGAAACCGAACACGTCTCTCAACTTTCTTGGACGGATCCTTTAAATAATCAACAATTTCTTTTCTCCAATCATCGGCACCGATTGCCGATATTGTGTTAACCATAGGTTGATACCCTGAAGCATGCTGAGCCAACTGATTAGCTTCTTCATTATGTAACCGAGGAATATGCTCTAATCGGAAATCTCTGAATTCCCTTAATAATTGCATACTCCTTTCGTGATAAGTTATCAGGACTTCGCTTCGGCATTCATAGCTCCCAGCCAATTGATTTATAACCAGCATAGAATCCCCGAAGACTTCAACAGCATCAGCATGAACTTCTCTTAACAATTCCAACCCTTTTATCAAAGCTTGATACTCGACTTGATTATTCGTTGACGTGGCAACAATCGGCAAGGAGAACTCATATTTCCTTCCCCGAGGGGAAATTAACACTATGCCGATTCCTGCCCCCCGGTCACACGTGGATCCATCAAAGAAGAGCATCCACGGTACAATTTCCAAAGCCTCCACTGCACCGCAATGTTGAGTCACAAAATCGGCACTAATTTGTCCTTTAACCGCTTTAGCCGATTCGTAACGCAGATCGAATTCCGACTGTGCCAAAATCCACTTACCGATCCTGCCACTCATAATCGGCATAGACAGCATATATCGGACCATGTCATCTTTGCATATAACAGTGCATTTAGCCGATAATAAATAGTGCCTCAATTTAATACATGAGAAATATAGGCATAAACACAACTTTTCAACGGCCGAATACCTGGTCTCAACATCAACCAACCTCCTGCTAAAATAGTAAATCACACGCTCCTTCCCTTCAAATTCTTGAATCAAAGCCGAACCGATGACCATCCCATCGGTAGATAAATATAATCTGAAGGCCTTTCCTTGCTGAGGTCGAATCAGAACTGGAGGATTTATCCAATAGTTCTTGATTTCATCTAAAGCCAACTGTTGCTCTTTCCCCCGTATGAACTCTTGATCGGCTTTCAACTTGAGCAAAGGACTGAAAGCACGAATTTTACCAGACAAATTAGATATAAACCTTCTGATAAAATTTACCTTGCCGATCAAGGACTGGAGCTCAGTTTTGTTGGTAGGAGCGACAATTTTATTGATAGCATCAATGGATCTCCTACTAATTTCAATCCCCCTTTGATGCACCATGAACCCAAGGAATTGTCCTGCCGATACACAAAATGCACACTTATTGGGATTCATCTTTAAACCATGCTTCCTCGTGCATTCCAACACCTTTCGCAAATCGGCAAGATGCTTTGTGAAATCTCCAGACTTAACCACCACATCATCAATATAAATTTCCACTAGCTTGCCGATGAACTCATGAAAAATAAAATTCATAGCCCTCTGATAAGTAGCTCCAGCATTTTTCAAACCAAAGGTCATGACTATCCATTCAAACACCCAACATGACCAGGACATCTAAATGCAGTCTTTGGAATATCTTCTTCAGCCATGAATAACTAATTGTACCCTGCATTGCCATCCATAAAGCTGATGATCCGATTCCCAGCCGCAGCATCAACTAAAGATGTGTTGATGCAAAAGCTGATCTGCAAACACAAAGGGCTAATACCCGATTTAAACGTTAAGGCGTGCCAGCCGATTTGACCTTACTATCGGCAAAGGTGATAACTCGAATACTTTGGTCCCGACAACAGCGATGTGCCCGGATGTCACGGCCAAGAGGTATTCACGCGGAACTCGAGAATACGCCGAGCTTAAGTCGACGAACTCCTAAGAACTCGTAATAAAAACGAGAATATGACGAAGTCGTCGAAAAAGTAGATGCTGGAATATGAGTAAAAACTTGTGTTTGATTGATTGATAGATATCTCATTACAAGGCCCTAGGGTCTACATTTATACCCTGCTCAAAGAGCTACAATCAGACACGACTAGGACTCAAATTCCAAATTAAATAACATCCGTATACAAAACGATTTTAAATAACTAAGGAAAACATAGAACCACCCCCTCGTAACCGATCGGGACACCGCCACAAATCAATCGGCAACCTCCACGCTTCCCTTCGGAGTCATCGGCAGTCTTCCTGTTATAGCCATCGGCAAACACCAATATTGAGCATCGGTGTTGACGGTCCTTAAGTACCAAATATAATCATCAAATAAATAAAGAAAAGGATCCAAATGCAACCAACACCTAGACTTAGGGTTTTATCTGACAGAATTCCACGAGTTTTGGTGTTTGTCTATTTCTGCAGGGGGTTATCAGGAAATATGGAAGAAAGGCCCACATGTCGGGATTACATAGAGATATCAACGCACCGCGCAATTTTCTACCATCTAGAAGACTCCAGAAGCCACGGGAAGAAAGCAGAGGCCGAAAGGGGCCAGGCCCAGGGCACCCACCCTCCTTCCTTGGGCGCCCGCCCTGACTTGGATGCCAATTAGGACTCTTTTCGCACACGATGTTCCACCGACCTAAAGGATCAAGGATAACGTAGTACCACATCGCCTACCGACCCAAAAACGCATAGAGGAGGAGGACTATATAAGGAGACCCCCCTGGCCCCTGGAGGAGACAAGAAGTTATCATAGAGATTGAGGGGTGCCCTCGAAGGAAAACCTCTTCTCTAAATAATATTTCTTTTTAGGCTTAGCAACCAATGTAAGTAGAAATAGATCTTCTAGTTTCTACTAGATTGAGAGAGATAGAGTGGAGGTGTAGATCGGAGGAAGGCTGGCCTGTCGGTGTCTACTTCGAGTTGTACCTGCGGGATCAAGTCTCCTAACCCGAGGCTTGCTTCTAAGATTCTTCAGTAATTCGACTTCTAATTCTAGTAAGTTCTTGTTTTATTGTTCTTTGGTTTATGAGTTTACTTTAATCCTCTTCCGGTTGAGTATTAGAGTAATCATTGCTAGCGTAAACGTGGTGTTTATACTAGGGTACTCATAGATATCCCCTGACTAGCTGGACCGTGGTAGTAGCGAGGAACGTGACATTTCCGAGTTACCTTTGTATCCCATATCTTGTTAGCAGGACGGGTAGGGTTTATAGGTGCGGGTCGAACATCCTTTGTGGTGTCTAGATTCCGTAAGCTTCCCCAATAGAACAGTAGATCATCCTTACCAAGGTTAGAACGAGACTACGGTTGCAGTCTTCTCTATACATCACTCACATCGAGAAACATTCTTTGTAGCCTAAAGGGGTAATAGCAATAGATTTGGTTAGTCAGATGCACCCTTTCTCCTAGTGGTAAAAATATAAATACGATACTCTGGAAAACCTCCCAGGTGAAATGCTCACCGATATCCATGCGCTTGCGGATCATTTCCTTATTGCGTTACCAAATATCAACAAGCATTTCTGGCGCCGTTGCCGGGGAAAAAGACGGTTTGCTGAGATAACTTTAAGTCTTGCTATTATCTTGTATTATACTTTTATACTTTTATTCTTTTATCTTTTTATCTTTATGGATAACTCAAACTCCATACCTATTATTAAATTTTTTGCACCTTCGGAGACCAGCCATAGACCATGGGAGTCAACAAGTCCTGCCCCTAATTATGATCTGTGTCCGGAGTTGATTGCAATAGGTCAAAACCAACCCTTTTCTATAGCTGAGGTCCTATCTTTTAATCAAGAAGATAATGCACTTTTAGCTACACCTAGGGAATCTGTTAATCTTTCTATAAATTCTGGTTTAGACCTAGCCCTACAAGACCATGTTTTTCCTAGATATTTTCACATTGGTCTTAATCATATAACCTTTGGTAGACTCCTTCTTTCTTTATCTATTAGTAAAGGAAGATATGTCTTCATTCGTGGACATCCTTCTTGCACTAGTCTTCATAGAAAAATCCTAGAGATAGAGAAGGAGTCATCTCCCAGACGAGGAAAGGAAGTTTCAATAGCCAATTTTCAAACATTTCAATCCCATGATTCGGCTATCCATCCCATCCTTGAGCTTAATAGTTTCTACTATGCTCTTTCTCTTGAACCTCCCGATAATCCTATGAATCTCTCTAGACATCCCATGCATAAGAAGGAGGATCGAGAAGAGCAACATCAATGGCTAGAGGGCACTAAAAATCCATGTGCTATCACCATTGAATGGATAGATAAAAAAAACTTGAGAGACAATCCTAGAGGAATTTTAAGCATTCATGAAGAATCATCCTTGGAGTTTGAGAATGAGAGAAACAACAGTGAGCATGGAAGTTATTTCATAAATACCTTACCAAGTCCTTGCTCATATAAAACATCTCCCCAATCAATTGGTCTCTCCATCCTTACCACATTTGAGATCTCCAACCCCCTCATCCTTTCTATTTATAAAAACTTTAAAAGGGCGGTTGTCGATGCATATGTCTATAATAAATATTGCAGATCTCGTTGAGTTGATCTTGATATAGGTCAGCGTTGGAGGGGAAACCACTTCGCCGACATAATTTGATGCTTTCCCAAGGACAAACTTAGTGTCCTAAAATAAGCACCTATCAGATTGTGACATGAACTTCTAATTATTTACAACATTGCCTTGTGTATGGAGCATATAAGGATAATTGTAGAAATATTCCTTCAGGTATTCTTGCCACTAACCTTTCCACGATTGGAGCAAGAAGATCGGATGAATGACAAGCACAAGGTATGTCCAACCAACCATCATACAACATTGAATTAAATTCATCCAAACTTGAATTTCACAAAATTCAAGCTTCGGGCAGTACTTTACGTAAAAACATCCTTTGCCATGTTGCTATGTTGGTTGTCCCTACCTTTGAGACATGCTCAATTTGTTAAATACTAATCACACTACTTCATCTCCACTTGAGTAGATCTCTATAAATGCCATCATGCCACCTTTGTTTATCCTAGTAAGTGTTGGTTTGGAAGTACTCGACATACTTCCATTGGCATTTAAATTAAGCATGGTGCTTAGGTTAAATAGCCTTCCTTAATCTGATTAGACATGGAGTCTAGTTTGGTTACTAAACTAAAAACTGCTTGAGTAGATATTGGTATATTTTGTTGGACTAACCCCTGTAGGAAAACTTTCAATATCAACCTGGGAAGTCCTGAGAGAAACTCACATTGGAGATGAAGAAAGTGACACATGAAGTTTAACGATTTGCACAAGGAAGACATAGCTCATTCATCATAGAGAGATGATCCATGGAACAAGACAAAGAGTGCCACAAACACGATGCACAACCGCTAAGAAAGGAAAGCTTCCACAAGGTGATACTATACCATCACTCTTCAAGTAAGGTAACATTTTAAGGTACTTGACTATCACTTTTATAAGCTTCTCCTTGGTTCTGGCGTTCGCATAAAATAAAGAGACAAACATGTATGATCTGTAACTCCAAATTAACCAACTCAATTAATTCAACATGTTTAGTCCTTTACTCTTTGTTCTTAGTACTACCTTCGTGATCCCACACTCCTAATCATATAAGCTAAAATGTTGCACATTCAATCTTTGGAAGATATAAACAAAACATAAATATAGATAGATTATCTTTCCATTAGGTTGAGCCATCTGATCTGATAAATGCTACACTCATGATCCATCAACATTGTCTTGCTCACTATGCTTAAGGTTAGAGAAGAACAAATACACTTTTGGTTCTGTTGGTGTTTTTCACCAACAGGGCCCATGCACTTGATCTCTGCCTTATCTCTATGAATAGGTACACTTCAAACAAAACATGGAGGAGTTTTACAACTCTCAGACTCCACCAAGTGAAGGACTTGGATCTATGAGCACAAACACACTGAGCAGGATATTGCCAACACCGCACTTCGAACTGCTGGACAAACGAAGAACATGGGTGACACTGTATCAAGAGGTGCAGATGTCAAGGTCCACACTGTCACAGAACCGACCAAATTATAAGAGTTCAAGTGCAGAAACGATCGTCAAACAATCAAGTTTCTAAACTTGAGCCCATATAATCCCGGTAGTCAATCGAAATCACGAAGGACTTCAAACCAACTCGCAACAAACCAAGATCGTAATAGTTCAACATAAACACAACGATTGTTACATAGTCATTCATTGCCGTCGAAGCGGCACCACATCGGAGTATTTAGTTATTACAACACTTGTTCGAAGTAGCGGAAGCAAAATAAGTACACACGCTTGTTCAAAGTTCAGTTCACAAGTTTGTTACTGCCAGAGTCTAGGTCATCCTTTCAAAAGCATCATAGACGAGAAGAGTAGAGAACCGTGCCCAACGGTTAGTCCTCATCCCCAGCGGGATGGAGACAGGTCTTGCAGAAACCGTCATAGAAGATATCATCTGCAACAGGTGGGAATAAACCCTGAGTACGAGGATGTACTCAGCTAGACTTACCCGTGTAGTAAAACATAAAAGACACCAAGGATCATGCAAGGCTGAATTTTAAGTGGAGCTGGTTGACTCACCTTTTTGCCAAAAGCTTAACTTACCACTAAGTCATTTTAAGAGCATCAGATTTATTTATCATCAGCCTACAACTAGATTAGCACCTGTACTACAACACATCACTTGATTATTCCAAACAATAATAACCATATCAATTTCATCATATGTTCTTCTTGCTATCCTCATTATCATGAACCAAGTTTATTAGTGAATGCTACGTTTGCCGCTGCTCTGTCAAGTTCTCACTAACCGGGAGAGACGGCGATTCGAATCGAATTCCTATCCAGCTGGAGGTTTATTCCTAGCACTCACCAAAACATCCCCTGCCGGAGAGCCAAAGGGTCACCTTTGGTACGACTCAGAAATCGCGGCTCCGATCAGCGCCGCACTCCCAGGGCTAATACTCTGCCAGGGAGGTCAGGAATTTTAACTCACCTGCCTTTGGGCTTATGCCAATGGTCCCCCGCACACCGCACTTCCTCCGGTAGTGCGCACTTTATACTTGCCGGTCTTCCGGCCTGAGTCATACTACTCGGCTTCGCGGTCGGAACGAGTTATCCGGCCAACTAAGTGTCAGGCATGCGTTCAACATGACAAGAGGACGTGCAACGATCGGTCCTTAGCTGCCACAGACGGAGTTACTACACACTTGCAAAACTCCGCCCGGCTTAAGTCAATTTGATCAGGTTCCATCCACGATAGCACATATAGACCATCGCGACCCGACACAACCCTATATCGCGCGGATGACAGAATATCACCCGACTTCTACCGATTAAAGCATAGCTAAGCTGCTACTCGAACCTAACTCTACAACCAGGGAGGGTAAGTTATCTGGACAAGGATAGAGTAGAATGCAACAACAGTTTCATCACAACTCCTATACGTAATGCATCAATAGGTATAACGTATTAAGTAAACTTTCGAAAATAGAGGAGGCTTAAAATGCTCCGGGGCTTGCCTTTCACGAACGATGCCGGCTCGTGACTCGGGCACTCAACTTCTTCTTCGGGCTCCTCGAGTCCGGCTTGCTGGACCTCCACCTCCTGGCTGCCTTCCTGGCCTTCGGGGTTCGCTTGGAGCTCGAAGGAAATTGCCACGTCCGGTGCACCTATTGCATGCTCGATGAATGAGAAGGTGCACATGCCACAGATGAATGCTTAATAACACAAGCAACTCACTGGACACTCATTTACGGAGCAAGAGTTATACTAACTCACATGAATAAACAAGTTAACATAACCCAAACCTATCATGGCACCAAAGCAGCAAACAACATAAAACAAGTAGGCTCAGTAAATAAATCATAATTATAGATAGACAGGTCCAACAAACATGAGTAAGGACATTCTGGAAAGCTTAGGAAATTATCTACAACTCATCTTTAAACATGACAGCAAGATTCAAACATTAAACTAGTCATTTTAACAAAGTTCCAGGTTCTGTCCCAGAAAAACAGAGAACCCCTATTTCTGGAACCCAACTTGGAACAGCTATAACTTTTAAACTACTTGGCCAAATGACCTCAAATTTAAACCTCAGTTAGTTCAACAAGTTTAGAACAACTTTGTTTTATACAAGTTTCACAGAAAGTCAAGTTATCATTAAGCAAAGTTAAATTACTCACTTGCTGTCCAGAACAGCATTTAACCCTATAGTTAATTATTTAATGACATGATCAAAACACAAACCATGCCAACCACATGACTCATGAGCACAGACATATTACAAGGTCACCAGATCATTAGTTGAAAACCCCAAAACAATTACTTAACAAGGCATTTATTAATTAATTTTAGATAAGGCATATTTACAAGATATTAGTTAAAGTGCTCAGAAAAATCTACAAAAATTACAGAGGCACAAGTATAACATCAGATCACCACCATAAAAATTTCAGGACCATTGCATATGCCGAATTAAAGATATGCATTTAACATGTATCAAGGCATTTATTTCATAAATTCATAGACATGACTTATATAGTGTCAAACAACATATTTCAGATTATTTATATCTTAGGAATACCATAAACAAGTTTACCACCAAAATAGAGCACCAGCATAAGCACCAATTATTTTATGTGATTTAATTAAAGAAACAAGCCATATTTCAAACACAAATTACATATCACAACTGCAGTGCTCCAAAAATCATGAAATAATCATCAGAGCACTCTAATGCCATGCAAAGACCACCATAAAAATTTCAGAGCAAACTAATCAGTAAAACCAGAGATATGCATTTATCCATAAATAACAAGATTAAATCCAAAAAAAATAATTTCTCAGAAAACATGATTCATTTTATATTTTTATTAAATACTAGCCATCTCAAGAAACAACACAAAATTTGTTTCACAATTTTTGGATCTCAGAAACAGGAGATATGATTTTTGCAAGAAATCCAAAAATCAGGATTTTGAATAAAAGAAAAGGAGGGAAAGAGAGAGTCGCTGACAGTGGGTCCCACCCGTCAGGCTCTTCTTCCTCGCGGCCGAGGCGATCTTCGCCGGCGATTTCTCCGCGACGGCGAGGTCTCCGGCCAAACCCAGGGCATCAACGTGATCCCCAAACCCTAACGACTCGATTGACCCCACTTTTGCCACGGCGGAGCCACCGGAAGGGACTCACCGTCGGCAATGGCGGCTCGGCGGAGGTGCTCGGCGTTACGCCGGAGCCCTCAGGCCGGTAGAGCGTGACCTAAGGCCTTCTACAGCACCAGCAGACTAGGGCGAAGCTTCCTAGGTACGCGGCTTGGCCTAGATCCCCGTGGAAAGCGCTGGCCACGAGAGCACCCAACTCCGGCGGAAGCACGGCGGCGCTGCGCACCGTGTCCGGCGACGGAGAACCCGGTAGAGCGTCCACCAGGTGGCGCAAAAGCTCGCTAAGGACCTAAGCTACCTCTAGGACCTAACCAAGGATGATGAGAAGCCTCACAACGCTCGGCATTGAGTTCGCCGGAGAAGAGGGTCACGGCGGACCGATTTGGGGGAAGAAAGAAATGTCGGCTCACCGGTGGGTTTCTCGGCGAGTTAGAGGGTGGAGCTTGGAGAGCGGCTCACGGCGGAGCTTTGGGTGGAGTTTGGTGGACGGAGACACAGAGAGGGGCGCACACGAGCTCGCCGGAGTGAGCTCGCGGCGGAGAGCCCGCTGCGGGCGAGGTTCAGGCGAGAGAGGGCGAGGCAGAGCGAAGTGGACGCGTCCACTCGCTCGGGGCGTCGCCGTGGTGGTCATGCACGCGACGAGGGCTGACAGGCGGGGCCAGGAACGGCGTACGGGCGCCAAATGGCGATGGAGCGCTGCCGGCGGTCGGCCACGTCGACGAGGTCCAAGTCGATTCAGAGACAGCAATGGCCGACTGACAGAGCGACTTCACCGATGATTATCTCCCAAACCAGAGCGAATTAGGAG
This sequence comes from Sorghum bicolor, assembly GCF_000003195.3. Classification (NCBI taxonomy): domain Eukaryota; kingdom Viridiplantae; phylum Streptophyta; class Magnoliopsida; order Poales; family Poaceae; genus Sorghum; species Sorghum bicolor. The sequence continues at coordinate 17,678,797 of NC_012873.2, read as the reverse complement.
ATGGCGTAGTTGACAAACTTGGAGTACTAGGCGAGATCTACAACTTTGTCAACTAGAGCAAAGACTAGATCGGCCTGGATTGAAAGATATGGAGTTTCCAAAATCGATCACACAAACTGCAAACCACCCGGGGACTTAGAAAATTTTCTAAGTGTGGAAAACAGCCCCAAATCTGCCTTGTGGGCCACTTTTGTGCTATTTGTGTTCATTTTCATGAGATGGTCATAAAACAACTTTTGTTCCTTATAAAATTTGCTACAACTTTGCTGTAGGAAGTTTTGACATGCAAACATTTTATGAAACACTTTTTAAAAGCCTAAGCAAAAGAGGTTTCTAGGGCCTATTTGCATAAGTATGACTTAAGTGATTATTTTGGAGAAGTGATCAACATGAACATTGTTCCCAAGGTTAAGTTAAGCATAGATAAGCTATTTACCAAGACATTAAGCACAAACACAAGCATTGTTCACTCAAACATAAGCATAGGAAGCCTATTTAAGCAATTTAAAACACATTTTTGCAAAGGATGACATGTCTCAAGATAGATGATGATCATGGATGCTTTGAATAAATGGTGATGCTCATGCTATGCACATGTTTGATGCAACCATAACACTGGGGTGTTACAGCCCTCCCCCCTAACAAAAATCTCGTCCCGAGATTTGAAAGCTTACTGATTTTCGAAGAAGGTTTTGTAAACTTCTTTTAAATAATCCTCCGTCTCCCAAGTGGCATCTTATTCCCCGTGGTTGCTCCACAACACCTTGTAGAGTTTAACCACACGATTACGCGTTTCCCGTTCCTTGCGATCAAGAATCGCTACGGGTTTCTCCTCATACACCAAGTCGGACTTTAACTTGATATCCCGAATTTCCACTCGTTCCTCCGGTACACGAAGGCACTTCTTCAATTGTGATACGTGGAAAACGGGGAAGATAGCTCGAAGCGCAACTGGGAGTTGAACTTTGTATGCCACATTCCCTTTCCGTTCGAGAATCCGATAAGGCCCCACATAGCGAGGCGCAAGCTTTCGCTTGACTCCGAACCTTTGTACACCCTTCATCGGAGACACCTTGATGTACACATGGTCACCAACTGAAAACTCAATCGGCTTCCTTCTCTTGTCAGCATAACTTTTCTGACGAGCTTGAGCAGCTTCCAGGTGTTGCTGGATAACACGGACTTTCTGCTCCGCTTCGTTCACGAAATCGATGCCGTAGTATCTTCGCTCTCCAGCTTCTACCCAATTCAACGGGGTTCGACACTTTCGACCGTATAAGGCTTCAAATGGAGCCATTTTGATACTCTCCTGATAACTGTTGTTGTAGGAGAACTCAGCTAATGGCAACCACTTGACCCAAGAACCTTTTGATGAGAGAGCACATGCCCTCAACATATCTTCAAGGATCTGGTTAACTCGTTCAGTTTGACCTGCTGTTTGGGGGTGATAAGCAGAGCTGCGGACCAGGTGAGTACCAATCTGCTCATGAAGGCATTCCCAAAAACGAGCAGTGAACTGTGGTCCGCGATCAGATATGATTGTTCGAGGCACACCATACTGACGAACAATGTGCTCGAAATACAACTCCGCATACTGATGAGGACGATAATCAGTTCGGACTGGAATAAATCGAGCAACCTTGGTCAAACGATCCACAACCACCCAGATGGAGTCATAACCCTTAACAGAAGTTGGGAGTCCACTGATGAAATCCATGCTGACTTCTTCCCATTTCCAACCAGGAATTGACAAGGGTTGAAGCAAACCAGCTTTCATGTGAACAGCCTTCACGCGACAACAATTGTCACAGCGAGCGACAAAAGCCGCTATCTCCTTTTTCATCTTTGTCCACCAAAACAAAGGTTTCAGATCCTGATACATCTTGCTACTACCAGGATGGATAGACATTTTGGATGAATGAGCTTCAGATAAGATCTGATTTCGCAGCTCGCGGTCTTTCGGGACCACAAGTCGATCCTTGAACCAAAGAATTCCGTTTTCATCAACCCGGAAATGCTTGGTTTCTTCTTCTTTCATCTTTCTCTTGATATGGTGGATGCCTACATCTGTCTGCTGCAACTCGATGACTCGATTGCGAATGGTACTTTCCAGAGAAATCTGGTTGAGCACAAGTGGATGCATAAGATGTGACAACAACGGATCTTCCACTTGGATTGAGTGACAGTGCGCTTTCCGACTCAAGGCATCCGCCACCACGTTTGCCTTGCCCGGATGATAGTGCACTTGGAGATTATAGTCTTTAATCAACTCAAGCCACCTTCGCTGCCGCATGTTCAGTTCAGGTTGAGTGAAGATATACTTGAGGCTCTTATGATCGGTGTAGATATTACACAGATTACCCAGCAGATAATGCCTCCAGATTTTCAAAGCATGAACAACTGCTGCCAATTCTAAGTCATGAGTGGGGTAATTGACCTCATGCTTTCGAAGTTGGCGCGAGGCATACGCGATAACGCGACCTTCCTGCATCAACACATAGCCTAAACCAATGCCTGATGCGTCACAAAAGACATCGAAAGGCTTCTCGATATCAGGTTGAGCTAGGACAGGAGCTGATGTCAACAATGTCCTCAACTTGTGGAATGCCTCTTCACACTCAGGTGTCCACACAAACTTTTCATCTTTCTGAAGTAGACGAGTCATAGGCTTGGATATTTTGGAGAACTCCGGAATAAATCGACGGTAATACCCAGCCAGACCGAGAAAACTCCGAACCTCGTGTACCGAAGTTGGAACTTTCCAATCCAGCACCTCTTGCACCTTAGCCGGATCTACTGATATGCCTTCTTCAGATAAGACATGGCCCAAGAAAGGTACTTTCTTTAGCCAAAACTCGCATTTGCTAAACTTAGCATAAAGCTGATGTTCGTGCAAACGCGACAACACGACACGCAGATGCTCTGCATGCTCCTGTTCATTGCAAGAATATACCAAGATATCATCAATGAAGACCACTACAAACTTGTCCAATTCGGGCATGAACACCGAATTCATAAGATACATGAAATGAGCAGGTGCATTCGTAAACCCGAAGGACATGACAAGGTACTCATACAACCCATACCTCGTCGAGAAAGCCGTCTTAGGGATATCTTCAGGACGGATCTTGATCTGATGGTACCCAGATCGCAAATCAATCTTGGAGAATACCTTAGCTTTAGACAACTGATCAAACAAGATGTCAATGCGAGGAAGAGGGTATTTGTTCTTGATAGTCACCGCATTTAGAGGACGATAGTCCACACACATGCGCAAAGACTGATCCTTCTTCTTCACAAAGATAGCCGGACAACCCCAAGGAGAAGAACTAGGACGAATAAGACCCTTCTGCAACAACTCATTTAGTTGGGTCTTAAGCTCAGCTAACTCATTAGGCGGCATCCTATAAGGTCTTCTAGAGATCGGAGCGGTGCCTGGAATCAATTCAATTTTAAACTCCACATCCCGATCCGGAGGAAGCCCGGGTAGATCATCAGGAAAAACATCCGGAAACTCACACACCACCGGAATATCCTGAATAGCCTTAGAGATGACTGCATTCACAGTGCTACGGATTTGAATATCACGAGGGAGTTGCACTAGAAATGCCTCCTTGGTATCTGGGTCTTTCAACATCACTACACGAGTGGTGGTGTCTATAAGAACTCCATTACCACTCATCCACTTCATCCCCAGAATTACATCTATGCCCACATCGGGTAAAACAACCAGATCAGCAAGAAACTGACGGCCTCCTATCTCCAGAGTTGCCCCCAAAACCACTTGATTGGTGGAAATATCATTCCCCGCAGCACTAATACAATAACTGCCCTTATCAAGTATGATGGTCTTGATGCTATGCTTAGATACAAATTCCGAACTCACAAAAGAATGCGATGCTCCAGAATCAAAAAGCACGAGTGCATCATGTTGATTGACCAGAAACTTACCAGCCGTGACTACCTCACCAGCAGGGATTGCCTCCACAGTTGTGTAATGAACACGCCCCTGACGGACGTTCCCTTGGTTGCCCTTCTTTGGCGGGTAAGGACAGTTGCTCTGCCAATGCCCGGTCTGATTGCAGTTCCAGCACGGACGGTTGGCTGGTGGAGTCTTGGCATAGTTGGGACCCGTGTTGCCCCTAGGAAGAGCAATAGAGTACCCCTTGCGAAAACCCGTCTTTGCCTGATTCTTCTTCACCGGAGGGCGGTATCGCTGGTTGGGGGTTGGAGCACGGAATGGTGGCTTAACTGCCACTGGAGCCTTGGACTGAGATGATCCTGCCCCGGCCTCAAAAGCCCTCTTGCGAGTCTTGGTCGCAGTGTACACAGTGTTATAATTCTCTTGAGTAAGAGCATCACTGACAAACTCATTGAAAGTTGCACACCTAGTGCGGCCCATAGTCTTCAGCAATTTGGGACCCAAACCCCGCTTGAAACTAGCGATCTTTTTCGTCTCCGTGTTCACAAACTCAGGAGCATACCTAGACAAGTGATTGAAAGCATGCAAATACTCCTTCAGAGTTTTGTTGCCCTGAGTCAGCTGCATGAACTCGGTGTGCTTCATCTCCATAACACCTGGAGGAATAAAATGCCCTTTAAAAGCATCACGGAAAAGATTCCAATCAAGCACGGTGTCGGCTGGAAGAGCTTCCCAATACTGATTCCACCAGATGCCTGCTGGTCCTTGCAGTTGATGAGCTGCATACTCTGCCTTCAAACCTTCAGTCAACCGAAGTAGGCGAAACTTTTGTTCCACCGTGTTCAGCCACTCTTCAGCTTGAAGGGGTTCTTCAGCTTCTCTGAAAGGTGGGGGCTTCGTATCCATGAAGTCCTTGAAGCTACTGTACTGGTTAGGAGCTGGCCCTTCCTGTGCATTACGGCCTCCCTGATTTGCCATCCGGTTGATGGTCTCAGTGAGCATCCTCTGATTTTCCACCATCATTTGCATCAGCTCAGCTGGATTTGGTAGTGGAGGAGGAGGTGGTGGATTCATGTTTGCACGCTGTTCCGCACCTCGGGTGCCACGAGACATCTGAAAAGACACAGTCAGTGAGCATTGATGATGAAAAGATTTGCCGCAGAAGAAATTATATTCATGCCTGAAAGTATTCGAGAGAATAGCTTTACAGAAAGGCACAACAATTCCATTCCACAAAACAACATCACCAATCCAACACATGACATAGATATCCGCAATACGCACCACAACGGAAACATCGGCATAACATAACGATCATAAAGACTGCACATAGGGTCCATGAAGGTATTACACCCCTCCAGTACATGCCATGAGTCAAGGTCAAAGTTTCGGATTACAACATGGTTACAAAAGCAACACAGCGACTGGCATACAACAAAAGATCCTGGCAGCAACTACTCACTACTCCCTACACTCCAGGCTCGTCGTCCGAGTCAGCGTCAAAGATCGCCTCTCCATCCTCGTCGCTAACCGGCTCAAGCTCCTCATCCTCCACGTCCTCGTGTAAAGGTGGTGCAGCCGCTGCTGGTCCATCAACCTCCATACCATCATCATCGGCCACAATTACCTGAGGTCCCACCTCTGGATACACGGGTATAGGGCGAGGAATAGGGTGTAGCAAGTTGTTGAGACGGTGAATCTCCACAAGACCAGCCTCAATCTGACCCTGTAGATAGTTCTCCCGCTCAAGCGACTGAACTCGGTGCATCTCCCATGCTCGGCGCCTGTTCTCCGACACACGGAGTGCAGTATCCCTCTCACGGGTGAGCTGCACCAAGCGCTCCTGCAAAGTCTCCCTCTCTCGAGCTAACTGGCTCATCTGATCCTGCTTATGATCTCTCTCTCTGATGGCCTTCACCCACTGCTGTCTACGGTACTCCGCTATGTCCTCCCAGTCATTGCGGTCCTTCTGAGTTTGCTCCAGGAGTCTAGCTTGCTTGCGAAACTTGCGACCACGCTTTTCAGCCTTCCGCTGCATCTCCTGGGCCCTGCGAACAGCCACCATCACCTGTGCATAGGTGCCCTCTCGCTGACTGATCAGCTTGAGTACAGCCATCATAGCACTCATAGCAGGACTAGTGCTCTCAGCTCTCTCTCCTCTGCCTCGAACCAAAGCACAACCATCAGCCTGTTTCCACTCCGCGGCTGCTGGGTCAGCACTAGGAATGGAGGCCGCTGGTCCTCCTGTCAGCTCGTCACCACACCTCTGACAGATGTCGAGCAGGATAGTCTGGGCTGCAACCTGAGCTGCCTCCCAAGGAGTCTGCCCATCTGAGCTGCACGTCCAGCCTGTCCATGCAGGCTTGTCCCCATGTGGAGGGACAACTCCCTGCACAGCAAACCACTGGATCCCTCCTGTGCTCTCCATCCCCCACCAAGAATACTGAGGTGGCTCAGTATACCCAACAGTCCGTAACACTCTCCAGAGCAGGGTAGGAGTGCCAAACTCGTGCAAGAAAGTGTCACTGGGACGAGGTGAAGCGGGTGCGTCCATCTATGGAAAGGAATAGGAATACCATGGGTAAAAGAGGATTAGTTGAAGCAACATTTTAATTATTTAAAAAGGGACGAAATTGTAAGGGAAGAAGCGGACAGAATGTATGTATGAATGCGACATGATGCATGCACGAACCGTACGTCCTCACAAACTTAGAAAACTAATATTCTAACGGATATACGGTGGCATACATTCGTCTCTCGATACGGTAACTATCGGTTTATACGTGCGCTGTTAGAGTACCTGCAGAAAACTTCATTTCAGCCCAACAGTTCTCAAAATATATCACTCAAGAAAGCAGTAAACTAAGTGCACATTGCTTGGACATGCCCAACATGCCCCAACAATGACACCACAACTACCCGAGAAATTAAATACTCCCCAATTAAGTTTCTTTCGTGGCTCCATGGTTTCGACATGTAACCACTCCAGAAAACCACCGCGAACACTCCCCTAGACCGCCGTTTGGACGATCATGCTCTCACAGCTCACACTTACCTGAGCGTAGGTGCGACGTTGCATAATTTAAATCTAGCGACATATGTGGCTAATTCACATATGAAGGCTACCTCCACCATTAGACCACAGGGTAGCATAGTGCGGTCATCACACATCCATACCTGAGTACTGCTAAAGATGCATAAATAAAACCCCCCCAAGTCAGTACTTAAATAGCCACCTAGAGTCCTTATATGGGCAAGGAGGATTCGACCACTGGCATAACTTAATTATTTGTTTTACACCATTTTATTTAAAAATTCTTTTGTTTTAAATACACAAACGCTGCATTTATAATGCTGAACTTGCTCCGATGCCAGCTGTCACAGAACCGACCAAATTATAAGAGTTCAAGTGCAGAAACGATCGTCAAACAATCAAGTTTCTAAACTTGAGCCCATATAATCCCGGTAGTCAATCGAAATCACGAAGGACTTCAAACCAACTCGCAACAAACCAAGATCGTAATAGTTCAACATAAACACAACGATTGTTACATAGTCATTCATTGCCGTCGAAGCGGCACCACATCGGAGTATTTAGTTATTACAACACTTGTTCGAAGTAGCGGAAGCAAAATAAGTACACACGCTTGTTCAAAGTTCAGTTCACAAGTTTGTTACTGCCATAGTCTAGGTCATCCTTTCAAAAGCATCATAGACGAGAAGAGTAGAGAACCGTGCCCAACGGTTAGTCCTCATCCCCAGCGGGATGGAGACAGGTCTTGCAGAAACCGTCATAGAAGATATCATCTGCAACAGGTGGGAATAAACCCTGAGTACGAGGATGTACTCAGCTAGACTTACCCGTGTAGTAAAACATAAAAGACACCAAGGATCATGCAAGGCTGAATTTTAAGTGGAGCTGGTTGACTCACCTTTTTGCCAAAAGCTTAACTTACCACTAAGTCATTTTAAGAGCATCAGATTTATTTATCATCAGCCTACCACTAGATTAGCACCTGTACTACAACACATCACTTGATTATTCCAAACAATAATAACCATATCAATTTCATCATATGTTCTTCTTGCTATCCTCATTATCATGAACCAAGTTTATTAGTGAATGCTACGTTTGCCGCTGCTCTGTCAAGTTCTCACTAACCGGGAGAGACGGCGATTCGAATCGAATTCCTATCCAGCTGGAGGTTTATTCCTAGCACTCACCCAAACATCCCCTGCCAGAGAGCCAAAGGGTCACCTTTGGTACGACTCAGAAATCGCGGCTCCGATCAGCGCCGCACTCCCAGGGCTACCACTCTGCCAGGGAGGTCAGGAATTTTAACTCACCTGCCTTTGGGCTTATGCCAATGGTCCCCCGCACACCGCACTTCCTCCGGTAGTGCGCACTTTATACTTGCCGGTCTTCCGGCCTGAGTCATACTACTCGGCTTCGCGGTCGGAACGAGTTATCCGGCCAACTAAGTGTCAGGCATGCGTTCAACATGACAAGAGGACGTGCAACGATTGGTCCTTAGCTGCCACAGACGGAGTTACTACACACTTGCAAAACTCCGCCCGGCTTAAGTCAATTTGATCAGGTTCCATCCACGATAGCACATATAGACCATCGCGACCCGACACAACCCTATATCGCGCGGATGACAGAATATCACCCGACTTCTACCGATTAAAGCATAGCTAAGCTGCTACTCAAACCTAACTCTACAACCAGGGAGGGTAAGTTATCTGGACAAGGATAGAGTAGAATGCAACAACAGTTTCATCACAACTCCTATACGTAATGCATCAATAGGTATAACGTATTAAGTAAACTTTCGAAAATAGAGGAGGCTTAAAATGCTCCGGGGCTTGCCTTTCACGAACGATGCCGGCTCGTGACTCGGGCACTCAACTTCTTCTTCGGGCTCCTCGAGTCCGGCTTGCTGGACCTCCACCTCCTGGCTGCCTTCCTGGCCTTCGGGGTTCGCTTGGAGCTCGAAGGAAATTGCCACGTCCGGTGCACCTATTGCATGCTCGATGAATGAGAAGGTGCACATGCCACAGATGAATGCTTAATAACACAAGCAACTCACTGGACACTCATTTACGGAGCAAGAGTTATACTAACTCACATGAATAAACAAGTTAACATAACCCAAACCTATCATGGCACCAAAGCAGCAAACAACATAAAACAAGTAGGCTCAGTAAATAAATCATAATTATAGATAGACAGGTCCAACAAACATGAGTAAGGACATTCTGGAAAGCTTAGGAAATTATCTACAACTCATCTTTAAACATGACAGCAAGATTCAAACATTAAACTAGTCATTTTAACAAAGTTCCAGGTTCTGTCCCAGAAAAACAGAGAACCCCTATTTCTGGAACCCAACTTGGAACAGCTATAACTTTTAAACTACTTGGCCAAATGACCTCAAATTTAAACCTCAGTTAGTTCAACAAGTTTAGAACAACTTTGTTTTATACAAGTTTCACAGAAAGTCAAGTTATCATTAAGCAAAGTTAAATTACTCACTTGCTGTCCAGAACAGCATTTAACCCTATAGTTAATTATTTAATGACATGATCAAAACACAAACCATGCCAACCACATGACTCATGAGCACAGACATATTACAAGGTCACCAGATCATTAGTTGAAAACCCCAAAACAATTACTTAACAAGGCATTTATTAATTAATTTTAGATAAGGCATATTTACAAGATATTAGTTAAAGTGCTCAGAAAAATCTACAAAAATTACAGAGGCACAAGTATAACATCAGATCACCACCATAAAAATTTCAGGACCATTGCATATGCCAAATTAAAGATATGCATTTAACATGTATCAAGGCATTTATTTCATAAATTCATAGACATGACTTATATAGTGTCAAACAACAGATTTCAGATTATTTATATTTTAGGAATACCATAAACAAGTTTACCACCAAAATAGAGCACCAGCATAAGCACCAATTATTTTATGTGATTTAATTAAAGAAACAAGCCATATTTCAAACACAAATTACATATCACAACTGCAGTGCTCCAAAAATCATGAAATAATCATCAGAGCACTCTAATGCCATGCAAAGACCACCATAAAAATTTCAGAGCAAACTAATCAGTAAAACCAGAGATATGCATTTATCCATAAATAACAAAATTAAATCCTAAAAAAATAATTTCTCAGAAAACATGATTCATTTTATATTTTTATTAAATACTAGCCATCTCAAGAAACAACACAAAATTTGTTTCACAATTTTTGGATCTCAGAAACAGGAGATATGATTTTTGCAAGAAATCCAAAAATCAGGATTTTGAATAAAAGAAAAGGAGGGAAAGAGAGAGTCGCTGACAGTGGGTCCTACCCGTCAGGCTCTTCTTCCTCGCGGCCGAGGCGATCTTCGCCGGCGATTTTTCCGCGACGGCGAGGTCTCCGGCCAAACCCAGGGCATCAACGTGATCCCCAAACCCTAACGACTCGATTGACCCCACTTTTGCCACGGCGGAGCCACCGGAAGGGACTCACCGTCGGCAATGGCGGCTCGGCGGAGGTGCTCGGCGTTACGCCGGAGCCCTCAGGCCGGTAGAGCGTGACCTAAGGCCTTCTACAGCACCAGCAGACTAGGGCGAAGCTTCCTAGGTACGCGGCTTGGCCTGGATCCCCGTGGAAAGCGCTGGCCACGAGAGCACCCAACTCCGGCGGAAGCACGGCGGCGCTGCGCACCGTGTCCGGCGACGGAGAACCCGGTAGAGCGTCCACCAGGTGGCGCAAAAGCTCGCTAAGGACCTAAGCTACCTCTAGGACCTAACCAAGGATGATGAGAAGCCTCACAACGCTCGGCATTGAGTTCGCCGGAGAAGAGGGTCACGGCGGACCGATTTGGGGGAAGAAAGAAATGTCGGCTCACCGGTGGGTTTCTCGTCGAGTTAGAGGGTGGAGCTTGGAGAGCGGCTCACGGCGGAGCTTTGGGTGGAGTTTGGTGGACGGAGACGCAGAGAGGGGCGCACACGAGCTCGCCGGAGTGAGCTCGCGGCGGAGAGCCCGCTGCGGGCGAGGTTCAGGCGAGAGAGGGCGAGGCAGAGCGAAGTGGACGCGTCCACTCGCTCGGGGCGTCGCCGTGGTGGTCATGCACGCGACGAGGGCTGACAGGCGGGGCCAGGAACGGCGTACGGGCGCCAAATGGCGACAGAGCGCTGCCGGCGGTCGGCCACGTCGACGAGGTCCAAGTCGATTCAGAGACAGCAATGGCCGACTGACAGAGCGACTTCACCGATGATTATCTCCCAAACCAGAGCGATTTAGGAGATGGCGTAGTTGACAAACTTGGAGTACTAGGCGAGATCTACAACTTTGTCAACTAGAGCAAAGACTAGATTGGCCTGGATTGAAAGATATGGAGTTTCCAAAATCGATCACACAAACTGCAAACCACCCGGGGACTTAGAAAATTTTCTAAGTGTGGAAAACAGCCCCAAATCTGCCTTGTGGGCCACTTTTGAGCTATTTGTGATCATTTTCATGAGATGGCCATAAAACAACTTTTGTTCCTTATAAAATTTGCTACAACTTTGCTGTAGGAAGTTTTGACATGCAAACATTTTATGAAACACTTTTTAAAAGCCTAAGCAAAAGAGGTTTCTAGGGCCTATTTGCATAAGTATGACTTAAGTGATTATTTTGGAGAAGTGATCAACATGAACATTGTTCCCAAGGTTAAGTTAAGCATAGATAAGCTATTTACCAAGACATTAAGCACAAACACAAGCATTGTTCACTCAAACATAAGCATAGGAAGCCTATTTAAGCAATTTAAAACACATTTTTGCAAAGGATGACATGTCTCAAGATAGATGATGATCATGGATGCTTTGAATAAATGGTGATGCTCATGCTATGCACATGTTTGATGCAACCATAACACTGGGGTGTTACACACACCTAATCAAATGATGCACCTAAAGGATGAAGACAGTGAGATGTCTTGTCCAGAAGACTTAAAACATTGGATCCTTGTCGGAGGAGGTCAAGATCATCGACTCAAGTCGCCTTTCCTGATCAAGAAGGACGACCCTGGGGTTCCATGCATCGAATGCACAATCAATGGATACTCTTTTCAGAAGACACTCTACGACACCGGATCTGACGACAACATAATGGTCGCAGTCACTTATCAGCTCCTACATGGAATTATGCCCCTACAGCCAACATACATTCAGCTCCAGATGATTTTCATGTCATTGACATGGGAGAAGACGAATACGATCCACCCATCATCTTTATAAGACCGTTCCTCAACACTGTCAAAGCCATCATCTATATTGGAACCGGAGAGGTCCACATGCACTTCCCCTCTAAGAAGGTACGCCACTACTTTAATGATTCTAACTATATAGTTGAAGACTCTAAGCAGGTCAAGACAAGAAGAAGGCGACGCAACCGAAACCAGAGGAGGCAAATCATCAAGGATGAATGGGTAGACTACGAAGGAGAAGTGATAAGGTCTAAAGACATACAGCTTTAACAGAACTGTCCTGAGGAGACCATAGCACTGAGTCAGGTGTGGAATGAGAAGATAGTTATACACGAAGAGGAGGCGCCACCGGAACTACCGACTACGCCATCCAGCGAATCCTAGGACGACTGAAAACGGAGAGTCCCATTCGGAGGACTTAAAAACACAGAACGCCTTGCCAAGAGATAAACTTGGTAGTTATCCTTTTCCTTTCAATTATTCAGTTACAGTTTGCTTAGTTAATCAGGTTCATGCTATCTTGAAAAGAAAATAAACATGTTAAAAAATAGTAAGCCCCATGTGAGTATGCTCATGGCATAAAACCCATAGGTACATTCACTGTGGTGGCATAAAATAAATAAGTTTTCATCTTACAATAAAAATATAAAAATAATAAGTGCATGATCCTGCTAAATAAGTAATATTTATTGAGGAGGCTCAACATGATAAAGGCTAGATATTTATGCTAACACTTAACTAGATCCACAAAGCATTGTTGTCTATTTGAGCTCCACAGGATTCAAGGATAAAAAAAAAGACTAGCAGACGGAGGACATCCTAATCACTGTCAGGGTGCTGCCGACTTTCAAATACACCTCCATCACCTGCTAGCTACATCAGAAGAAATTACGTCAAAATCCAGCTTGGGGGAGAGCACCCCCATTTATCCAGCTAAGTGTTTCTACTCGCGTTTATACTTTACTCAAATAATAAAAGATGCATAATCATGAAAACCCAAATAAAGATTTTGTGCTTTTATATATATATATATATATTTGCTTAGTTTGCTAAATAAATAAATAAATAAAGTTTGCTATGAACCCTCATGATAAACTCTCACATGGAAATGATGAATAGTTGCTCTGCCAAGACTAGTTCTTAAAATTGAAATCTCTCTCAAGTTTAGGCATGACTGTTATGAAGTAAGATTTGCTCTAAACCTAAACTTGTGGGAAGAGTACTTGATCTAAAGTCTAAGTCGTTAACGGATATGATATGAGAAGGTTGAGTTATTGTTTATCTGTTCCTAGATATGCTAGAATTCTGGAGAATTTCATCTTTGAAAAATCTTTAAAATAACACATGATGAGTTCCTGTATGATGAGAGTTTAAAATCCTACCACAGCCATATATATACATGCTTATTAGACTTTGAGCCACACATTTACTTTTTACTGCTTTCGAGCATTGAGTGTGGTCAAGCTGTGTAGACCCTTAGGAGCTTGTCATGTGGTTAAAATCAAGATTCACTTGCACGTTCACTCATATATGCTACTTCTACTCCGGAAGTACCATCCACATATATCCACTCATTTCCATCTCCAGAACCACCCAAAAACATTCTACTCCTAATCCGGGAAAGAATGGCTAAAAATATTTCTGTTTTTCCCGATGGAATAAATGCTCGAGTTATCTTGGTTACTACCACTTGCTACATTCTTTCACGAGATGAGTGCTCTAAAAGAAAGAGAAAAAAAATAATACGAGGAAATAAAAAGGGGCAAGTGCCCGGAACCTCGAAGAAAAGAAAAAGTGAGACGAGAGGTAAAAATGGACAAGTGTGCGACAGTAGAATTAGGGGTACAAGATACCCACCTGAGAGGAAAGAAAAAAGAAAATATAGAGCATCTCATTCTCCTCAAAAAGCTTCAAAGTGCAAGAAAGGTATGTAACCTCTAAAAAGAGCAATAAGTAGAATTAGACTTTCACCATTGTTATCACCATCATCATCATACACTATTCACTCGCCACACATGCACATCTTGATTTGACTTATTGACTTGTTTCTCTGGATCCATAGTTTGACTATGCAATAAATGTCTTATAAGTATGTATTATCTGTCTCCCACCTATGAGCTCCAGATATCAAAACCTTATTAGAGTAGGGTGAGAGAGAAAGCAATATCACTATGCCTCATACCAAAAATACCACATACTTTGAGAGAAGGCATATACCATTACTGCCTTGGAAAGGATCCGGAAACACCACAAAAGAGAGATTTGAGAGAGTCATACAAGGAATCTCTGAGTTTTATTTGAAAATCTGCAAAAACTCCAGAGCCATAGTTAATCAAAGAACAAGAGACATGGCGCTCGACTTGACCGTTCTATCTTTTAACTGCTCAAGACACAAGTGACGGTTACAAGCCCCATGGTGAAAGGTAAAATGAGTAAGTTTTAAGTCTTAACAGTTTATTCTAACTCAGAGATGAGATCTTGCTTGAATGTGTGTGTACTTTTAAGGCATGAAACCACTGCAGAAACTCTTGAGTTCATCCTTGCTCAGGGACGAGCAAGAGGTAAGCTTGGGGGAGTTGTTGACGGTCCTTAAGTACCAAATATAATCATCAAATAAATAAAGAAAAGGATCCAAATGCAACTAACACCTAGACTTAGGGTTTTATCCGACAGAATTCCACGAGTTTTGGTGTTTGTCTATTTCTACAGGGGGTTATCAGGAAATATGGAAGAAAGGCCCACATGTCAGGATTACATAGAGATATCAATGCACCGCACATTTTTCTACCATCTAGAAGACCCTAGAAGCCATGGGAAGAAAGCAGAGGCCGAAAGGGGCCAGGCCCAGGGCGCCCGCCCTCCTTCCCTGGGCGCCCTCCCTGACTTGGATGCCAATCAGGACTCTTTTCGCACACGATGTTCCACCGACCTAAAGGATCAAGGATAACTTAGTACCACATCGCCTACCGACCCAGAAACGCATAGAGGAGGAGGACTATATAAGGAGACCCCCCTAGCCCCTGGAGGAGACAAGAAGATATCATAGAGATTGAGGGGTGCCTCGAAGGAAAACCTCTTCTCTAAATAATATTTCTTTTTAGGCTTAGCAACCAATGTAAGTAGAAATAGATCTTCTAGTTTCTACTAGATTGAGAGAGATAAAGTGGAGGTGTAGATCGGAGGAAGGCCGGCCTGTCGGTGTCTACTCCGAGTTGTACCTACGGGATCAAGTCTCCTAACCCGAGGCTTGCTTCTAAGATTCTTCAGTAATTCGACTTCTAATTCTAGTAAGGTCTTGTTTTATTGTTCTTTGGTTTATGAGTTTACTTTATTCCTCTTCCGGTTGAGTATTAGAGTAATCATTGCTAGTGTAAACGTGGTGTTTAGGCTAGGGTACTCATAGATATCCCCTGACTAGCTGGACCGTGGTAGTAGCGAGGAACGTGACATATCCGAGTTACCTTTGTATCCCATATCTTGTTAGCAGGACGGGTAGGGTTTATAGGTGCGGGTCGAACATCCTTTGTGGTGTCTAGATTCCGTAAGCTTCGCTAATAGAATAGTAGATCATCCTTACCAAGGTTAGAGCGAGACTACGGTTGCAGTCTTCTCTATACATCACTCACATCGAGAAACATTCTTTGTAGCCTAAAGGGGTAATACAATAGATTTGGTTAGTCAGATGCACCCTTTCTCCTAGTGGTAAAAATATAAATACGATACTCTGGAAAACCTCTCGGGTGAAATGCTCACCGATATCCATGCGCTTGCGGATCATTTCCTTATTGCGTTACCAAATATCAACAATCGGCAAGAACACGTCACCACCTCTAGACTTAGTCATATTCAATCGTCTCTTCATTGGCAACTATCCTCATCGGTAACTCTTCTGCAGGCTAGTTACCGTTGCTCCACTTGCCGATCTATACTCTACTGGTCTCTGGGTACGTGTCCAAAAATGGTGTCAACACATGCCCCCCAATTTTGGAGTATGAAATCATTAATGCTCCAAAATTCTCTGCAGTAATGATGCCTTTCCGCAATTAATTCTCCCAATTTGGTAACCGACCGTTTAAATCGGAACAACCTTGGCCCGATTCTCCTGCAGGTTCCTCGAATTCCTCAACCTTTCGAACCGGATCCCTCCACTTTATGCCCATCGGCAATATTACCGTTAGAGGGAACTGCCGATGGACCGACCAAGAAATCCCGCACAGTGAAATATCTCCACATCATGACCGCTTCCTGTCAAATCACTTGCGCAATCCGTTGATTACCGTGCGAACAGTTACCATATCCAGCTGAGTATCCTCGGATTTCACGGATACGGCGAAGAGATAAGTCAAATTTGCCCTTGCCCGTTTTGTCCTATAAATACTTCCTTCTCAGGTACTCCTTCTCCATCGCATCATTCTATAGCCCCAACTCTGCTTTCCTGGTGGCGGCACTGTTCGAGAGCTTCAAGAACTTCAACAAGAACTTCCTCCAACCACTCCCAAGTTTTCGATCTTCTCTCCTGCGAGGAGATGGCCATCATCTTCGTCGTTCCTGAGGTCAGCGTACTATCCTTTCTCCTATACTTTTACTGTACCCCTGTTCATCCACAATCTGTCTTACCGAATCCTTTTTCTTTTTGTTCTTCTTTTCGCTCCCAAAAATTTCTAGGATTTGGCCGATAAAATCGTTATTCCTACCGATCAACCCCATCTTCAGTGTCTTGGTCCACTAGGAAACTCGGATCCCACCGATCTTATAAACGCGGAGACAAACAGAATCCCTTTTAGAGCCAAGATTTTTTCTTTAGATCTATGGAGGATGCTTTCTGTTCCTAGCCCAGTCCTACCAAGGGATGGAAGGATTGGTTCTTGAGTTTCAGTAACTCAAATGAGGTCCAATGGGGTGAACGGAAACTGGATCAGTGCATTAGATTGTCCCTTCCCGATATGGAGAAAAACGAGTCACTTCTGATAACTGCCTCATACTTTTGGTCAGACACACTCAATGCTTTTGTGTTTGGCCATGGCCCAGCTTCTCCCACACTTGCCGATGTGCTTATACTCACCGGCTTAGATGTATCCACTGCCGATACCACCCACCTGTTTGATACCAAACCCAGTGCTAAGGTGGAAACTCGTTCTATCGGCGGTTGGTCAGGGTACATCCAGAAGTACCGAAGAACAGGCCCTGTCAATGTGAAGGAACAGACCACCTTTCTGAACATGTGGCTGGATAAATTCGTATTCTGTGGCCGATCGGCAGGACCAACTTCGGTTTACTTATCGGCAGCAGAAAGATTAGCCAATGGCGGCCGATTTCCTCTTGGCCGATATTTGCTTGGCTCGGCTTATCACCTCCTCCACCAGGTAGCCCAGAAACTACTGCTTGGTCAACCCATCGGTAACTTAGGGGGTCCTTGGTGGTTTATTAACATGTGGCTTAGTCTCCACATGCACAAATGCCTTGAGTTCGATCTCTTCGCACAACACTTCCCTAGAGATATAGCCGAGGATTACGAACTAGGTGAAGAAGAATAGGCAACTCGTTCCCCTCTGAACTTTGGCGAAGCCGCCATAGTTTTGCCTGGCACAGGTGGCAACGCAGACCAGGTTAGCCGATTCTTCCAAACTCTGTATGAGGGTTTGACCAGGGAACAGCGGGCATGGATGCCCTATGAAGATCCATACACCAGATTCCCTCTGACTTTCCACCCCTTCAATGATGCTCTCAACAAGGACCGTGAGGTGATGATGGCAATTATCACCCCCAGATCTATACCGGTGAACTTCTTTGGCAGTGGGAAAGCTTCTAATCTGACTTATGAGTTCTACAATCCATCAGCACTAGCTCGTCAACTGGCTTTCGGCCAACTGCCGATTGCACTTTGCTACACCGATGTGATAAAGCCGAGGGAGATTATCACCAGCCATCTGGAATGGATCAGGGTAGCCTAACTTCCACCAAACGTCGATACAGATGTCGATCTATCGGCTTGGATCCCAGCTCTCTTCATCACTCAGGCATATAAACAGTGGTGGGAAGAATGGAAAGAGCACCTGTTCTGCAGATCGGCTCTTACATACCATGGCATGATCGACCCTCAATACAAAGTCCCCGATAACGCTGTAAGTACTTCTAAACCGATGTTTCAATCCATTCATTTTCACTTTCCATCGGTATCTTACTTCCTTGTCATATGCAGGTCGATGACACACCCCCATTGGTCAGCACGAGTGGCAAGCCGATTGAGCTCCATCCATCGGGCCCGATCTCTTTGATCGGCAACAACGCTCCAACCCTTGCTACCATAATGCATCGGGGTGTGCGTCTCAAGAAAGTTACCACCAAACGGGCAAAGATATCCCCATCGGTAGCTGCCTCTACCCTAGCACAAGCCTTCAAGGCAAATTTTCGAATTCTTTTACTCATATCGATCCCATTCTTATACTTATTACACTTGTACTCATAAACTTTTCACTGTTGTACCAGCACACCGGTACATCAGCAAAAACCAGAACTACGACTACCGATGCCCCCCAGTCCAGTCAACCGAAGAGAAAAGGTTCCAAGAATACCAGATTACAAGCAAAGCGCCAGAGAACAGTAACGCCTTCTCCTCCCCCAGTATCTCCGATTCCAGAAGAGTCATCCCCTTCTTCTCCAGAAGCCCAGACACAGCAGATACCATCTCCTCCTCAGCCACAAGAAGAACCCCAAGTAGAAGAGCTCTAGCCAGAGGAACCTCAGCCAGAAGAAACACCGGCTGACGTACACGAGCAGACCGTCGATCCAGCAAGCCTAACCATAGCATCGGTAGTCTCCTCAATTCAGATAATTACCGCGCCCCCTCAAGGTAACATACTTTCCATTTATTACCGATGAACCTATTTTTCCACTTTGTTAATAACTTCTGTCAATCTTGCAGCTGACATGGTCTCATCGGCAATCCTAGCCGATCAGCCTGTGTTTCCATCGGCTTCAACTAACCAAAGGCGAGAGATAGCTCTGAAGCAAGTAAGTTACCCGATCTTCAATTTTATTGTTATCAGTACTTGATCATAAAATAACTTATTCTGTCCTCTCTTTCAGGAACAGGATTCTCCCGACAGTCTGTTCTCCTTTGCCATCGAGATTTCTGAGGACGAAGGCGAGGAAGCAAGTTCTTCTCGAGCAATCGGAATCTCATCGGCAGAGATTAAAGCAAAGCTGGCGGAGCTGTCAGCCCTCCTCCATCAAGATATAGCGCAATTGGTCGATGACTCTGACCCAGCCAAATTCCTATTCAAGGCTCTCAGAGGTCAAATCCCTGCCGATGCCGAGTGGATTTCCAATGTTGTTCCAGTCTACAAGAAAAATGGGAAGCTTCTTTTTGACACCGTTTTTGGACACGTACCTAGAGACCCCAGTAGAGTATAGATCGGCAGGTGGAGCAACGGTAACTAGCCTGCAGAAGAGTTACCGATGAGGATAGTTGCCAATGAAGAGACGATTGAATATGACTATGTCCAAAGGTGGTGACGTGTTCTTGCCGATGCTCAATATTGGTGTTTGCCGATGGCTATAACTGGAAGACTGCCGATGACTCTGAAGGGAAGCGTGGAGGTTGCCGATTGATCTGTGGTGGTGTCCCGGTCGGTTACGAGGGGGTGGTTCTATGTTTCCCTTATTTATTTAAAATTGTTTTGTATACGGATTCTATTTAATTTGGAATTCGAGTCCTAGTTGTGTCTGATTGTAGCTCTTTGAGCAGGGTATAAATGTAGACCCTAGGGCCTTGTAATGAGATATCTATCAATCAATCAAACACAAGTTTTTACTCATATTCCAGCATCTACTTTTTCGGCGACTTCGTCATATTTTCCTTTTTATTACGAGTTCTTAGGAGTTCGTATTCTCGAGTTCCGCATGAATACCTCTTGGCCGTGACATCCGGGCGCATCGCTGTTGTTGGGACCAAAGTATTCGAGTTATCACCTTTGCCGATAGTAAGGTCAAATCGGTTGGTACGCCTTAACGTTTAAATCGGGTATTAGCCCTTTGTGTTTGTAGATCAGCTTTTGCATCAACACATCTTTTGGCACGCCCAGTGGGACATATTCAAGAGCAAGATCGATATATCGACTACCGAATTCGATTTGGAGAACGTCATCCCCGTGATGGAAGCCAATCTCAGAGATGAGCAGAAGCAAGCTATTGCAAAAGCTATGGAGGATTACAAGCAGCAATGTTTGAAGTCCTTCAGTATCAACAGGAGTGGCGAGGTGATCCATAAGGAAGCATTGCCGGTGCCTCGGCAGGTTACTTTTGAAGCCAATCTTGGTAAACTTCAAGACATTGTTGATAGTGCTATTAACCATGCCTTGATCAATCAAGCTGGTGTGCTGTCCAATACGGTTTTTAACGCCGTGGCTAGAACTTTAAAAGAAGGACAATTGCCACCAAACTATGTGGGCCCTGTCTATCATCAGCTAGGATCACCAGTTGTCACGGCTCCATCGGCTGCTACGGCCGCTGCGGGTACAGAAACTACCGTTCCTCCAAGCACGTTAGGAGTCATTAACGCGCAATCTACGACGATGACAACCAATCCATCAACGACAGATGAGCAGATCAAGCTTACTACAGATCTATTGGCATCAGCAATGTCGGGGTCAGTTCCTCCCAGCTGGTGGGGTTATGGTATGTCCCCAGAGATGATTTTGAAGACTCCTGGAACATCTCAGATGGCTGACACGAGAGGCAAGGCTCCTATGGCATCGGCACCTCCAAATTTGCCGATAAATCAGAGTCCCAGTATACTACAACTACTACTGCAAGACCTTACACTGGGAATTCTCAAGCTCCAATGTTTCAGATGCCTAACGCATCGGTAGATTCGATGCTGACGCAGCAGAGGTTCATGACACAACCAGGGTTTGACAGTTCAATGATGATGCCCAATCTTCAGTCATCGGCAGGGTTCGTGCCGATGAATGCTAATAATGGATGGATAGGGCGGCTAGTCTTTCCACAGATGCCTCAGCAGAATCATCAGGCTGTTGGATTCCAACAAGGACAGATCCAACCTGGGTTTCAAAATCAAGGATTGATCAACCAGCCGATGAATCTAGGATAGCAGATTGGTGGTCAGATGGTTAATCCCATGTTCCATGCAGATCGTGCGCCTCAGCGACACGTGGAAGCTTACCAGCAGGTGCCAGATCCACAACCACCCCATCAGCAAGATGCCGATGCTTATTGGGCCGATAAGATTGCTAAAGTAATGAGAGACCAATTTGGGATAAAACCCAAAGTCAACACTTACTCTTATCAGACACCGTATCCTCCTGCATATGATTTAATCCTGCTTTCAAATCGGTACAAGGTGCCGGATTTCACTAAATTTTCTGGGCAGGATGATACATCGACCATGGAGCATGTCAACAGGTTCATCATCCAGTGTGGGGAAGCTGCTAACAGGGATGAATTGAGGGTTCCATTGTTTTCATCATCTTTATCTGGATCGGCTTTCACCTGGTTTATATCATTACCTCCTAATTCAGTGATTACTTGGGCCGATCTGGAGAAGCAGTTCCACAAGTACTTCTTTTCTGGAGTCCATGAGAAGAGGATTACCGATTTGGTCAGATTGAAGCAGCGCAATGATGAATCGGTTGAAAGGTTTGTGCAGAGGTTGTCGGAAGTCAAGAACAAATGCTATAGTCTGGTTTTGGACGATCGGTGGCTAGCCGATTTGGCTTTACAGGGTTTGTTGCCACATATCAGGGACAAATATGCTTCTCAAGAGTTCGAGAGCCTGAGTCACTTGGTCCAGAGGATTTCCGACCAGGATATCAAACCCTTTGAACCCAAGAGAGCTTGGAACAAAAAGGTGTCATTTGTTGACGAGGCAGCAAGCTCAGATTCTGATAAAGAGCCGGTGTTGGGTATTTTAAACGCAAACACAAAAATCCGCAAGCGCACGGATACCGATATAGCTTTCACCCGGGAGTATTCCAGAGTATCGATTTTCCACAGAGAACGTGAGTGTACTAATTAAGATCCAAGATCGCCCAAGGATAACTATATAATTATTTTTGGTGGGAAGAGAGGAAGTTTCCTCAGAGTTCTCTAGTTGATCTAAGAATCAAGAATTACTTCAAGATTATCTATATCGGGACATCAGAACACTAACCACAGAAAGAGATGAGAATGGGGCTAGGAAGCTCCGACTGCGGTCCTACAAACACCGATCCGAATGAGATGGAATACGTCGACCGTTAGGCCTGTCACTACCCTAAGGCTACCACAACAATCCGCAGGATTGGGTGCAATTCCAGGTAATCGCAAGACTAAACACCACGTCTAATCTATTAATTACTACTCTAGCGTTATAAAGACTAGAGCACTTGATGTAAGCGGGAATCCAATAAATAACTTGAATGTAAATAAAAGTAATTAAAGAACTCAGGAGTTATGAGTTGAAGAACATGGAGAACGATGAAGGACGAACCAGTTGCTGCAAAAGTACAATGTTCAGGAAGATCCAACGATCTGGCTCCTCCTCCGCTCTCCTCTTCTCTCTCCGTATTCTCTAGATTACAACTAGAACTAACTAGAACTAGAACTAGAGGAACTAGAACTAGAACTAGATGAACTAGAACTAGATCTAGATGAACTAGAGGTAGAACTAGAAGAACTAGAGGGATCCTCTCTACTTGGATGAAGAATTGAAACCCTAAGTTTGATTTTGTAGAATAGGTATGATCTCCAGGGGCCAGGCGGTCTGGTTTTATAGTCCCTTCATGTGAATCTAGGCCGTCGGATCAAACTGACATTAATCGCACGGTTTTCCTTGATCCTTTAGGTCGGTGGACCATAATCCGCGAAACGTGTCCGAATTGGTCTCTGGAAGTGGGCGGGCGCCCAAGGGACTAGGGCGGGCGCCCTGTGCCTGAGCCCTCTCGGCCTCCGCTTCGTTCCCGTGGCTTCTGGAGTCTTCTAGATGGTAGAAAATTGCGCAGCACGTTAATGTCTCTATGTAAACCCAACGTGTGGGCCTTTCTTCCGTATTTCCTGATAACCCCCTGCAAAAATAGACAAACACCAAAACTCGTGGAATTCTATCAGATAAAACCCTAAGTCTAGGTGTTAGTTGCATTTGGATCCTTTTCCATGATTAGTTGATGGTTAAATGTGAGCATTAAGGACCGTCAACAAGCTCCCCCAAGCTTAACCTTTGCTCGTCCCAGAGCAAAGATGAACTCAAGAGTTTCTGCAGTGGTTTCATACCTTAAAGATACACATAGGTTCAAACAAGATCTCATCTCTGGGTTAGGGTAAACTGTTAAGATTTAAACTTACCCATTGTACCTTCCACCATGGGGCTTGCAACCGTCACTTGTGTCTTGAGCAGTTAAAAGATAGAACGGTCTAGTCAAGCGCCATGTCTCTTGTTCTTCGATTAACTATAGCTCTGGAGTTTTTGCAGATTTTCAAATAAAACTCAGAGATTCCTTGTATGACTCTCTCTACTCTCTCTTTTGTGGTATTTCTGGATCCTTACCAAGGCAGTAATAGTGTATGCCTTCTCTCAAAGTATGTGGTATTTTTGGTATGAGGCATAGTGGTATTGCCTTCTCTCTTACCCTACTCTAATAAGGTTTTGATATCTGGAGCTCATAGGTGGGAGACAGCTAATACATACTTACAAGACATTTATTGCATAGTGAAACCATGGATCTAGAAGAACAAGTCAATAAGTCAAATCAAGATGTGCATGTGTGGCGAATGAATGGTGATAATGGTGAAAGTAATGGTGAAAGTCTAATTTTACTTTTGCTCTTTTGAGGGGGTACATACCTTTCTTGCTCTTTTGAAACTTTTTGAGGAGAATGAGATGCTCTATATTTTCTTTTCCTTTTCTCTCAGGTGGGCATCTTGTACCCCTAATTCTACTGTCGGACACTTGTCCATTTTTACCTCTCGTCTCACTTTTTCTTTTCTTTCGAGGTTCCAGGCACTTGCCCATTTTTATTTCCTCGTATCTTTTTTTTCTTCTTTTTCTTTTTAGAGCACTCATCTCCTGAAATAATATAGCAAGTGGTAGTAACCAAGATAACTTGAGCATTTATTTCACAGGGAAAAACAGAAATAGGAGAATGTTTTTGGCTATTCTCTCCCGGATTAGGAGTAGAATATTTTTAGGTGATTCTAGAGATGTAAATTGGTGAATATATATGGATGCGTACTTCCGGAGCAGCATGTATGAGTGAACGTGCAAGTGAATCTTGATTTAACCACATGACAAGCTCCTAAGGGTCTACACAGCTTGACCACACTCAATGCTCATAAGCAGTAAAAAGTAAATGTGTGGCTCAAAGTCTAGCAAGCATGTATATATGGCTGTGGTAGGAATTTAAACTCTCATCATACAGGAACTCATCATGCAACATTTTAAAGATTTTCAAAGATAAAATTCTCCAGAATTCTAGCATCTCTAGGAACAGATAGATAGCAGCTCAACCTTCCCATATCATATCCGTTAACGACTTAGACTTTAGATCAAGTACTCTCCCCACAAGTTGAGGTTTAGAGCAAATCTTAATTAATACCAGTTGTGCCTAAACTTGAGAGAGATTTCAATTTTAAGATCTAGTCATGGCAGAGCAACTATTAATCATTTCCATGTGAGAGTTTATCATGAGGGTTCATAGCAAACTTTATTTATTTATTTATTTAGCAAACTAAGAAAAGATATATATATATAAGCACAAAATCTTTATTTCGGTTCTTATGATTATGGATCATTTTATTATTAGAGTAAAGTATAAACGTGAGTAGAACACTTAGCTGGATAAATGGGGGTGCTCTCCCCCAAGCTGGATTTAGCTAGCAGGTGGCGGAGGTGTATTTGAATGTCGGCAGCACTCTGACAGCGATTAGGATGTCCTCCGTCTGCTAGTCTTCTTTGATCCTTGAATTCTGTGGAGCTCAAATAGACAACAAAGCTATGTGCAACTGGTTAAGTGTTAGCATAAATATCTAGCCTTTATCATGTTGAGCCTCCTCAATAAATGTTACTCTCTTTAGTAGGATCATAAATCTATTTTTGTAATTTTATTTTTTATAGGACAGGAATATATTTATTTTATTTTTATGCCACCATAGTGAATGTACTTATGGGTTTTATGCCATGAGCATACTCACATGGGGCTTACTATTTTTAACATTTTTATTTTCTTTTCAAGATGATATGAACCTAATTAACTAAGCAAACCATTTTAAAATAATTGAAAGGAAAAAAAATAACTACCAAGTTTACCTCTTGGCTAGGCGTTCGGTGTTTTTAAGTCCTCCGAACGGGACTCTCCATTTTCTCAGTTGTCCTGGGATTCGCTGGATGGCGTAGTTGGTGGTTCCGGCGGTGCCTCCTCTTCGTGTATAACTATCTTCTCTCTACACACCTGACTCGGTGCTACGGTCTCCTCAGGACAGTTCTGTTCAAGTTGTATGTCTTCAGACCTTACAACTTCTCCTTCGTAGTCTGGCCATCTGTCCTTGATGATTTGCCTCCTCTGGTTGTGGTTGCGTCGTCTTCTTCTTGTCCTGACCTGCTTAGAGTCTTCAACTATATAGTTAAGGTTAGTAAAATAGCGGCGTACCTTCTCAGAGGTGAAGTACATGTGTACTTCTCTAGTTCCAATGTAGATGATTGCTTTAACAGTGCTGAGGAACTGTCTCTCAAGGATGATGGGTGGATCATACTCGTCTTCTCCCATGTCAATAACCTTAAAATCATCTGGAGATGAATGTATGTTGGTTGTAGGGGCATGGTTCCATGCAGGAGCTAGGTCATCCTTTTTGGTCAGGAACGGTGACTTAAGTCAACGATCTTGACCTCCTTGAACTGCAGTGACCATCTTAGCTGACTCGGTCTACATTTGCTTGTTCCTGTTCCTCCTGTTGGTCCTCTTCCTTGGTTCATGTCGGGATTGCTCTGGGATTTGTGTAATCTTGTTCTTGAAGGAAAACGTCTCCTTCCTCCCCTTGATGTAGAAACGGATCTTGGCAGCACTAGCGTAGATGACAGCTCCCGAGGTGTTCAGGAATGGCCTCCCTAGGATGATGGGTGCCCTCTCATCAGTACCAGTCTCTATCACCATGAAGTCTGTTGGGGCGTACAAGGTACCAACTTGGACGTAGAGGTTCTTCGATATTCCCTTTGGGAAACTTAGCGTATGATCTGCAAGCTGCAAACACATGGCTGTCTCTAATAAAGGATGTGTAAAGAATTTTTTTTATAGAGTACCCTGGGCATAATGTTGACGCTGGAGCCAAAGTCGCAGAGTGCTTCTGGGAAGTCCACCATGCCGATGGAGATCGGGATGACGGGGCGTCCTGGGTTGTCTCTCTTGACCAGCAGAAGGTCAGTAATTACTTCCACAATGGGGTTACTCTAGTAGTTACGTCCTCAAGCATCTCAAGGCAGTGATTTCCTGAGTGTCCAGTATCTCCAGTGTGTTTGTGCTCGTAGATCTAGGTTCTTCACTTGGTGGAGTCTGGGAGTTGTAAAAGTCCTTCATATTTTGCTCGAAGTGTACCTGCTCATAGAGACAAGGCAGAGATCAAGTGCATGGGCCCTGTTGGTGGAAAACACCAACAGAACCAAAAGAGTATTTGTTCTCTCTAACCTTAAGCATAGTGAGCAAGACAAAGTTGATGGATAATAAGATCATGAGTGTAGCATTTAAAACATTTGTTAGATCAGATCGCTCAACCTAATGGAAAGATAATCTATTTATATTTATGTTGTTTTTTATAAAATATATCTTCCAAAGATTGAGTGTGCAACATTTTAGCTCATATGATTAGGAGTGTGGGATCACAAAGGTGGAAGGACTAAACATATTGAATCTATTGGGTTGGTTAATCTAGAGTTGTAAATCATACATGTTTGTCTCTTTTATTCATGTGAACGCCAGAACCAAGGAGAAGCTTATAAGAGTGATAGTCAAGTACCTAAAGATGTTACCTTACATGAAGAGTGATGGTAAGTATCACCTTGTGGAAGCTTTCCTTTCTTAGTGGTTGTGCATCGTATTTGTAGCACCCTCCATGGATCATCTCTTGTGAGCTATGCCTTCCTTGTGTAAATTGTTAAACTTCATGTGTCTCTCTCTTTGTCTCCAATGTGAGTTTATCTCAGGACTTCCCAGGTCGATATTGAAAGTTTTCCTGCAGGGGTTAGTCCAACAAAATATCTAATATCTACTATAGCATACTATTGGCTCAAAGATCAACCTAGACACCATGTCTAATTTGATTTAGGAGGGCATTTTAACCTAAGCATCATGCTTAATTTAAAATCCCTTAGAAGTAAGATCACCAGCCCTAAACTAAGCACCATGCTTAAATAAGAGAAATGAAACTACTCCAAGCCTAGACATATACTAAAGCAAATAAAGGTAGTATGAGAGCATAGAGATCTGCTCATGTGGAGATGAAGTAGTGTGATTAGTATTGAACAAATTGAGCATGTCTCAAAGGTAGGGACAACCAACATAGCAACATAGCAAAGGATGTTTTTATGTAAAGTACTCCCCCAAGCTTGAATTTTGCAAAATTCAAGTTTGGATGAATGTAATTCAATGTTGTATGATGATTGGTTGGACATACCTTGTGCTTGTCATTCATCCAATCTTCTTGCTCCTATCCTAGAAAGGTTAGTGACAAGAATACCCGAAGGAATATTTTTACAATTATCCTTATATGCTCAATACACGAGGTAATGTTGTAAATAATTAAAAGCTCATGTTACAATCTGATCAGTGCTTGTTTTAGGACACTAAGCTTGTCCTTGGGAAACCATCAATTTATGTCAGTGAAGTGGTTCCCCTCCAATCTTATAGACATATGCATCGACAACTGCCCTTTTAATGTTTTTATAAATAGAAAGGATGAGGGGGTTGGAGATCTTGAATGTGGTGATGTTGGAGAGACCAATGGATTGTGAAGATGTTGCATATGAGCATGGAGTAAATGAAGTGGCTATGAAATAATTTCCATGCTCATTAATGCTTGGAGTGAAATCCATGTGGTATGGTGAAAATGATAAGGTGAGTGTGGTAAAAAAGGAAAAGAAAAAGGATACACGGACAACTTGGTTCAAAATTAGAACAGCTACCGTTCCCCGGCAACGACGCCAGAAAGCTTGTTGGGTATTTTAAACGCAAACAGAAAAATCCGCAAGCGCACGGATACCGATGTAGCTTTCACCTGGGAGTATTCCAAAGTATCGATTTTCCACAGAGAACGTGAGTGCACTAATTAAGATCCAAGATCGCCCAAGGATAACTATATAATTATTTTTGGTGGGAAGAGAGGAAGTTTCCTGAGAGTTCTCTAGTTGATCTAAGAATCAAGAATTACTTCAAGATTATCTATATCGGGACATCAGAACACTAACCACAGAAAGAGATGAGAATGGGGCTAGGAGGCTCCGACTACGGTCCTACAAACACCGATCCGAACGAGGTGGAATACGTCGACCGTTAGGGCTGTCACTACCCTAAGGCTACCACAACAATCCGCAGGATTGGGTGCAATTCCAGGTAATCGCAAGACTGAACACCATGTCTAATCTATTAATTACTACTCTAGCGTTATAAAGACTAGAGCACTTGATGCAAGCGGGAATCCAATAAATAACTTGAATGTAAATAAAAGTAATTAAAGAACTTAGGAGTTATGAGTTGAAGAACCTGGAGAACGATGAAGGACGAACCAGTTGCTGCAAAAGTACAATGTTGAGGAAGATCCGACAGATCCGGCTCCTCCTCCGCTCTCCTCTTCTCTCTCCCTATTTTCTAGATTACAACTAGAACTAACTAGAACTAGAACTAGAGGAACTAGAACTAGAACTAGATGAACTAGAACTAGATCTAGATGAACTAGAGGCAGAACTAGAAGAACTAGAGGGATCCTCTCTACTTGGATGAAGAATTGAAACCCTAACTCTTATTCTGTAGAAGAGGTATGATCTCCAGGGGCCAGGGGGTCAGGTTTTATAGTCCCTTCAAGTGAATCTGGGCCGTCGGATCAAACCGACATTAATCGCACGGTTTTCCTTGATCCTTTAGGTCGGTGGAGCATAATCCGCGAAACATGTCTGAATTGGTCTCTAGAAGTGGGCGGGCGCCCAAGGGACTAGGGCGGGCACCCTGTTCCTGAGCCCTCTCGGCCTCCGCTTCGTTCCCGTGGCTTCTGGAGTCTTCTAGATGGTAGAAAATTGCACAGCACGTTAATATCTCTATGTAAACCCGACGTGTGGGCCTTTCTTCCGTATTTCCTGATAACCCCCTGCAGAAATAGACAAACACCAAAACTCGTGGAATTCTATCAGATAAAACCCTAAGTCTAGGTGTTAGTTGCATTTGGATCCTTTTCCATGATTAGTTGATGGTTAAATGTGAGCATTAAGGACCGTCAACAGCCGGTCATCGGCTTGGCAGACTGGGTGAAGAACAAGAAGCCGATGTCTTGTCCTTTTGGGCATAAAGAGCCAGAGAAGTTCGCATTTGATATCACCAAAGCTGATAGGATATTTGACTTTCTACTTTAGCAAGGTCAGATCAAATTGTCACCCAATCATGTAATCCCATCGGTTGAAGAATTAAAGAATATGAAATACTGCAAGTGGCACAATGCAACTTCTCATAGCACCAATGAATGCAAGGTTTTTAGACAACAGCTGCAATCGGCTATTGAATCTAGAAGAATCAAATTTGACAGTTCCAAAGCTCAGAAGCCGATGAAGATCGATCAACATCCATTCCCAACAAATATGTTGGATGCCATGGGAAAAACCAAGGTCTTGACATCGGAAGCAGCTGAAAGGATTGCGTCGGTAGATCCTCAGCATCAAATTACTGCTGCCGATGCCAAAGGAAAAGGCTTGATCCAAGAGGGGGCTAACTCAGGAAGGCCTCCTCGATCTGTATTGTGATAACTCATAGAAGGCCTCGGGAGACTTGGCAGCAACATGAGGATCGGTATCGGCGTCAGCAAGAAGACTATCGTCAGGAAGAAGAAAGACACCATCAAGAGTGGAATCGACACAAGGATCACTGGAACTGCCCGTTCTTTATCCATTGCTGGGAGCAGAACATCAAGTTGCCCACTGTTAGAGATTGCCCTGAATGCAATGGTTATAATCGGTATGACAGATCCGATCGCCGCTATCACGATGAAGATCGGCGATTTAATGGGCCGATTAGGGGGAGAGCGTCCGTTCATGGTCGGCTAGGGGCAAACTCAGCGTGCACGATAGGCTTGGTGATTGTGTTGAATATTTTCCCAAGAATCAGGAAGAGCTTGAGGAGATGGCTAATGCACGAGTTCTGGATGAGTTCATATTTTGCAGGGACATTAACACTTATCGGATGGAGTCAAGGGAACGTCGTCGTCCATCAGCAAGGCAGTCACCACTTCCCCCCATGGTGTCTAGAGGGGTTGACTAAAACGCAGAAAAGAAGACTGCAACGCGAAAGACGAGAAGAGTTAAGCAAGGGCGAGAACTCTGGCCAGTCTGGAGATCATCAACAATCAGATCCTAAGGGGAAAGGGCCATCTGCAGGTGTTAACATGGTATTTATGTTGCCGATGGAATTCCTTGCGCCATCCAGTGAGGATGAGGAGTTGGAGTTTTCCGACCAGATAGCTCAGTTGGCTCTGGATCCGATGACAGCTATCTTTGAAAAGCCTGCCGACAATGAAAGGCAACATCTTAAAGCTCTGTTTGTCAAAGGAAGAGTTGATGGTAAGCCAATGACCAAGATATTAATTGATGGTGGAGCTGCTATCAACATCATGCCGTATGCAGTCTATCGGAAGCTCAGAAAAGGAGATCAAGATTTGACCAAGACCGATATGATGCTAAAAGATTTTGAAGCGAATGTGTCTCCAGTTAAGGGGGCAATATAAGTCGAGTTGACCATCGGCAGCAAAACATTGCCGACGACCTTCTTTGTGATCAGCAGAAAAGGTGCTTATAACTTGCTGTTGGGGAGAGATTGGATTCACGCTAATTGTTGCATCCCATCTACAATGCACCAGTGCTTAGTTTAGTGGGTAGGTGACTAAATCGAGATTGTCTCGGGGGATTCTTCTTATGTCATTGCATCGGGAGAAGCAGGCACCTATGAAAGGACTAGGTGTATCTCGGGAGAAATTTGGGAGAAGGATTTCCTCAAAGTTGCTGATTATGAAATTCCATCGATCCAAGCAGTCGGTTCTGATGAGGAGTTTTAATGGATAGATTCGCCGATGATGGAAAACTAGGCCAGGGATTCACATCGGCCGATGATTTGGTAGAAGTAGATATAGGTAGTGGTGATAAGCCCAGACCTACTTTTATTAGTGCTAAGTTAAATTCTGAGTATAAGCGGCAGTTAACCGATTTGTTAAAGGAATATAAAGATTGCTTTGCTTAGGATTATACTGAGATGCCTGGTTTGGACCGATCGATTGTTGAACATCGGTTACCCATCAAGTCTGGATTTCAGCCACATCAACAGCCAGCTCGCCGATGTAATTCTAATATTCTTCCTGATATTAAGGCCAAAATAATCAAACACATTGAAGCTAAATTTATTCGGCAATGTCGATATGCCGAGTGGATTTCCAATGTTGTTCCAGTCTACAAGAAAAATGGGAAGCTTCGGGTTTGCATTGATTTCAGGAATATTAATAAAGCTACACTGATGGATGGCTACCCAATGCCAGTTGCCGATCTGCTAGTTGATGCTGCGGCTGGGCATCGGATCATCAGCTTTATAGATGGCAATGCAGGGTACAATCAGATATTCATGGCTGAACGGATTCGGTGAGCATTTCACCCGGGAGGTTTTCTAGAGTATCGTATTTATATTTTTACCACTGGGAGAAAGGGTGCATCTGACTAACCAAATCTATTGCTACTATCCCTTTAGGCTACAAAGAATGTTTCTCGATGTGAGTGATGTATAGAGAAGACTGCAACCGTAGTCTCGTTCTAACCTTGGTAAGGATGATCTACTGTTCTATTGGGGAGGCTCACGGAATCTAGACAACACAAAGGATGTTCGACCCGCACCTATAAACCTACCCGTCCTGCTAACAAGATATGGGATACAAAGGTAACTCAGAAATGTCACGTTCCTCGCTACTACCACGGTCCAGCTAGTCAGGGGATATCTATGAGTACCCTAGCCTAAACACCACGTTTACACTAGCAATGATTACTCTAATACTCAACCGGAAGAGGATTAAAGTAAACTCATAAACCAAAGAACAATAAAACAAGAACTTACTAGAATTTGAAGTCAAATTACTGAAGAATCTTAGAAGCAAGCCTCGGGTTAGGAGACTTGATCCTGTAGGTACAACTCGGAGTAGACACCGACAGGCCTGCCTTCCTCCGATCTACACCTCCACTCTATCTCTCTCAATCTAGTAGAAACTAGAAGATCTATTTCTACTTACATTGGTTGCTAAGCCTAAAAAGAAATATTATTTAGAGAAGAGATTTTCCTTCGAGGGCACCCCTCAATCTCTATGATAACTTCTTGTCTTCTCCAGGGGCCAGGGGGGTCTCCTTATATAGTCGTCCTCCTCTATGCGTTTTTGGGTCGGTAGGCGAGGTGGTACTACATTATCTTTGATCTATTAGGTCGGTGGAACGTCGTGTGCGAAGAGAGTCCCGAAAGGCATCAAGAGGGGGGCGGGCGCCCAGGTCCTCAGGGCGGGCGCCCTGGGCCTGGCCCCTTTCAGCCTCCGCTTCCTTCCCGTGGCTTCTGGAGTCTTCTAGATGGTAGAAAATCGCGCGGTGCATTGATATCTCAATGTAATCCTGACATGTGGGCCTTTCTTCCTTATTTCCTGATAACCCACTGCAGAAATAGACAAACACCAAAACTCATCGAATTCTGTCAGATAAAACCCTAAGTCTTGATGTTGATTTCATTTAGATCCTTTTCCTTGTTTATTTGATAATTAAATTTGACACTTAAGGACCGTCAACAAACTCCCCCAAGCTTACCTCTTGCTCGTCCCTGAGCAAGGATGAACTCAAGAGTTTCTGCAGTGGTTTCATGCCTTAAAAGTACACACGCATTCAAGCAAGATCTCATCTCTGAGTTAGAATAAACTGTTAAGACTTAAAACTTACTCATTTTACCTTTCACCATGGGGCTTGTAACCGTTACTTGTGTCTTGAGCAGTTAAAAGATAGAACGGTCAAGTCAAGCGCCATGTCTCTTATTCTTGATCAGCTATAGCTCTGGAGTTTTTTGCAGATTTTCAAATAAAACTTAGAGATTCCTTATATGACTCTCTCAAATCTCTCTTTTGTGGTATTTCTGGATCCTAACCAGGGCAGTAATGGTATATGCCTTCTCTCAAAGTATGTGGTATTTGTGGTATGAGGCATAGTGATATTGCCTTTTCTCTCACCCTACTTTAATAAGGTTTGATATCTGGAGCTCATAGGTGGGAGACAGCTAATACATACTTACAAGACATTTATTGCATAGTCAAACCATGGATCCAGAGAAACAAGTCAATGAGTCAAATCAAGATGTGCAGGTGTGGCGAATGAATGGTGTATGGTGATGATGGTGATAATAATGGTGAAAGTCTAATTCTACTTTTTGCTCTTTTAAGGGGATACATACCTTTCTTGCACTTTGAAGTTTTTTGGGGAGAATGAAATGCTCTATATTTTGTTTTTTTTTCCTCTCAGGTGGGTATCTTGTACCCCTAATTCTACTGTCGGACACTTGTCCATTTTTACCTCTCGTCTTACTTTTTTCTTTTCTTCGAGGTTCCGGGCACTTGCCCCTTTTTATTTCCTCGTATTATTTTTTTTTCTTCTTTTTTTTTGAGCACTCATCTCCTGAAATAATGTAGCAAGTTGTAGTATCCAAAATAACTGGAGCATTTATTTCACAGGGAATAACAGGGATAGGAAAATGTTTTTGGCTATTCTCTCCCGGATTAGGAGTAGAATAATTTTGGGTGAATCTGGAGATGGAAATGAGTGGATATATGTGGATGGTACTTCCGGAGTAGAAGTAGCATGTATGAGTGAACGTGCAAGTGAATCTTGATTTTAACCACATGACAAGCTCCTAAGGGTCTACACAGCTTGACCACACTCAATGCTCATAAGCAGTAAAAAGTAAATGTGTGGCTCAAAGTCTAGTAAGCATGTATATATGGTTGTGGTAGGAATTTAAACTCTCATCATATAGGAACTCATCATGTGTTATTTTAAAGATTTTTCAAAGATAAAATTCTCCAGAATTCTAGCATCTCTAGGAACAGATAAACAGCAGCTCAACCTTCCCATATCATATCCGTTAACGACTTAGACTTTAGATCAAGTACTCTTCCCACAAGTTCAGGTTTAGAGCAAATCTTACTTCATAACAGTCATGCCTAAGCTTGAGAGAGATGTCAATTTTAAGAACTAGTCATGGCAGAGCAACTATTCATCATTTCCATGTGAGAGTTTATCATGAGGGTGCATAGCAAACTTTATTTATTTATTTATTTAGCAAACTAAGCAAAAATATATATATATAAAAGCACAAAATCTATATTTGGGTTTTCATGATTATGCATCTTTTTATTATTTGAGTAAAGTATAAACGTGAATAGAAACACTTAGCTGGATAAATGGGGGTGCTCTCCCCCAAGCTGGGTTTTGACATAATTTCTTCTGATGTAGCTAGCAGGTGGCAGAGGTGTATTTGAAAGTCAGTAGCATTGTGACAGCGATTAGAATGTCCTCCGTCTGCTAGTCTTCTTGATTCTTAAATTCTGTAGAGCTCAAATAGACAACAAAGCTTTGTGGAACTGGTTAAGTGTTAGCATAAATATCTAGCTTTTATCATGTTGAGCCTCCTCAATAAATATTACTTATTTAGCAGGACCATGCACTTATTATTTTTTATATTTTTATTGTAAGATGAAAACTTATTTATTTTATTTTTATGCCACCACAGTGAATGTACTTATGGGTTTTATGCCATGAGCATACTCACATGGGGCTTACTATGTTTTGTTTTTTAACATTTTTTTTCTTTTCAAGATAGCATGAACCTGATTAACTAAGCAAACTATTGAATGAAAAAGGATAACTACCAAGTTTACCTCTTGGCAAGGCGTTCGGTATTTTTAAGTCCTCCGAACGGGACTCTCCATTTTCTCAGTCGTCCTGGGATTCGCTAGGTGGCGTAGTCGGTGGTTCCGGCGGCGCCTCCTCTTCATGTATAACTATCTTCTCCCTCCACACCTGACTCGGTGCTATGGTCTCCTCAGGAGAATTCTGTTCAAGCTGTATGTCTTCAGTCCTTATCACTTCTCCTTCGTAGTCTACCCATCCGTTCTTGATGATTTGCCTCCTCTGGTTGTGGTTGCGTCGTCTTCTTGTCCTAACCTGCTTAGAGTCTTCAACTATATAGTTATGGTCAGTAAAATAGTTGCGTACCTTCTCAGAGGGGAAGTACATGTGGACTTCTCCGGTTCCAATGTAGATGATTGCTTTGATAGTGTTGAGGAACGGTCTTCCAAGGATGGTGGGTGGATCATACTCGTCTTCTCCCATGTTAATGACCTAAAAATCATCTGGGGCTGAATATATTGGTTGTAGGGGCATGGTTCCATGCAGGAGCTGATAAGTGACTGCGGCCATTATGTTGTCGTCAGATCTGGTGTCGTAGAGTGTCTTCTCAAAAGAGTATCCATTGATTGCGCACTCGATGCTTGGAACACCAGGGTCGTCCTTCTTTATCAAGAAAGGTGACTTGAGTCGACGATGTTGACCTCTTCCGACAAGGATCCAATGTTTTAAGTCTTCTGGACAAGACTTTCCACCATCTTCATCCTTTAGGTGCATCATTTGATTAGGTGTGTGTTGACGGTTCTTAAGTATCAATTTTAATTATCAAAGAAACAATAGAAAGGACCAATATGCAACCAACACCTAGAATTAGGGTTTGATCAGACAGAATTCCACGAGTTTTGTTGTTTATCTGTTTCTGCAGGGGGTTATCAGGAAATAAGGAAGAAAGGCCCACATGTCGGGATTACATAGAGACATCAACGCACCGCGTGATTTCCACCATCTAGAAGACTCCAGAAGCCACAGGAAGAAAACAGAGGCCGAAAGGGGCCAGGCCCAGGGCGCCCGCCCTGGTGACCTGGGCGCCCGCCCCCTGCTGAATTGCTTTCAGGACTCTCTTCGCTCGGGATATTCCACCGACCTATTGGATCAAGAAAAACATAGTACCACCTCGCCTATCGACCCAAAAACGCATAGAAGGGGAGGACAATATAAGGAGACCCCCCTGGCCCCTGGAGAAGACATGAAGAAATTATCATAGAGACTGAGGGGTGCCCTCGAAGGAAAACCTCTTCTCTAATTAATATTTCTTTTTAGGCTTAGCAACCAATATAAGGTAGAAATAGATCTTCTAGTTTCTACTAGATTGAGAGAGATAGAGTGGAGGTGTAGATTGGAGGAAGCCCGGCCTGTCGGTGTCTACTCCAAGCTTGTACCTGCGGGATCAAGTTCTCCTAACCCGAAGCTTGCTCCTAGGATTCTTCAGTATTTCGACTTCTAAATTCTAGTAAGTTCTTGTTTTATTGTTCTTATGGTTTATGAGTTTACTTGAATCTCTTCGCGTAGAGTTTAGAGTAATCATTGCTGGTGTGAACGTGGTGTTTAGGCTGGGGTACTCATAGATATTCCCTGACTAGCTGGACCGTAGTAGTAGTGAGGAACGTGACAATTCTGAGTTACCTTTGTAGATCACATCTCGTTAGCAGGAAGGATAGGGTTTATAGGTGCGGGTCGAACATCCTTTGTGTTGTCTAGATTCCGTTAGCCTCCCCATTAGAACAGTCGATCATCCTTACCAAGGTTAGAAGGAGACTATGGTTGCAGTCTTCTCTATTTATCAGTCACATCGAAAGACATTCTTTATGCCTAAAGGTTAGTAGTAATAGACCGGTTAGTCAGATGCACTCTTTCTCCTAGTGGTAAAAAAATAAATACGATACTCTGGATAATTTCCCGGGTGAAGTGCTCACCGATATCCGTGCGCTTGCGGATCAATTCCTTATTGCGTTCCCAAATATCAACAAGCATTTCTGGCGCCGTTGTCGGGGAGAAAGACGGTTGCTGAGATAACCTGAGTCTTACTACTAGCTTGTATCTATACTTTTATCTTTTCTTATCTTTTATATTCTTTAGTTATTTTCTTTACTCTTACCTTATGGAAAACCAAAATTCTAAATCGATCCATGAATCTGCAATCCCCTTAGCAACTGACCTTTTACCATGGGAATCATCACAGCCTATCCAAACATCCCAGTATAAGTTAAGTTCTAGGTTGATTGCCATGATTCAAAACCTATCTTTTTCGGGAAAGGAAGACGAAAACCCTTACCTTCATATTAGAGATTTTGAGCAAACATGTGATTGTCTTCGCATTGAAGGCATTTCTGATAAAACTTTACATTGGAAGCTTTTTCCTTTTTCCTTAAAAGGAAAAGCTAGACAATGTTACAGTCAGAAGGTAAGTCAACAACAAGGTGAATGGGGAGTTTTACGAGCTAACTTTTGTCTAGATTTCTATTCCCTTGACCGTATAGCCGACCTTAGACTCAAAGTCCTATATTTTAAACAAGAAGATAATGAAACTTTGGGAAAATCCTGGAAACATTTTCTGATCTTTTAGAATCTGGTCCAAACCTTAATCTTGAAGACCCTGTTCTTTTATTTCACTTTTTTTGAGGTCTTCATAAAAATCACAAGCAAATGCTACACACAATGTCTAGAGGTTCTTTCTTTCGCATCCCTGCCGATAAAGCTAGAGTGATCCTAGATAGAATCCTAGAAGCTGAGATGGATAATACCCTTCATGATGAAACCTACGAAGCCGAAGTAGACACTTTGCCAAATTCTTCATCTACTTTAGCTATCCCAAGTACTGAGCCACAAGAGGAAGAAATTCCACCACCGGATTTCATGCTGGATATAGAATCCGATCTTTTTGCCGATTTTGGAAATATTTCAAACTACCATTCTATTGACAAACCCCAAAACGGCCAGATTAGCATTTATTTGCCAAGTGAATATCAATTGAGACAGCTTATCTCAGTAATGAGTAGCGAATGGTTGGAGGAATCAGAGCTTTCCTGTGATGTGATCCGTTTGGACACAACCTCTATAACTATACGCTGCGCTTATAATTCTGATCGATTTAATGCTCTCTATAATCCTGTTGTGGGGATCAACATCATGTCTGAATCTTTTGCACTTAAACTATTTAAAAATCTTGTCTTAACCCCCACAACAAAGGTCATAAAGGAATCTTCAGGACGATTAGTCCCCAGTCTTAGAATTATTAATGTCCTACCTCTTACGGTAGAAGGTTCCATGGTTCATTTGAACTTCTATATCTTGGATACATGGGACTTCGACCTGTTAATAGGACAACCTTTTAGAAGACTCCTTTATGAAGGTCATACTGGAAAGCTACACATTTCTTTTGGAAAAAACTTTAAATTCCCAATAATAATTTCACACTCCTTAAACAATAAGGTCGAGTCATATCTTTTGCCTGATCCTATGGAGGAAGTAAAGGCTGCATCTCTAGAGCTTTTTGATGAACCAGACTTAGAAGACGAAACTCCTTTCTTCACAGAAGAAGACGACGAACCTTCTGAGCCTGAACCCTTAGATGAGTTTGCAGAAACACATAGACCCCCCATAGAGCTTAAAACTTTACCACCCGGACTTACCTATGCTTTCCTAAACAATAATCCAGAGTTCCCTGTGATCATTAGCGATAAACTCACTCAGGAGCAAACTCTGTGATTAATGACCATTCTTGAAAAACATCACTCAGTTTTCGGCTACTCACTCCAAGATCTTACAGGAATCAGTCCTATGATTTGTACCCATCGTATTCCAACAGATCCTTCTGTTTCACCCTCTCGAGAACCCCAACGTAGACTTAATAACACTATGAGAGAGGTAGTTAAAAAGGAAGTTATAAAGTTGCTGCATGCAGGGATTATATATCCTGTGCCGCACAGTGAGTGGGTAAGCCCAGTTCAAGTTGTGCCTAAAAAGGGAGGCATGACTGTTATTATGAATGAAAAGAACGAGCTAATTCCGCAACGCACCGTCACAGGATGGTGGATGTGCATAGACTATAGAAAACTAAACAAAGCCACGAGAAAGGATCACTTTCCTTTACCTTTTATAGATGAGATGCTAGAGCGATTAGCAAACCATTCGTTCTTTTGTTTCTTAGATGGATATTCAGGGTATCATCAGATCCCGATCCATCCCGATGATCAAAGCAAAACCACTTTTACATGCCCTTATGGAACTTATGCTTACCGTAGAATGTCTTTTGGGTTATGTAATGCATCAGCTTCTTTTCAAAGATGCATGATGTCTATATTTTCTGATATCATTGAAGAGATTATGGAAGTTTTCATGGATGATTTCTCTGTTTATGGAAAAACTTTTGATAGTTGTCTTGAAAACTTAGACAAGGTTTTGCAAAGATGTGAAGAAAAGCACGTAATCCTTAATTGGGAAAAATGTCATTTTATGGTTAGGGAAGGAATAGTGCTGGGACACCTAGTGTCTGAAAGAGGTATTGAGGTAGACAAAGCTAAAATTGAAGTAATTGAACAACTACCTCCACCTGTGAACATAAAAGGAATTCGAAGCTTTCTTGGCCATGCTGGTTTTTGTCATAGATTCATAAAAGATTCTTCATTCATTGCTAGACCACTTACTCTTTTGCTAGCCAAGGATGCTCCTTTCGAATTTGATGATGCATGTTTAACATCTTTCAATTTATTAAAGAAAGCACTCATCTCTGCACCAATCATTCAACCCCCTGATTGGTCGTTGCCTTTTGAAATTATGTGTGATGCTAGTGATTATGCTGTGGGGGCAGTATTGGGACAAACTAAAAATAAAAAGCATCATGCAATTGCTTATGCTAGTAAAACTTTGACAGGAGCTCAACTTAACTATGCAACCACTGAAAAAGAGCTTCTGGCTGTTGTCTTTGCCATTGATAAATTTAGATCTTATTTAGTTGGAGCTAAAATAATTGTTTACACTGATCATGCTGCACTAAAATATTTGCTCACTAAAAAAGATGCTAAACCTCGCCTGATTAGATGGATCTTATTACTCCAAGAATTTGACTTAGAAATAAA
Source organism: Sorghum bicolor (assembly GCF_000003195.3). Lineage (NCBI taxonomy): Eukaryota > Viridiplantae > Streptophyta > Magnoliopsida > Poales > Poaceae > Sorghum > Sorghum bicolor. The sequence goes on along the minus strand of NC_012873.2, from coordinate 17,638,329 downwards.
AGATAAAAAAGGAGTAGAAAATTATGTTGCTGATCACTTGTCTAGAATGTATTTTAAGAGTCCACAGGAAACCCCCATCAATGATTTACTTCGGGACGACATGCTCTACGGGATTAACAGGTCTGACCCCTGGTATGCAGATATTGTTAATTTTATGGTTTCAGGGTATGTACCACCAGGAGCAAACAAGAAGAAGCTTATTCAAGAAAGTCGTTCACATATATGGGATGAGCCATACTTCTTCCGGGTATGTTCTGATGGCTTACTTAGGAGATGTGTGACCACTGAGGAAGGATGGAAGATCATTGACAGATGTCATTCATCACCATATGGAGGTCACTATGGAGCATTCCGTACACATTCAAAGATCTGGCAGTGTGGATTCTATTGGCCTACAATGTATGAAGACACAAAGCAATATATCAGAAGATGTCGGCCATGTCAAAGACACGGAAACATAAATACAAGGGATGCAATGCCACTCACCAACAACCTTCAGATTGAGCTCTTTGATGTCTAGGGAATAGACTACATGGGTCCATTTCCTCCATCAAAGAAGTGCGAGTACATCTTGGTGGCGGTTGACTATGTCTCCAAGTGGGTAGAAGCATTACCTTGCAAGCATGCCGACAATGTCAGTTCAAAGTGGATGTTTGAAGAAATTATATTCCCAAGATTTGGAGTCCCCAGAGTAGTGATAAGTGATGGAGGAGCACACTTCATCGACAAACGCTTCAAGCAATATCTATCAAAACATGGAATCCGTCACAACGTTGCTACCCCTTATCATCCTCAGACAAGTGGCCAAGCAGAGACTTCCAACAAACAAATCAAGAATATTCTTTAGAAGACAGTAAATGAAATGGGAACGGCGTGGAAAGACAAGTTACCCGATGCACTATGGGCATACCGGACAGTATACAAGACCCCAATCGGAATGTCTCCATACCAATTGGTGTACGGGAAGACTTGCCATCTACCTGTTGAACTAGAGTTCAAAGCACACTGGGCCATAAAGAGATGGAATATGGACCTAGATGTTGATAGAGATTATAGAAGAATGCAACTATCAGAATTGGAAGAATGGCGAGAGAAGGCATATCACAATTCAAAGATCTACAAAGAAAGAGTCAAAAGGTGGCATGACAAGAGAATCAAGAAGAAGGAGTTCACACCTGGAGATAAGGTATTACTTTTTAATTCCAGGGTGAAGCTTTTCGGGCATGGAAAACTTCGGAGCAAATGGGAAGGACCATTTAAGGTAATTAATTCATCATCCCATGGAGCTATCACACTTCAAAATTGCGAAGGTACGTTATTCAAGGTAAATGGTCAACGTCTTAAATTATTTTTAGAGCCCAATGAAGAATTTGAAGAAATAGACATAGTCCATTTTTACCTTCCCATGGAGAATTAGAGGCCGACCTTTTTAGTCTGATGATTTTTGGGTCATATATATTTTACCAAATAATTTCATATCTAGAAACGCGCTCGAGAAAGTGGGCCCACAGAGGGGCCAGAGAGAGGGCGGGCGCCCAGCTCAGGTGGGCGGGCGCCCAGCTCCTGTTCCCCCTCGGTCTCGACTTTCTCTGTTATGGAAAATGCACTTATGGTAATTCGAATAATCCCTCGGATAGAAAGTTTCGCACGCACGTCGATGGGAGAAACCTGAACAACCCATAGAGGCACCTTTTGACCCCTATATAAACAGACCCCTGACCTCAGTTTTCAAACACCAAGCCACCAAGCCTTCTCTCCTTCAATCAGAGCTTGATTAGTTCCTTGCTGCTCCAATGGCCGAGAAGTACCACGATGATTGGGAAGTCGTCCCCTTCAACCTCAACATGGAGCCTGTAGAAGACCCCGATGCCCGTGCTCTCGTCCCGGCCAACATAGAGCGACAGCTAGAAGCCATGCCATTACGCCAACGCAGCTCCGCCCAATCCTACCATACTCAACCAGTTCTCACCGCACCGCCACAACCCCTACTCCTCAAAGGATCATCATCCAAGACGAAGACTACTATCAAGGTGCCAACCGGCACAAGGATCCTTCCACCTAGACCCAATGAGAGGGTCGTAGTAGTCAAGACCAACCGGAGCGGCGAGATCAACAGTATTCGCTACACTACGGAGGAGGAAAGGCCATACTTTGAAGGGATTAGAGCAGCCAAAGTCTGTTTCATCCCTCCAAAGGCAGCCCCGAAGCACGCTCTGAATGCTTTTGAGACACCTCCCAAGCGTCGCAAGACTATAATGGATATTGATGAGGATGTTCGCAGGCTAGATAGAGTTATCATAGACCTCCAGTCCTCGATTAATTCCCTCACTAGACAGCTCTCTAACCACAACACCATTATACTAGGCCTTAGGCAGGATCTTGCCAGTGCCAACAAGAAGATTAAGGAATTAGAGTGCCGCTAAGTTATCTAGATTAGACCTTGAGGCAATGCATTTTAGTCATCTATTTTTAAATTCGGTTTAGGTTTGCTACTATCATCAGTTTACTATTATCATTAGTTTGCTATCAGTTTGCTATCAGTCTTTTGTAATAAATGCCTCGAGATCAATAAAGAGTATTATTATTATTATTATTATTATTATGTCTTGTGTGTCTCTACTTTATTTTTGTGCAAGAAAGCAGAAAACAAGTATGGGGGAGATCCCTCAACATGCCAAACACACTCCGACTACACCACCCCACGATTCAGGTACACACTCTGCACACTTTACTTTACACGCACACAACTATCTTGATTTATGCAGAATATTGTTTCTGACATGATAAATTAAAACGATTAAAATATTTCTAATCATGATTAATCTCAATCTGTGATATTTCCTGAAAACTTGCAATTATTGAAAATCATTTTAAAACCCTGTGTTACTTAAGTCATTATGGAATATGTGATGGTAGAGTATGAGTTTCTTATTCTTGATATCATTGTTGCTTGGAGAATTTGTTTCAAAATATTCAAAACTCTAGCTACCATCCTCAATGTTTTATATGCCTGATAAAACCGAAAATATTAATTATAATAAAAGCTATCTACTCTGTATTGAGTTTGTTCAAAATGAGTGAGACCCTTGTAGAGAGATTTATCATGCTCCCAAGATCAAGACATTATTTCAGAAAGATTCACTCTTCCGAAGTATTATTGCATTAGAGGCATGGGCTATGCAAAAATAGAGATATTTTGAGGAAATAAAAAGGAGCAAGTGCTCGACAACCTCGCAGAAAAATGGACAAGTGTCCGGCAGTAGAATTAGGGGTACTTAGGTATCCACTTAAAAAAAAGAAAAAAAAAATGATAGCCCATGGTCCCTCTAACAAGCAATATGCCAGCAAGAGTTGACAAAGATTTTAATTTCCAAAGTCTTTGATCTAAGAGTATGACATTCCCCTCCTCGGATCCCGTTTTGATCAGGCAATAAATGCAAACTAAGTATGCTTGAGAATTTTTGCAAAATAAAACAACCTCAGTGAGATATATAAAAGATAATGAGTGATCTGAGAGAACCTATGAGGATAAAAAGGTATGCTAACTCTCTTTCAAAAATATACAAAAACTCCAAGTGACAGGATTGAGAAGAAAGGATCTTTACTCTCGATCATAAACTTCACTGACTATGGTACACAGTGGATTTTTAACACCCTGCAAATATAAAGAATGTTTTAAAATATTTTACCCCAGGTATTGTTCTTAACCATCCTTTTCTCGAGGACGAGTAAAAGCCTAAGTATGGGGGTATTTGTTGACGGTTCTTAAGTATCAATTTTAGTTATCAAAGAAACAAGAGAAAGGACCAATATGCAACCAACACCTAGAATTAGGGTTTGATCTGACAGAATTCCACGAGTTTTGTTGTTTATCTGTTTCTACAGGGGGTTATCAGGAAATAAGGAAGAAAGGCCCACATGTCGGGATTACATAGAGACATCAACGCACCGCGTGATTTTCCACCATCTAGAAGACTCCAGAAGCCACAGGAAGAAAACAGAGGCCGAAAGGGGCAGGCCCAGGGCTCCCGCCCTGGTGACCTGGGCGCCCGCCCACTGCTGGATTGCTTTCAGGACTCTCTTCGCTCGGGATATTCCACCGACCTATTGGATCAAGGATAACTGTCCAATCAATGTCGGTTTGATCCAATGGCTCACGTTCACTTGAGAGGACTATAAAACCAGAACCCCTGGCCCCTGGAGCAGACAAGTTTATCATAGAGTTGACGGGAGCCCTCGAAGGAAAACCACTTCTCTAAATAAAATTTCTTTTTAGGCTTAGCAACCAATGTGAGTAGAAATAGATCTTCTAGTTTCTACTAGATTGAGAGAGATAGAGTGGAGGTGTAGATCGGAGGAAGCCCGGCCTGTCGGTGTCTACTCCGAGCTTGTACCTGCGGGATCAAGTTCTCCTAACCCGAGGCTTGCTCCTAGGATTCTTTAGTATTTCGACTTCTAAATTCTAGTAAGTTCTTGTTTTATTGTTCTTTGGTTTATGAGTTTACTTTAATCTCTTCGCGTAGAGTTTAGAGTAATCATCTCTAGCGTAGACGTGGTGTTTGGGATAGGATACTCATAGATATTCCCTGACTAGCTGGACCGTGGTAGTAGCGAGGAACGTGACATTTCCGAGTTACCTTTGCAGACCATATCTCGTTAGTAGGAAGGATAGGGTTTATAGGTGCGGGTTGAACATCCTCTGTGCTGTCTAGATTCCGTTAGCCTCCCCAATAGAACAGTAGATCATCCTTACCAAGGTTAGAAGGAGATTACGGTTGTAGTCTTCTCTATTTATCACTCACATCGAGAAACATTCTTTGTTGCCTAAAGGGTTAGTAGTAATAGACCGGGTTAGTCAGGTGCACTCTTTCTTCTAGTGGTAAAAAAATAAATACGATACTCTAGATAACCTCCCAAGTGAAGTGCTCACCGATATCCGTGCGCTTGCCGATCAATTCCTTATTGCGTTCCCAAATATCAACAGTGTGGACCTTGAAGTCTGCACCTCTTGATACGGTGTCACCCATGTTCTTCGATTGCCCAGCAGTTCGAAGTGCGGTGTTGGCAATATCCTGCTTAGTTTGTTTGTGCTCATAGATCCAGGTCCTTCACTTGGTGGAGTCTGGGAGTTGTAAAACTCCTCCATGTTTTGCTTGAAGTGTACCTGTTCATAGAGACAAGGCAGAGATCAAGTGCATGGGTCCTGTTGGTGGAAAACACCAGCAGAACCAAAAGTGCATTTGTTCTTCTCTAACCTTAAGCATAGTGAGCAAGACAAAGTTGATGGATCATGAGTGTAGCATTTAAAACATTTGTTAGATCAGATGGCTCAACCTAATGGAAAGATAATCTATCTATATTTATGATTTGTTTATATCTTCCAAAGATTGAATGTGCAACATATTAGCTTATATGTTTAGGAGCGTGGGATCACGAAGGTAGTACTAAGAACAAAGATTAAAGGACTAAACATGTTGAATTAATTGGGTTGATTAATTTGGAGCTACAAATCATACATGTTTGTCGCTTTATTTTATGTGAACGCTAGAACCAAGGAGAAGCTTATAAAAGTGATAGTCAAGTACCTTAAAATGTTACCTTACTTGAAGAGTGACGGTACAGTATCACCTTGTGGAAGCTTTCCTTTCTTAGCGGTTGTGCATCGTGTTTGTGGCACCCTCCATGAATCATCTCTTATGAGCTACGTCTTTTTTGTGCAAATTGTTAAACTTCATGTGTCACTTTCTTCATCTCCAATGCGAGTTTATCTCAGGACTTCCCAGGTTGATATTGAAAGTTTTCCTGCAGGGGTTAGTCCAACAAAATATCCCATATCTACTATAGCATACTATCGGCTCAAAAATCAACCTCGACACCATGTCTAATTTGATTTAGAAGGGCATTTTAACCTAAGCACCATGCTTAATTTAAAATCCCTTGGAAGTAAGATCATCATACCTAAACTAAGCACCATGCTTAATTAAGAGATAAATGAAACTATTCCAAACCTAGACATATACTAAAGCAAATAAAGGTAGCATGAGAGCATTTATAGAGATCTACTTTAGTGGAGATGAAGTAGTGTAATTAGTATTTAACAAATTGAGCATGTCTCAAAGGTAAGGACAACCAACGTAGCAACATGGCAAAAGATGTTTTTATGTAAAGTACTCCCCCAAGCTTGAATTTTACAAAATTCAAGTTTGGATGAATTTAATTCAATGTTGCATGATGATTGGTTGGACATACCTTGTGCTTGTCATTCATCTGATCTTCTTGCTCCAATCCTAGAAAGGTTAGTGGCAAGAATACCCAAAGGAATATTTCTACAATTATCTTTATATGCTCAATACACAAGGCAATGTTGCAAATAATCAGAAGTTCATGTTACGATCTGATCAGTGCTTATTTAGGACACTAAGCTTGTCCTTGGGAAACCATCAATTAACTCAACGAGACCTGCAATATTTATTATAGACATATGCATCGACAACCGCTGTTTTAAAGTTTTTATAAATAGAAAAGAAGAGAGGGTTGGAGATCTCAAATGTGGTAATGTTGGAGAGACCAATTGATTGGGGAGATGTTTTATATGAGCAAGGACTTGGTAAGGTATTTATGAAATAACTTCCATGCTCACTGTTGTTTCTCTCATTCTCAAACTCCAAGGATGATTCTTCATGAATGCTTAAAATTCCACTAGGATTGTCTCTCAAGTTTGTTTTATCTATCCATTCAATGGTGATAGCACATGGATTTTTAATGCCCTCTAGCCATTGATGTTGCTCTTCTCGATCCTCCTTGTGGTCTTGGTGACTCTTATGAATGGGATGTCTAGAGAGATTTATAGGATCATCGGGATGTTCAAGAGAAAGAGCATAGTAGAAATTATTAGGCTCAAGGATGGGTTGGATAGCCGAATCATGAGATTGGAATGTTTGGAAATCGGCTATTGAAACTTCCTTTCCTCGTCTGGAAGATGATTCCTTCTCTATCTCTAGGAATTTTTTATGAAGACTAGTGCAAGAAGGTTGTCCACAAATGAAGACATACCTTCGTTTACTAATAGATAAAGAAAGAAAGACTCTACCAAAGGTTATATGATAAAGACCAATGTAAAAATATCGAGAAAAGACATGGTCTTGTAGGGCTAGGTCTAAACCAGAATTTATAGAAAGATTAAAAGATTCCCTAGGTGTAGCTAAAAGTGCATTATATTTTTGATTAAAAGATAGGACCTCGGCTATAGAAAAGGGTTGGTTTTGACCTATTGCAATCAACTCCGGACACAGATCATAATTAGGGGCAGGACGTGTTGACTCCCATTGTCTATGGCTGGTCTCCGAAGGTGCAAAGAATTTAATAATAGGTATGGAATTTAAGTTATCCATAAAGGTAAAAAGATAAAAGAATAAAAGTACAAAAGTATAATACAAGATAATAGCAAGATTCAAAGTTATCTCAGCAAACCGTCTTTCTCCCCGGCAACGGCGCCAAAAATGCTTGTTGGTATTTGGTAACGCAATTAGAAAATGATCCGCAAGGGCACGGATATCGGTGAGCATTTCACCCGAGAGGTTTTCTAGAGTATCGTATTTATATTTTTACCACTGGGAGAAAGGGTGCATCTGACTAACCAAATCTATTGCTACTATCCCTTTAGGCTACAAAGGATGTTTCTCGATGTGAGTGATGTATAGAGAAGACTGCAACCACAGTATCGTTCTAACCTTGGTAAGGATGATCTACTGTTCTATTGGGGAGGCTCACGGAATCTAGACAACACAAAGGATGTTCGACCCGCACCTATAAACCTACCCGTCCTGCTAACAAGATATGGGATACAAAGGTAACTCGGAAATGTCACATTCCTCGCTACTACCACGGTCCCGCTAGTCAGGGGATATCTATGAGTACCCTAGCCTAAACACCACATTTACACTAGCAATGATTACTCTAATACTCAACCAGAAGAGGATTAAAGTAAACTCATAAACCAAAGAACAATAAAAGAAGAACTTACTAGAATTAGAAGTCGAATTACTGAAGAATCTTAGAAGCAAGCCTCGGGTTAGGAGACTTGATCCCGTAGGTACAACTCGGAGTAGACACCGACAGGCCGGCCTTCCTCCGATCTACACCTCCACTCTATCTCTCTCAATCTAGTAGAAACTAGAAGATCTATTTCTACTTACATTGGTTGCTAAGCCTAAAAAGAAATATTATTTAGAGAAGAGGTTTTCCTTCGAGGGCACCCCTCAATCTCTATGATAACTTCTTGTCTTCTCTAGGGGCCAGGGGGGTCTCCTTATATAGTCCTCCTCCTCTATGCGTTTTTGGGTCGGTAGGCGAGGTGGTACTACATTATCTTTGATCTATTAGGTCGGTGGAATGTCGTGTGCGAAGAGAGTCCCGAAAGGCATCCAGAGGGGGGCGGGCGCCCAGGTCCTCAGGGCGGGCGCCCTAGGCCTTGCCCATTTCGGCCTCTGCTTCCTTCCCGTGGCTTCTGGAGTCTTCTAGATGGTAGAAAATCGCACGGTGCGTTGATATCTCAATGTAATCCTGACATGTGGGCCTTTCTTCCTTATTTCCTGATAACCCCCTGCAGAAATGGACAAACACCAAAACTCGTGGAATTCTGTCAGATAAAACCCTAAGTCTAGATGTTGATTTCATTTGGATCCTTTTCCTTGTTTATTTGATAATTAAATTTGATACTTAAGGACCGTCAACAGGAAGCGGTCATGATCTGGAGATATTTCACCGTGCGGGATTTCTTGGTCGGTCCATCGGTAGTTCCCTCTAACGGTAATATTGCCGATGGGCGCATAAAGTGGAGGGATCCAGTTCGGAAGGTTGAGGAATTCGAGGAACCTGCAGGAGAATCGGGCCAAGGTTGTTTAGATTTAAACGATCGATTACCAAATTGGGAGAATTAATTGCGGAAAGGCATCATTACTGCAGAGAAATTTGGAGCATTAATGATTTCATACTCCGAAATTGGGGGCATGTGTTGACACCGTTTTTGGACACGTACCCAGAGACTAGTAGAGTATAGATCGGCAGGTGGAGCAACGGTAACTAGCCTGCAGAAGAGTTAACGATGAGGATAGTTGCCGATGAAGAGACGATTGAATATGACTAAGTCCAGAGGTGGTGACGTGTTCTTGCTGATGCTCAATTTTGGTGTTTGCCGATGGCTATAACAGGAAGACTGCCTATGACTCTGAAGGGAAGCATGGAGGTTGCTGATTGATCTGTGGCGGTGTCCCGGTCGGTTACGAGGGGGTGGTTCTATGTTTTCCTTAGTTATTTAAAATCGTTTTGTATACAGATTCTGTTTAATTTGGAATTCGAGTCCTAGTCGTGTCTGATTGTAGCTCTTTGAGCAGGGTATAAATGTAGACCCTAGGGCCTTGTAATGAGATATCTATCAATCAATCAAACACAAGTTTTTACTCATATTCTAGCATCTACTTTTTCGATGACTTCGTCATATTTTCCTTTTTATTACAAGTTCTTAGGAGTTCGTCGACTTAAGCTCAGCGTATTCTCGAGTTTCGCGTCAATACCTCTTGGCCGTGACATCCGGGCGCATCGCTGTTGTCGGGACCAAAGTATTCGAGTTATCACCTTTGCCGATTGTAAGGTCAAATCGGCTAGCACGCCTTAACGTTTGAATCAGGTATTAGCCCTTTGTGTTTGCAGATCAGCTTTTGCATCAACACATCTTTTGGCACGCCCAGTGGGACATATTCAGGAGCAAGATCGACATGTCGACTACCGAATTCGATTTGGAGAACGTCATCCCCGTGAGGGAAGCCAATCTCAGAGATGAGCAGAAGCAAGCTATTGCAAAAGCTATGGAGGATTACAAGCAGCAATGTTTGAAGTCCTTCAGTATCAACAGGAGTGGCGAGGTGATCTAGAAGGAAGCACTGCCGGCGCCTCGGCAGGTTACTTTTGAAGCCAATCCTGGTAAACTTCAAGACATGGTTGATAGTGCTATTAACCGTGCCTTGATCAATCAACCTGGTGTGCTGTCCAATACGGTTTTCAACGCCGTGGCTAGAACTTTCAAAGAAGGACAATTGCCACCAAACTATGTGGGCCCTGTCTATCATCAGCCAGGATCACCAGTTGTCACGGCTCCATCGGCTGCTACGGCCGCTGCGGGTACAGAAACTACCGATCCTCCAAGCACGTTAGGAGTCACTAACGCGCAATCTACGCTGATGACAACCTATCCATCAACGACAGATGAGCAGATCAAGCTTACTACGGATCTATTGGCATCGGCAATGTCGAGGTCAGTTCCTCCCAACTGGTGGGGTTATGGTATGCCCCCAGAGATGATGTTGAAGACTCCTGGAACATCTCAGACGGCTGACACGAGAGGCAACGCTCCTATGGCATCGGCACCTCCAAATTTTATTCAGAAAAACAAGAGCCAAGCTCAAGAAGAGATCATCAACACTTCAGCACGAAGCTTCATCCAATCAAGAAGATCACCGAAGTTTCACCTAGAACTTGTCTTCAGAGTTCGAAGCCATGGCGAACAAATCGATCTGTGAGTTCTCAGCTCCCACTACGGACAACATCCGTACTAGACCTGCTGCAGAGAACGACGACAACTTTGAGCTAAAGCTTGGACTTATCCACATGGTGCAATCAAACCAGTTCTGTGGGAAGGCACACGAAGATGCTAGTGCTCATCTCCAACACTTCCTGGAGATTTGCAGCACATTCACCATATCAGGAATCCCCAGAGATGCTATACTACTTCGCCTCTTCCAATTCTCACTGTTAGGGAGAGCGAAGCAGTGGTTCTACGCTACAAAGGAGAAGAATACTATGTGGGCACTCTGCTCCACGAACTTCCTGGCTAAGTTCTTTCCCATGGGCAAGACCAATGCTCTCCGTGGAAAAATTACAAGTTTTCAGCAACAACATGATGAATCCGTTCGAAAAGCATGGGAGCGCTTCCAAGACTACATCCTAGAATGTCCCCATCATGGAATGGAGAGCTGGCTACTGATGCAAACGTTTTATCATGGGCTCGGCAATAGTGCCCGAGAGACCATGGATGCTACAGCTAGAGGAGCATTCCTATCACTCACCATACCACAAGCCACGACTCTTGTGGAGAAGATGGCGTCCAACCAAGGCTGGAATGAAGAAAGGACCCAGACACGCAAGAGAGGTGGAGGTATGCATCAGCTCAAGGAGGTAGACATGCTGTCTGCCAAGCTAGACCTGCTCATGAAGAAGCTCGATGATAGAGCTGGAGATAAGAAAGAAGTCATGCACGTCGACGACTCTCACATGACTTATGAGGAGTGTGGAGATACCGGACACTCTAGCAATCACTGCCCTGAGATGCTTGAGGATGTGAACTACATCAACAACAACTACTACTACTACAATCGTCCTCAACAAAATCAAGGTTGGAATCAACAGAGGTCTAACTACTCAGGTAATTATCAAGGTAATAATTCTTACAATAATAATAATAATTTTCCACCTCTGAGAGAGTTAGTGTCGAATCAAGGAAAGCTAATGGATAACCTATCTAAGAAATTGGCATCTAATGATAAAATGTTAGAAAATATAAATAATAGAATAGATAATTTCTCTACTGTCATCAAGAATCAAATTAGCTTTAATAAAATGATTGAATCTCACTTAAATCAAATAGTTGCTACTGTTCCTGCTACTAACCCCGGTATACCATCACAACAGGAAGGATTAGAATCTGCAAATCTTGTAGACATGTTAGATACAGGTAACTACTGGAGTAACCTCGTTGCGGAAGTTGCTACTAACCTTCTGCCGGTCAAGAGAGGCGATCCAGGACGCCCCGTCATCCCAATCTCCATCGGCATGGTGGACTTCCCAGAAGCACTATGCGACTTTGGCTCTAGCGTCAACATTATGTCCAGGGTACTCTATGAAAAATTCCTTACATATCCTTTATTAGAAACAACCATGTGTTTGCAGCTTGCAGATCGGACGCTAAGTTTTCTAAAGGGAATATTGAAGAACCTCTGTGTCCGAGTTGGTACCTTGTATGCCCCAGCAGACTTCGTGGTGATAGACCGGTGATGATGAGAGGGCACCCGTCATCTTGGAGAGGCCATTCCTAAACACCTCAGGAGCTGTCATCTACGCTAGTGCTACCAAGATCAGTTTCTACATCAAGGGGAGGAAGGAGACGTTTTCCTTCAAGAACAAGACTACACAAATCCCAGAGCAATCCCGACATGAACCAAGGAAGAGGACCAACAGGAGGAACAGGAACAAGCAAGTGTGGACCGAGTCAGCTAAGATGGTCACTGGAGTTCATGGAGGTCAAGATCATCGACTTAAGTCACCGTTCCTAACCAAGAAGGACGACCCAGGTATGCCAAGCATCTATTGCTCCATCAATGGGTACAACTTCTATAAAACACTTTGCGACACCGGATCAGGCTTCAACATAATGGCCGCAGTCACCTATAAGCTCTTGTTCGGAACAATGCCCCTAAAACCGACATACATTCAGCTCCAGATGGCAGATCAGACATTCCAAAAGGTTGAAGGTATAGTAACTGATGTCCCTGTCAAAATAGACGATCATTTTGTCCATACAGACTTTCAGGTTATTGATATGGGAGAAGATGAGTACGATCCACCCATCATCCTTAGGAGACCGTTCCTCAGCACGGTTAAAGCAATCATCTACATTGGAACCGGAGAGGTCCACATGCACTTTCCCTCGGAGAAGGTACGCCGCTATTTTACTGACCCTAACTATATAGTTGAAGATTCTAAGCAAGTCAGGAGAAGAAGAAGACGACGCAACCGCAACCAGAGGAGGCAAATCATCAAGGACGGATTGGCAGACTACGAAGGAAAAGTGGTAAGATCTTAAGATATACATCTTGAACAGAACAATCCTGAGGAGACCGTAGCACCGAGTCAGGTGTGGAGAGAGAAGATAGTTATACACGAAGAGGAGGTGCCGCCGGAACCACCGACCACGCCATCCAGCGAATCCTAGGACGACTGAGAAAACAGAGAGTCTGGTTCGGAGGAGTTAAAAACACCGAACGCCTTGCCAAGAGGTAAACTTGGTAGTTATCCTTTTCTTTTCAACTATTTCAAATAGTTTACTTAGTTAATCATGTCCATACTATCCTAAAAAGAAAATAAAAATGTTAAAACCAGTAAGCCCCATGTGAGTATACAAGTGGCATAAAACCCATAAGTATATTCACAGTGGTGGCATAAAAATAAAATAAATATTGTTCTGCTCTATAAAAATGAAAATATAAAAATAAGATTGTGATCCTTCCAAAGAGAGTAACATTTATTGAGGAAGCTCAACATGATAAAGGCTAGATATTTATGGTAACACTTAATCAGTTCCACAAAGCTCCACAGAATTCAAGGATCAAGAAGACTAGCACACGGAGGACATTCTAATCGCTGTCACGGTACTACCGACTTTCAAATACACCTCTGCCACCTGCTAGCTACATCAGAAGAAATTACGTCAAAATTCAGCTTGGAGAGAGCACCCCATTTATCCCGCTAAGTATTCTATCTATATATTTATACTTATACTATATTATAATGTAAATATACATAACCATGAAAAACCAAATAAATATTATGTGTTTATATATATATATATATCTTTTGCTTAGTGTGCTTAATAAATAAATAAAGTGGCTATGCTAAACTGAATCTTAATAATAAAACTCTAGCATGGATATGATGAATACTTGCTCTGCCTAATTTTCAAATTTGAAGTTCTCTCTCAAGTTTAGACATAACTGTTATAATTTAAAGCTTGCTCTAAACCTGAACTTGTGGGAAGAGAACTTGATCTAAAGTCTAAGTTGTTAACGGATATGATATGGGAAGGTTGAGCTGCTGTTTATCTGTTCCTAGAGATGCTAGAATTCAGGAGAATTTTATCTGTTCCTAGAGATGCTAAAATCTTTAAAATATCACATGATGAGTTCCTGTATGATGAGAATTTAAATTCCTACCACAGCCATATATACATGCTTGCTAGACTTTGAGCCACACATTTACTTTTTACTCCTTATGAGCATTGAGTGTGGTCAAGCTGTGTAGACCCTTAGGAGCTTGTCATGTGGTTAAAATCAAGATTCACTTGCATGTTCACTCACATGCTGCTTCTACTTCGGAAGTACGCATCCACATATATCCACCCATTTCCATCTCCAGAACCACCCAAAAATATTCTACTCCTAATCCGAGAGAGAATAGCCAAAAACATTTCTGTTTTTCCCTGTAAAATAAATGCTCAAGTTATCTTGGTTACTACCACTTGCTATATTATTTTAGGAGATGAGTGCTCTAAAAAAAAGAGAAAAGATACGAGGAAATAAATAGGGGCAAGTGTCCGGAACCTCGAAAGAAAAGAAAATGTGAGACGAGAGGTAAAAATAGACAAGTGTCCGACAGTAGAATTATGGGTACAAGAGACCCACCTGAGAGGAAAGAAAAAGAAAATATAGAGCATCTCAATCTCCCAAAAAAGTTTCAAAAGAACAAGAAAGGTATGTATCCCCTCAAAAGAGCAAAAGTAGAATTAGACTTTCACCATTGTTATCACCATCATCACCATACACCATTCATTCGTCACACATGCACATCTTGATTTGACTTATTGACTTGTTTCTCTGGATCCATGGTTTGACTTGCAATAAATGTCCTGTAAGTATGTATACTTTATCTCCCACCTATGAGCTCCAGATATAAAAGCCTTATTAGAGTAGGATGAGAGAGAAGGCAATGTCACTATGCCTTATACCACAAATACTACATACTTTAAGAGAAGGCATGTACCATCACTGCTTTGGTTAGGATCTAGAAATACCACAAAAGAGAGATCTGAGAGAGTCATACATGGAATCTCTGAGTTTTATTTGAAAATTTGCAAAAACTCCACAGCTGTAGCTGATCAAGAATAAGAGACATGGTGCTTGACTAGACCGTTCTATCTTTTAACTGCTCAAGACAGAAGTAACGGTTACAAGTCCCATGGTGAAAGGTAAAATAAGTAAGTTTTAAGTCTTGACAGTTTACTCTAACTCAGAGATGAGACCTCATTTGAAAGCATGTGTACCGTCAATTTTTAAAGGCATTACAACAACTTCTAATCCATCACGGAGATTATCCTTGCTCAGGGACGAGCAAGAGGTAAGCTTGGGGGAGTTTGTTGATGGTCCTTAAGTATCAAATATAATCAGCAAATAAACAAAGAAAAGGATCCAAATGCAACTTCGCGGATCATGCTCCACCGACCTAAAGGATCAAGGAAAACCGTGTGATTAATGTCGGTTTGATCCGATGACCCATATTCACTTGGAAGGACTATATAATCAGATCCCCTGGCCCCTAGAGGAGAGGACCTCTAAACCCTATTTCATTATTCATCTTGGGAGAAGAAGCCTCTGATCAAGCCCTAGAGCCACCACATCAATTAGATCTCTAGTTTAGCATAGGTACATAGGATTAGAACTAGAAGGAGTCAATCTTCGATTGGTTTCCAGATCTGTCAAGAGGATTCTTGGTAATTCCTCTATTGTTCTTCAATTGTTCATATTTGTTCTTCAATATTATGAATATGACTCTATTCTACTTCAATATATCGATTATGACTTTGCTCTACTTGCTTATGTTTGCAATTATATTGTTCTTAGTTTATCATAGTTATACGCTTGGCTTAGTTAGATTGGAATTATATACATGTTTAGGATCATATAGCATTTATCTATGTGTATAGTGGGTAAATGATAAGTATTGTGTAGGCATGGTGCATATACCGTATTTATGTGCGATTGTACCCTATATGCTTGATCGCGGGGTAGTTCGTGGTGGTGACAGCTCCATTGATTCTTATATAGTCCCCCTCTCGTGTATAGGACTGGCAGCGCAACATTATTACAGGGGAGTGATTGCTATGTTTCTCATCTTCCTTGATAATATCACTATGCAAGGGCGTAGTCCTGTCTCGCAATGATTGCCAAGTATAATTGCACTAACTATGATATGCTAGACTTTATAGTTAAGAATAACTTAGGAAATATTCTTGTAGTTCGTCCTAATTCCATGCTAATGACTTGCTAGAATATCTATTGAGGTGCTTATCATATTTATATGTGGCTAGTTATGCTGATCAGATTAGTTATCTTTGTCACCATTCATACTTTATCTATATCTTTTATGTGACATTTATCCCTGTATGAAATAGATAGATAAATGTTCTCAATTATACATGCAATGATAGATACTCAATTCTATATTCCATTCTATAATCAACATTGATGATTAGAAATCCCTTCCCAGTGGTAAAAATATAAATAACGATACCTAGAATACTTCTCGGTTAAAATGCTACATCGGTATTAATCTGTGCGCTTGCATATCTCATTTATTATTCATTCAGAAGAGCAACTGCATATTTCAATACCGTGTCTCTCATGTCATGATGGGGATGACAACTTGGCTTAAGTGGCATGAGGGATAGGTTTGGCATTTTTGGCGCCGTTATCAGAATTAGAAAACTAAGTCTACTTTTGGTAGTGACGTTAAGAATGTCCAACATCGGCCACCCTATCATCGGTGGTCGGCGCCGATCGATTATCATCTTCATCGCTGCTAGTGTACCGGTAACACCGAGCAGCGTTGTCCATCGGTGGGTTCACTCCGGTCAGGTGCTCCATGTCGGGCGCTAGTGATACATACATCGTCGCTTGGTCAATGTCTCTGATCTGCAAGACAAAGGCGATAAAGCTATCCGAAGAAGGGCATGACAGTTTACAAAAACACAAATCGATCGAAATCATTTTTACCTTGGGAGCTGGTCGGCCTAATTTATACGCGTGCATGCGATCGTGCTATGCATGAAGCTGCTGTCGGCCAGGTTGAACAGTTCGTTGATCCTTTGCTGGATCTCCGATTTCTCCAAGCTGTCATGACGCATCCTGGTTGATTTCTGGCCTCCTTGGTACTCGTACGCTGAGTACACCCTCCTCTGGCACGACATGACTCGTCGGATGAGGAAGTTGCTGATCACACCAGGTCCATCAAGGCGTGACCAGTCAATCAGGCTCATCAACTCCTCCTGTTGATGCAAAAGTGGATCTGCAAACACAAAGGGCTAATACTCGATTCAACATTAAGGCATGCCAGCCGATTTGACTTTACAACCGACAAAGGTGATAACTCGAATACTTTGTGTTGATATTTGGTAACGCAATAAAGAAATGATCCGCAAGCGCACGGATATCGGTGAGCATTTCACCCGCGAGGTTTTCCAGAGTATCATATTTATATTTTTACCACTGGGAGAAAGGGTGCATCTGACTAACCAAATCTATTGCTATTACCCCTTTAGGCTACAAAGAATGTTTCTCGATGTGAGCGATGTATAGAGAAGACTGCAACCGTAGTCTCGTTCTAACCTTGGTAAGGATGATCTACTGTTCTATTGGGGAAGCTTACGGAATCTAGACACCACAAAGGATGTTCGACCCGCACCTATAAACCCTACCCTTCCTCCTAACAAGATATGGGATACAAAGGTAACTCGGAAATGTCACGTTCCTCGCTACTACCACAGACCAGCTAGTCAGGCGATATCTATGAGTACCCTAGCCTAAACACCATGTTTACGCTAGCAATGATTACTCTAATACTCAACCGGAAGAGGATTAAAGTAAACTCATAAACCAAAGAACAATAAAACAAGAACTTACTAGAATTAGAAGTCGAATTACTGAAGAATCTTAGAAGCAAGCCTCGGGTTAGGAGACTTGATCCCGCAGGTACAACTCGGAGTAGACACTGACAGGCTGAGCTTCCTCCGATCTACACCTCCACTCTATATCTTTCAATCTAGTAGAAACTAGAAGATCTATTTCTACTTACATTGGTTGCTAAGCCTAAAAAGAAATTCTATTTAGAGAAGAGGTTTTCCTTCGAGGGCACCCCTCAACTCTAAGATAACTTCTTGTCTTCTCCAGGGGCTAGGGGGTCTCCTTATATAGTCCTCCTCCTCTATGTGTTTTTGGGTCGGTAGGCGACGTGGTACTACGTTATCCTTGATCCTTTAGGTCGGTGGAACATCGTGTGCGATGAGAGTTCTGATTGGCATCCAGAGGTGGGCGGGCGCCCAGGTCCTCAGGGCGGGCGCCCTGGGCCTGGCTCCTTTCGGCCTCTGCTTTCTTCTCGTGGCTTTTGGAGTCTTCTAGATGGTAGAAAATTGCGCGGTGTGTTGATAACTCTATGTAATCCCGACATGTGGGCCTTTCTTCCGCATTTCCTGATAACCCCCTGCAGAAATAGACAAACACCAAAACTCGTGGAATTCTGTCAGATAAAACCCTAAGTCTAGGTGTTGGTTGCATTTGGATCTTTTTCTTTATTTATTTGATGATTATTTTTGGTACTTAAGGACCGTCAACAACTCCCCCAAGCTTACCTCTTGCTCGTCCCTGAGCAAGGATGGACTCAAGAGTTTCTGCAGTGGTTTCATGCCTTAAAAGTACACACGCATTCAAGCAAGATCTCATCTCTGAGTTAGAATAAACTGTTAAGACTTAAAACTTACTCATTTTACCTTACCATGGGGCTTGTAACCGTCACTTGTGTCTTGAGCAGTTAAAAGATAGAACGGTCTAGTCAAGCGCCATGTCTCGTATTCTTGATTAGTTATAGCTCTGGAGTTTTTGCAGATTTTCAAATAAAACTCAGAGATTCCTTATATGACTCTCTCAAATCTCTCTTTTGTGGTATTTCTGGATCCTTACCAGGGTAGTAATGATATATGCCTTCTCTCAAAGTATGTAGTATTTGTGGTATGAGGCATAGTGATATTGGCTTCTCTCTCACCCTACTCTAATAAGGTTTTGATATCTGGAGCTCATAGGTGGGAGACAACTAATATATACTTACAAGACATTTATTGCATAGTCAAACCATGAATCCAGAGAAACAAGTCAATAAGTCAAATCAAGATGTGCATGTGTGGAGAATGAATGGTGTATGATCATGATGGTGATAATAATGGTGAAAGTCTAATTCTACTTTTGCTCTTTTGACGGGATACATACCTTTCTTGCACTTTGAAGCTTTATGGGGAGAATGAGATGCTCTATATTTTATTTTTCTTTTCTCTCAGGTGGGTATTTTGTACCCCTAATTCTACTGTCGGACACTTGTCCATTTTTACCTCTCGTCTCACTTTTTCTTTTCTTCGAGGTTCCGGGCACTTGCCCCTTTTTATTTCCTCATATTATTATTATTTTTTTTCTCTTTTTTTTCTTTCTTTTTTTAGAGCACTCATCTCCTGAAATAATTTAGCAAGTGGTAGTAACCAAAATAACTGGAGCATTTATTTCACAGGGAATAACGGGGATAGAAAAATATTTTTTTGGCTATTCTCTCCCGGATTAGGAATAGAATAATTTTAAGTGAATCTGGAGATGGAATTGAGTGGGTATATGTGGATGCGTACTTCCGGAGTAGAAGTAGCATGTATGAGTGAACGTGCAAGTGAATCTTGATTTTAACCACATGACAAGCTCCTAAGGGTCTACACAGCTTGACCACACTTAATGCTCATAAGCAGTAAGAAGTAAATATGTGGCTCAATGTCTAATAAGTATGTATGTATGGCTGTGGTAGGAATTTAAACTCTCGTCATACAGGAACTCATCATGTGTTATTTTAAAGATTTTCAAAGATAAAATTCTCCAGAATTCTAGCATCTCTAGGAATAGATAAACAGCAGCTCAACCTTCCCATATCATATTCGTTCACGACTTAGACTTTAGATCAAGTACTCTTCCCACAAGTTCAGGTTTAGAGCAAATCTTACTTCATAACAGTCATGCCTAAACTTGAGAGAGATTTCAATTTTAAGAACTAGTCATGGCAGAGCAACTATTCATCATTTCCATGTGAGAGTTTATCATGAGGGTTCATAGCAAACTTTATTTATTTATTTATTTAGCAAACTAAGAAAAGATATATATATATAAAAGCACAAAATCTTTATTTGGGTTTTCATGATTATGCATCTTTTATTATTTGAGTAAAGTATAAACGCGAGTAGAAACACTTAGCTGGATAAATGGGGGTGCTCTCCCCCAAGCTGGATTTTGACGTAATTTCTTCTGATGTAGCTAGCAGGTGGTGGAGGTGTATTTGAAAGTCGGCAGCACCTTGACAGCGATTAGGATGTCCTCCGTCTGCTAGTCTTTTTTGATCCTTGAATTCTGTGGAGCTCAAATAGACAACAAAGCTTTGTGGAACTGGTTAAGTGTTAGCATAAATATCTAGCCTTTATCATATTGAGCCTCCTCAATAAATGTTACTTATTTAGCAGGATCATGCACTTATTATTTTTATATTTTTATTGTAAGATGAAAACATATTTATTTTATGCCACCACAGTCAATATACCTATGGGTTTTTAAACGACAAGTCTACTCACATGGGGCTTACTATTTTTAACATTTTTATTTTCTTTTCAAGATAGTATGAACCTGATTAAGTAAGCAAACTATTTTAAATAATTGAAGGGAAAAGGATAACTACCAAGTTTACCTCTGGGCAAGGCGTTCGGTGTTTTTAAGTCCTCCGAATGGGACTCTCCGTTTTCAGTCGTCCTAGGATTCGCTGGATGGCGTAGTCGGTGGTTCCGGCGGCGCCTCCTCTTCGTGTGTAACTATCTTCTCTCTCCACACCTAACTCGGTGCTACGGTCTCCTCAGGACAGTTCTGTTTAAGTTGTATGTCTTCAGACCATATCACTTCTCTTTCGTAGTCTGCCCATCTGTCCTTGATGATTTGCCTCCTCTGGTTGCGGTTGTGTTGTCTTCTTGTTGTCCTGACCTCCTTAGAGTTTTCAACTATATGGTTAGGGTTAGTAAAACAGCGGCATACCTTCTTAGAGGAGAAGTATATGTGGACTTCTCCGATTCCAATATAGATGATGGCTTTGATAGTGTTGAGGAACGGTCTTCTAAGGATGATGGGTGGATCGTACTCGTCTTCTCCCATGTCAATGACCTGAAAATCATCTAGAGCTGAATATATCTTGGTTGTAGGAGCATGGTTCCATTCAGGAGCTGATAAGTGGCTGTGGCCATTGATGTCAGATCCGGTGTCGTAGAGTGTCTTCTGAAAAGAGTATCTGTTGATTGTGCACTCGATGCTTGGAACACTAGGGTCGTCCTTCTTGATCTTGAGTCGACGATCTTGACCACCTCCGACAAGGATCCAATGTTTTAAGTCTTCTAGACAAGACTTCTCACCGTCTTCATCCTTTAGGTGCATCATTTGATGAAGTGTGGAACTTGACATCTGCACCTCTTGATACGGTGTCACCTCTGTTCTTTGTTTGTCCAGCAGTTCGAAGTGCGGTGTTGGCAGTATCCTGCTTAGTGTGTTTGTGCTCGTAGATCCAAGTCCTTCACTTGGTGGAGTCTGGGAGTTGTAAAACTCCTCCATGTTTTGTTCGAAGTGTACCTGCTCATAGAGACAAGGCAGAGATCAAGTACATGGGCCCTGTTGGTGGAAAACACCAATAGAACCAAAAGTGTATTTGTTCTTCTCTAACCTTAAGCATAGTGAGCAAGAAAAAGTTAATAGGATCATGAGTGTATCATTTAAAACATTTGTCAGATCAGATGGCTCAACCTAATGGAAAGATAATCTATCTATATTTATGTTTTGTTTATATCTTCCAAAGATTGAATGTGCAATATTTTAGCTTATATGATTAGGAGTGTGGGATCACGAAGGTAGTACTAAGAACAAAGATTAAAAGACTAAACATGTTGATTTGATTGGGTTGGTTAATTTGGAGCTACAAATCATACATGTTTGTCTCTTTTAGTCATGTGTATGCTAGAACCAAGGAGAAACTTATAAAAGTGATAGTCGCGTAATGTTACCTTACTTTGAAGAGTGATGGTACAGTATCACCTTGTGGAAGCTTTCCTTTCTTAGTGCTTGTGCATTGTGTTTGTGGCACCCTCCATGAATCATCTCTTATGAGCAACGTCTTTCTTGTGCAAATAGTTAAACTTCATGTGTCGCTTTCTTCATCTCCAATGTGAGTTTATCTCAGGACTTCCCAGGTTGATATTGAAAGTTTTCCTGCAGGGGTTAGTCTGACAAAATATACCAATGTCTACTCAAGCAGTTTTTAGTTCAGTAACCAAACTAGACTCCATGTCTAATCAGATTAAGGAAGGCTGTTTAACCTAAGCACGATGCTTAATTTAAATGCCAATGGAAGTATGTCGAGTACTTCCAAACCAACACTTACTAGGATAAACAAAGGTAGCATGATGGCATTTATAGAGATCTACTCAAGTGGAGATGAAGTAGTGTGATTAGTATTTAACAAATTAAGCATGTCTCAAAGGTAAGGACAACCAACATAGCAACATGGCAAATGATGTTTTTATGTGAAGTACTCCCCCAAGCTTGAATTTTGCAAAATTCAAGATTGAATGAATTTAATTCAATGTTGTGTGATGGTTGGTTGGACATACCTTGTACTTGTCATTCATCCGATCTTCTTGCTCCAATCCTGGAAAGGTTAGTGGCAAGAATACCCGAAGGAATATTTCTACAATTATCTCAATATGTTCAATACACAAGGCAATGTTGCAAATAATTAAAAGTTCATATTACGATCCGATAAGTGCTTGTTTTAGGACACTAAGCTTGTCCTTGGGAAACCATCAATCAACTCAACGAGATCTGCAATATTTATTATAGACATATGCATCGAATACCGCTCTTTTAAAGTTTTTATAAATAGAAAAGAAGAGGGGGTTAGAGATCTCAAATATGGTAAGGTTAGAGAGACCAAATGATTGGGGAGATGTTTTATATGAGCAAGGACTTGGTGAGGTATTTATGAAATAACTTCCATACTCACTGTTGTTTCTCTCATTCTCAAACCCCCACGATGATTCATCATGAATGCTTAAAATTCCTCTAGGATTGTCTCTCAAGTTTGTTTTATCCATCCATTTAATGGTGATAGCACATGGATTTTTAATGCCCTATAGCCATTGATGTTGCTCTTCTAGATCCTCCTTATGGTCTTGGTGACTGTTATGCATGGGATGTCTAGAGAGATTCATAGGATTATCGGGAGGTTCAAGAGAAAGAGCATAGTAGAAATTATTAAGCTCAAGGATGGGTTGGATAGCCGAATCATGGGATTGAAATGTTTGGAAATTGGCTATTGAAACTTCCTTTCCTCGTCTGGGAGATCATTCGTTCTCTATCTCTAAGATTTTTCTATGAAGACTAGTACAAGAAGGATGTCCACGAATGAATACACACCTTCCTTTACTAATAGATAAAGAAAGAAAGACTCTACCAAAGGTTATATGATTAAGACCAATGTGAAAATATCGAGAAAAAACATGGTCTTGTAGGGCTAGGTTTAAACAAGAATTTATAGGAAGATTAACAGATTCCCTAGGTGTAGCTAAAAGTGCATTATCTTCTTGATTAAAAGATAGGACCTCGGCTATAGAAAAGGGTTAGTTTTGATCTATTGCAATCAACTCCGGACACAGATCATAATTAGGGGCAGGACTTGTTGACTCCCATGGTCTATGGCTTTTCTCCGAAGGTGCAAAGAATTCAATTATAGGTATAGAATTTAAGTTATCCATAAAGATAAAAATAAAAAGATAAAAGAATAAAGTATAAAAGTATAATACAAGATAATAGCAAGACTCAAAGTTATCTCAGCAAACCGTCTTTCTCCCCGGCAACGGCACCAAAAATGCTTGTTGATATTTGGTAATGCAATAAGGAAATGATCCGCAAGCACACGGATATCGGTGAGCATTTCACCCAGGAGGTTTTCCAGAGTATCGTATTTATATTTTTACCACTGGGAGAAAGGGTGCATCTCACTAACCAAATCTATTGCTATTACCCCTTTAGGCTACAAAGAATGTTTCTCGATGTGAGCGATGTGTAGAGAAGACTGCAACTGTAGTATCGTTCTAACCTTGGTAAGGATGATCTACTGTTCTATTGGGGAAGCTTACGGAATCTAGACACCATAAAAGATGTTCGACCCGCACCTATAAACCCTACCCTTCTTGCTAGCAAGATATGGGATACAAAGGTAACTCGGAAATGTCACGTTCCTCGCTACTACCACGGTCCAGCTAGTCATGGGATATCTATGAGTACCCTAGCCTAAACACCACGTTTAGGCTAGCAATGATTACTCTAATACTCAACCGGAAGAGGATTAAAGTAAACTCATAAACCAAAGAACAATAAAACAAGAACTTACCAGAATTAGAAGTCGAATTACTGAAGAATCTTAGAAGCAAGCCTCGGGTTAGGAGACTTGATCCCGCAGGTACAACTCGGAGTTGACACCGACAGGCCGGGCTTCCTCTGATCTACACCTCCACTCTATATCTCTCAATCTAGTAGAAACTAGAAGATCTATTTCTACTTACATTGGTTGCTAAGCCTAAAAAGAAATTCTATTTAGAGAAGAGGTTTTCCTTCGAGGGCACCCCTCAACTCTATGATAACTTCTTGTCTTCTCTAGGGGCCAGGGGGTCTCCTTATATAGTCCTCCTCCTCTATGCGTTTTTGGGTCGGTAGGCGATGTGGTACTACGTTATCCTTGATCCTTTAGGTCGGTGGAACATCGTGTGCGAAGAGAGTTCTGATTGGCATCCATAGGTGGGCGGGCGCCCAGGTCCTCAGGGCGGGCGCCCTGGGCCTGGCCCCTTTCGGCCTCTGCTTCCTTCCCGTGGCTTATGGAGTCTTCTAGATGGTAGAAAATTGCGCAGTGCGTTGATATCTCTATGTAATCCCGACATGTGGACCTTTCTTCCGTATTTCCTGATAACCCCCTGCAGAAATACACAAACACCAAAACTCGTGGAATTCTGTCAGATAAAACCCTAAGTCTAGGTGTTGGTTGCATTTGGATCCTTTTCTTTATTTATTTGGTGATTATATTTGATACTTAAGGACCGTTGTTGACACCATTTTTGGGCACGTGTCCAGGATGGCAGGACAGGGTGGCAGTACGATGCGGGTTGCTGGTAAGGATGGTTGCCGATGAGGGAAAGGTTGAATGTGACTAAGTCCTCAGACAGTAATATGGTGCCGATGACCAAGTAAAAGGGTCTGCCGATGACTATGGCAGGGGGATTGCCGATGATGCGAAGGAGGAGTCCGGAAACTGCCAGTCGTCATGTGGAGGAGTTTCGGTTTGTCACGAAGGATGGTTTTATTATTTCCTTATGTTATTCGTATCGTTTTGTATACGGGTTCCGTGTAATTTGGAATTCGAATTCTAATCGTGTCTGGTCGTAGCTCTTTGAGCAGGGTATAAATATAAGCCCTAAGACCTTGTAATCAGGATATCTATCAATCAATCAAACACACGTTTTTTACTCATATTCCAGCATTTACTTTTCGACGACTTCGTCATACGTTTTCTTTTTGTTACGAGTTCTTAGGAATTCGTCGACTCAAGCTCGGCGTATCCTCAAGTTCCGCGTGAGTACCTCTTAGCCGTGACATCCGGGCGTATCGCTGTTGTCAGGACTAAAGTATTCGAGTTATCACCTTTGCCGATAGTAAGGTCAAATCGGCTGGCACGCCTTAACGTTTGGATCGGGTATTAGCCCTTTGTGTTTGCAGACTAGTTTTTGCATCAACACATCTTCTGGCACGCCCAGTGGGACAGATTCAAGATCAAGATCAACATGTCGATCTCTGACCTCGATCAAGACAACGTCATCCCCGTGACGGAAGCTAACCTCAAGGATGAGCAGAAGCAAGCTATTGCCCAAGCTATGGAAGAGTTCAAGCAGCAATGCCTGAAGTCTTTCAGCATAAACAGGAGCGGCGAGGTGGTCCAGAAAGATGCACTGCCGGCACCACGGCAGGTCACCTTTGACGCCAATCCTGGCAAGCTTCAAGACATGGTTGATAATGCCATCAATCGAGCGTTGATTAACCAAGCTGGTGTACTGTCTAATACGGTTTTCAACGCCGTGGCAAGAACCTTCAAGGAAGGACAAATCCCGCCGGATTATGTGGGCCCTTCCCATCATCAACCCACGGCACCAGAGGTCACGGCTCCATCGGCTGCCTTGACAAGTGCGAGTGCACAGTCTGCCGTTCCTCCGAGTACATTGGGGACTACTGGTGCACTATCTATGCCGATGGTAACCAATCCACAAATTTCAGTTGGGCAGCATAAACTGACAACAGATATGTTGGCATCGGCAATGTCGGGGTTAACTCTTCCTCCTAACTGGTGGGGTTATGGTATGCCTCCAGAGTTGACGCCGGGAACATCACAGATAACTGACATGAGGGGCAAAACTCCTATGACATCGGTAC
The DNA here is from genome assembly GCF_000003195.3 of Sorghum bicolor. Classification (NCBI taxonomy): domain Eukaryota; kingdom Viridiplantae; phylum Streptophyta; class Magnoliopsida; order Poales; family Poaceae; genus Sorghum; species Sorghum bicolor. Next base: position 17,611,873 of record NC_012873.2, on the reverse strand, counting down.
CTTCCAATGTTCCGGTGAACCAGAGTCCTCGGTATACCACAACTACTACTGCAAGGCCTCACACCGGAAATCCTCAAGATCCAATGTTCCAGATGCCTAACGCATCGGCAGAATCAATGCTGGTGCAACAGAGGCCTATGGCCCAGTCAGGGTATGTCAATTCAACGACGGTACCCAATTACCAATCATCGGCAGCACCTATGCCGATGAACGCTAATAATGGATGGCTTGGACAGCAAGCCTTTCCACAGTCACCCCAGCAGGGTTATCAGACTACAGGGTTCCAGCAAGGGCAGGTTTATCCCGGGTTCCAAGGTCAGGGAATTCCCAACCAGCCAATAAATTTTGGACAGCAACTCGGAGGACAGCCAATCGGTGGACAGCAGTTTGGTAGTCCGCAGATTGGAGGACAGGTGACCAATACGATGTTCCATACAGGTCACGTCCCGAACAGACACGTGGAGGTTCGCCACCAAATGCCAGATCCGCAGCCGCCTCATCGGCAAGATGCCGATGCGTATTGAGCCGATAAGATTGCCGAAGTAATGAGGGAACAATTTGGGATAAAACCCAAAGTCAACACTTATTCTTATCGGACACCGTATCCTCCAGCGTATGATTTGATCCCGCTTCCACATCGGTACAAAGTACCGGATTTTACAAAGTTTTCCGGACAGGACGACACGTCAACCATGGAGCATGTCAACAGGTTCATTATTCAATGTGGAGAGGCTGGTAACAGGGACGAATTGAGGGTTCGCCTATTTTCATCATCATTGTCTGGATCGGCCTTTACTTGGTTCATATCATTGCCTCCCAATTCAGTAATTACTTGGGCCGATCTAGAGAAGCAATTCCACAGATATTTCTTCTCGGGGGTTCATGAGAAGAAGATCACCGACTTGGTCAAGTTGAGGCAACGTAATGATGAGTCGGTTGAGGGATTTGTGCAGAGGATACGAGAGGTCAAAAATAAATGCTATAGCCTGGTTCTGGATGATCGGCAGCTAGCCGATTTGGCTTTCCAGGGTTTGTTGCCACACATCAGGGATAAGTATGCCTCTCAGGAGTTTGAAAGTTTAAGTCACTTGGTGCAGAGGATATCTGATCAAGACATCAAGCCTTTCGAGCCTAAGAGGGCATGGAATAAGAAAGTCTCATTTGTTGATGAAGTAACAAGCTCAGATTCCGATGAAGAACCAGTAATCGGTTTGGCAGAATGGGTAAAAAACAAGAAGCCGATGTCTTGTCCTTTTGGGCAGAAGGAACCAGAGAAGTTTGCATTTGACACCGCCAAGGCCGATAGGATATTTGACTTTCTACTTCAGGAAGGTCAAATCAAATTGTCACCTAACCACGTGATCCCGTCGGCAGAAGAGTTGAAGAGGATGAGATATTGCAAGTGGCATAATGCAACTTCACATGATACCAATGAGTGCAAAGTATTCAGACAACAGCTGCAATCGGCCATAGAGTCAGGGAGAATCAAGTTTGATAGTTCCAAAGCCCAGAAGCCAATGAAGATAGACCAACATCCTTTCCCGACGAACATGTTGGATGCTAAGGGGAAGGCTAAGGTCTTAACGTCGGAGACAGCTGAGAAGAGTGCATCGGTAGATCCTCAGCATCAAGTTACTACCGCCAATGCAAGAAGTAAGGGCTTGGTCCAGGAAGGAGCTAGCTCAGGAAGAATTCCTCGATCTGGTATTGTCATAACTCATAGAAGGCCTCGAGAAGATGGCAACAACGGGAAGATCGGTACCGGCGCCAGCAGGAAGATTATCAACGGGAAGAAGAGAGACGCCGACAGGAGTGGAATCGGCACAGGGATCATTGGAATTGCCCATTCTTCATCCATTGTTGGGAGGAAAATATCAAGCTTCCTACTGTCAGAGACTGCCCTGAATGCAACGGTTATGATCGGTACGACAGGAACGATCGGCGTTATCATGATGATGAACGACGATTTAATGGGCCGATCAGAGGAAGGGCGTCAGTTCATGATCGGCTGGGGGGCAGGCTTAGCGTTCGCGATCGGCTCGGTGACCGTGTCCAGTATTTTCCCAGGAACCAAGAGGAGCTTGAAAGAATGGCTGATGCGCGGGTTCCCGATGAATTCATATTTTGCAGGGATACTAACACGCATCGCATGGAGTCAAGAGAGAACCAACGCCCGACGGCAAGACAAAGGCCACTTCCTCCATGGTGCCCTCAAGGATTAACTAAGACACAGAAAAGGAGATTGCAACGTGAAAGGCAGGAAGAGCTAAATAAAGGAGAGAACTCTGGGAGTGGGCAGCCGTCAGACGCTAAGAAAGAAGGTCCATCGGCAGGCGTCAACATGGTATTCATGTTGCCGATGGAGTTTCTTGCACCGGCCAGTGACAATGAGTTGGGATTTTCTGATCAGATAGCTCAGTTGGCTCTGGATCCAATGACGGCTATCTTTGAGAAACCTGCCGATAACGAGAGGCAGCATCTTAAAGCTTTGTTCCTCAAAGGAAGGGTTGATGGGCAGCCAATGACTAAGATCCTAGTTGATGGTGGGGCTGCTATTAATATTATGCCATATGCAGTATATCGGAAGCTTGGGAAAGGGGATCAAGATTTGACCAAGACCGATATGATGCTCAAAGACTTCGAGGGAAACGTGTCTCCGGTCAAGGGGGCGATATGTGCGGAGTTGACCATCGGCAGCAAGACCTTGCCGACAACCTTTTTCGTGATCAGAGGAAAAGGTGCCTACAATTTATTATTGGGGAGAGATTGGATTCATGCCAATTGTTGTGTCCCATCTACAATGCATCAGTGCTTGGTTCAGTGGGTAGGTGACAAGATTGAGATCGTCCCAGGGGATTCTTCTTATGTTATCGCATCAGCAGAAGCGGATACTTATGAAAAGACTAGGTGCATTTCAGGAGAAGTTTGGGAGAAAGATTTTCTCAAAGTTGCCGATTATGAGATTCCACCGATCCAAGCAGTCGGTTCTGACGACGGTTTTTAATGGATAGATTCGCCGATGATGGAAAATTAGGCCAGGGATTCACATCGGCCGATGATTTGGTAGAAGTGGATATAGGAAGTGGTGATAAGCCTAGGCCTACTTTTATTAGTGCTAAACTAGATCCTGAGTGTAAAAGGCAATTAACTAGTTTGTTAAAGGAATATAAAGATTGCTTTGCTTGGGATTATACAGAGATGCCTGGTTTAGACCGATCAATTGTTGAACATCGGTTACCCATTAAGTCTGGATTTCGGCCACATCAGCAACCAGCCCGCCGATGTAATCCTAACATTCTACCTGATATTAAGGCCGAAATCACTAAACTTATTGAAGCTAAGTTTATTCGGCAGTGTCGGTATGCTGAATGGATTTCCAATGTCGTCCCGGTTTACAAGAAGAACGGGAAGCTTCGGGTGTGCATTGATTTCAGGAATCTAAATAAAGCTACGCCGATGGATGGATACCCAATGCCTGTCGCCGATCTACTGGTTGATGCTGCGGCTGGCCATCGGGTCATCAGCTTCATGGATGGTAATGCGGGTTACAATCAAATATTCATGGCAGAAGAGGATATTCCAAAAACCGCATTCAGGTGCCCTGGTCATGTTGGACTATTTGAATGGATAGTCATGACTTTTGGGTTAAGGAATGCCAGTGCTACTTATCAAAGGGCTATGAATTTTATATTTCATGAGTTCATCGGCAAGATCGTAGAAATTTATATTGATGATGTGGTGGTCAAGTCTGGAGATTTCTCAAAGCATCTTGCCGATTTACGAAGAGTGTTGGAGTGCACAAGGAAGCATGGATTGAAGATGAATCCCAACAAGTGTGCATTTGGTGTATCGGCAGGGCAGTTT